>NC_141697.1:1130932418-1131267687 GCF_964263255.1 Lissotriton vulgaris
CTTGTGAATAATACATCCTATTTTAAATTGTATTCTTTTTATAATGGGGAGCCAGTGTAGCTGATTCAGGAGAGGTGCTGAAGGTGTTCTAGCGAGTGCATCCACTGTAAGGCGAGCAGCAGTGTTTTGTACAACCTGTAATCTCTTAATGGCCGAGATGTTTGCTGAGAACAAAAGGGCATTACAGTAATCTATCCTGCTGAGTACCAAGGCCTGCATCAGGGTTTTCTTAGTGGAGGTGGGCAGAAGGGGAAAAATCCTGCGTAGGAGACCCAGAATGTAATAGCAAGACCCCGCCGTGGTGTTGGCATGTGTCTCCAGAGTCAGTTTACGATCAATTCTGACCCCCAGATTTTTAACCACATCCTTAGGAGTGGGGGCGGTGCCTAGTTCGTCAGGCCACCAGGTGGGTGTCCAGCATATTTCAGCTCCTCCGAACAGCATAATCTCTGACTTCCCTGCATTAAGTTGCAGAAAGTTGGTCTGCATCCAAGCAGCAATGGCTTTCATGCCATCCGAAAATCTAGATTGGATGTTGGGATGGTTTTTATCAAAGGTAAGGAGGAGCTGAGTATCGTCTGCGTACGAAATAGGGGTGAAGCCTAAATCTCTCATCAGTCTGGCTAAAGGAGAAACATAAATATTAAAAAGGGTCAGGCTCAGGCAGGAGCCCTGTGGAACCCCTTTGCTGACTTTAGTCGTGGTTGATTTAAATGTGCCCATAGTAACTTTCTGTGTCCTGTCTGTCAGGAAGCTAGTGAGCCATTGTAAAGCCAATCCTCTAATACCTATCCTCTGTAGTCTCTCCAATAGGATCTGATGGGAGACCGTATCGAAGGCTGCTGAAAGATCAAGCTTTAGTAATACTTAGAGAAATGATTTTCACAGGCTTGAAATAAGGACTGTGTTTCCTTCTTCAGTGTCCAGCCGGACCTAGAAGTATTTTTTTTAACACAATTTTAGAGTATAAACAGAGTAGGGTGAGACAAGTCACACAATAATAACTGGGCACAAGCCTGTACCAAGTCAAAGGAAGACAATACATGGGAGAAAGAAAAGAATTAACAGGCAAACAAGGAGAACAGGGTGGCTTATAGTACAATGCAAAATTTAGATAAGCTCAAACCCACAGTAACTGCCATAGAAAATGCAAATCATAGAACAAGCAGTACTGCACAAACAGTCGACGAACGTTTCGATCCCTATCTCCAACAATATAGTGGGATCATCTTCAGGACTAAAATGAGCTTTGCCTGATTGGTCGAGTGAGCCAGGAGCGATGCAAAGTGAGCAGGACGTGACTGACACACATCAGTCGGCATTCAAGTTTCGATTGGCTGATGCGGATTGTGTCCGTTTTTGCCTAGCAATTTTGCGTGGCGTCAGGAAAGTTACTGGCAACAAACCGGTTTGGTCGGTTCCATTTGACCGTTGGAGCCTAGCGTTTCTAGCGTAGGCTTGACAGGGAGCTTCAATGAAAGGGAGCCGTGAATTGATACTTGTGATCTCTGCAGGGCGCTAAATAGCGTGGGCCTTTTCCGTGCGAGCCGTAAATTGCTTGTAGTGGGGCCGAAATTGGGTCCCGTCTGGAGGCACTCGGCCATTGTGCCTCCAGACGGGACCCAATTTCGGCCCCACTACGAGCAATTTACGGCTCACACGGAAAAGGCCCACGCTATTTAGCGCCCGGCAGAGATCACAAGTAACAATTCACGGCTCCCTTTCATTGAAGCTCCCCGTCAAGCCTACGCTAGAAACGCTAGGCTCCAACGGTCAAATGTAACCGACCAAACCGGTTTGTTGCCAGTAACTTTCCTGACGCCACGCAAAATTGCTAGGCGAAAACGGACACAATCCGCATCAGCCAATCGAAACTTGAATGCCGACTGATGAGTGTCAGCCACGTCCTGCTCACTTTGCATTGCTCGTGGCTCACTCGACCAATCAGGCAAAGCTCATTTTAGTCCTGAAGATGATCCCACTATATTGTTGGAGATAGGGATCGAAACGTTCGTCGACTGTTTGTGCAGTACTGCTTGTTCTATGATTTGCATTTTCCATGGCAGTTACTGTGGGTTTGGCTTATCTAAATTTTGCATTGTACTATAAGCCACCCTGTTCTCCTTGTTTGCCTGTTAATTCTTTTCTTTTCTCCCATGTATTGTCTTCCTATGACTTGGTACAGGCTTGTGCCCAGTTATTATTGTGTGACTTGTCTCACCCTACTCTGTTTATACTCTAAAATTGTGTTCAAAGTAAATACTTCTAGGTCCGGCTGGACACTGAAGAAGGAAACACAGTCCTTATTTCAAGCCTGTGAAAATCATTTCTCTAAGTATTACTAAAGCCTAGGACCTTTGTAAAATAAAAATAAGTAGTACTACCCGTGGTCCTTGGCCATTACTACGGGTTCCCTTGTATATTGATACCTGCTGAAAGATCAAGCAGCACAAGAAGTGCTGCCTGATCTTTATCCAGGGCCATCCGAATATTGTCTGTGACTTCGATAAGGGCAGATTCGGTACTATGTTTAATTCTGAACCCTGATTGGGAAGCATCAAGCTATTGTGTAGATTCTAAATACTCTGAAAGGTGTCTATTAATATGTTTCTCAATTATTTTGGTCTGTAGGGGGAGCAAGGAGATTGGACGATAATTACTAAGATCTGTGATAGGGGCTTTGAGATTCTTAGGTAAGGGAATGATTTGCGCATCTTTCCATGAAACTGGTAGGTAACCATTGGTAAGAGAGTTGCTAAGAATGGCACAAATAGGAGGGGAAAGCTGTTCAGCAAATTTAGCAGCAATTTTGGCAGGCATTATATCCAACTGGGAGCCTGCTTTGGTTTTATCTAATAAGGTTTCGACTTCCTTAGGACAAAGAGGTGGAAAAGAACACAATAAGTGGGAAGTGTCCTGCGACCGGGCTGCATTGAATGTCTCAGGCATGGAAATAGGGTTGGCTGAAGTAATTGTTTGGTAAATAAGATTAATTTTCTGAATGAGGTATGACGCAACATTGTCACACAGGGCTTGTGAAGGAGAATCAGTCATTTCTGTATTGTGCAGTTTCATTATGATGATAATTGTGTTGCTTTCTATAGTCAGTATAATAATCGCAGCAAGCTAGCTTCATGCACGACTACGTTAGTTGCAATAAATATATTGTGAACTTTCTTTTTGCCTTGTTTACTGTTTTGCTATAGACATTTGAGTCAGCGACCAAAAGTTGATGATCTGTTTTTCCACAGTTCTCTTAGGGGACTAGAGTGTCATGCTTTTGAGTTGCCACAATTACCTGTTGCTCTGTAAGTCTAGAGCACATCCAAGGCACTGTGAGCTTGCCAGGAATGTAGTGAACCAGACACTGATGAGACTCAGTCCCTGCATTCTGATGTTCAGCTGTCGGAAGACACAGTTCTGCAAAAGCAGAATCCCAGTGACAATATTAGTATCCTACTATATTCTGTAGTTGATAATCGGGATCCACACCGGGTCCAGGAAATTATGTCCTACTTCTTGGCCAGCTACAGAATTGCTTGTGCACCGTCCAGCCCTATCCACCCTTCTGCTGTATTCACGAGCACAGGATGTCGACAAGGAAGTTTCTACTTAATATATTTCCACAGGTTTTGCACTCCACGTTTTCCATTCACCTTCTTACAATTTTTCAATTTATTTCATTGTGCTGTCAGATTGTTATTTAATTTGACTACCTTGCATGAGTAGGTTCAAGCAGAACAGCATGGAAAAAACAAAAAACTCAACCTGGAAGTTTTCTGATCCTGTCAACATTCTCCCTTTGTCAAATGCTGTTCATTTTCTCTCTTACAGAGCAGAGAGTTAGAATTGATCATGCATTTTTACTGTATTTATGCATAAGTGTATGTCATACCTACACCGACAGACCAGAAACTAACCACCAGACCAGTATTCCACTGCACATTTTCCCAGTTGGCTATAGCCACTGGAGGCTGGTATTTGAAGGCAAATGGGGCTGCTGGCTCCTCTGCTGCTTTCTCCAGATCCTCCAGGTAATTACATCAGGCACAGCGGGTACATGAGATGAAACAGAGGAAAGAGAAACGGGGAGTAAGAAATGAAAGGGGAAGGGGGTTGGTTTTAACATTTGATGTGAGGGCTGTTTTTGGTTCCTTGTGTGGCCCTGCCCACCAATACCCAGTATGGACCTAATGAAGTTGGGCCCTGCCACCTGACATGACAATAGATCACATTTGAACCCAAACCCCAACTCCCCTGTGTGACTTAATTGGGGGATTTGCCCTCCTAAACATATATACTTTTTTCAAGAGAGTCAAAAGGAAAATGTACCTGTTGAATTAAGTGTAGGATAAAACAAACACTTTTACTATAATTCCAGTGAAACATTCAAGATCCTGAATATTAATATTTGCAACATCCATTTCTATAGATAACATGATTATATGTACATGCAATAACGAAGTTGTATGTTTTATCAACACATGACTGAAGGAATAGTGGAGGGAATGCATCAGGACCTTTAACAACTGTGACCCTAATTATCATCTGGCAGTACACTTCAATTCATCATACAAGAGTGAGGAATTATAAAAAAAAATGACTCATTGGTATTGTACACATAGATCCTTATAGAAGAGACACTGAATACTCAGAGGTCTGTCTCACATAGAATAGTTATCACATAGTTGCTATGAAATAACCCTTATTGTTGAAAAGTATTCAGTTTATAGAGTGTGACACATTTAAAATGGAATTGTGAACAGCTTTATCAACTGCTATATAATTTTAATCAGTGACAATATGTATTTTTCTAGAAAAGGAAAAATATGAGTATTGATAATAGGGCTAAAGAGAACAGAGTTATAAAGCATACTGAAAAACAAAATGCATTAGATAAACACTGTTATAGATCCAAATTTGATAGAGTAATTTTGAAATAATTATCAAATAAAATTTATGTCAACAAGATCATAAACTGTGATCAAATTTTACAAACTACCAACTAAAGTAAAATATCTTAGTCATATGTAAATTTATTTACTGTGCAGCAGAAAGTCGATGGGTCCTTATCATTTTGATATTCTATTTAAATACCTGATAAACATTTTACTTTGTTCTCTTGATAAAAATCAAAGTTATGTATCTAAATAAGATAAAGTTAAGATAATACTTAGTGCAATTGTTTAGGGCTTGAACGTTTGAGTAAATCAAAAAAAGCCCCACATCTACTTCCATGAACACAATACAAATATGATAGAATCAATTTCTGGGTAAGTGGACAAAGCAATTGCACCATAAACATAAAAGTTGTTCCAAGATTGCAGTGCATTATCAGTGGCTAACACAGACAACTTTGAAAGTGTATTGGGGTACATTGGTCTAGAATAGCAAGATTGGTTTATTAATTTACAATCTGGAAACTAAAAATTGCTTTTACCCCAATGTATAGTTGCAGAACCATTTTAGGGGCCACTTGTAAAGTGTTGACAACCAGAGCAGTTATTCACATTTTCTAATTCTCAGAAAAGTAACACATCATTAAAACTGGTGAATTACATTAAATGGATACATAAGGCAACATGACATATAGTTCTTACATTCAAATTATTATAACAACATACTTGCCACAGATTTGATTACTGGCTGCCAAATTACAAGAGATTAAAGAAAAAGTAACACAAATAAGCTTAACTCTACCATATAAAAGGAAATCTAATTAGTTTTCTTTGTACTAAATTGTAGAGTGACTATGTTACTTACAAAGTAATAGAACCAATTCTATGATCAAGTAGAAGACACTGTCATTGTTGATTCTAGATAAGCATAAATGCAACCCTAAATTTAGGATGTAGATAGTATAAAAATCCATATGTTAACTCTTAATATTTTACTTAATGAATAAAATGGAATTTATATTAAAATGTTGTGCACAAAGGTTAGTCTCTTTAGATAAACGTGCAGATACCCATTTGTTTTAGGCCATAGCATCATGATAAACATTTATATATGAAAAATGCATTATACTAGTGATTAAACTTAAATTTGCACTGCTATTTACAGGATGAAATCATGTTTTAGGTTCTATTAGAACTGTTTCCAACGTAGCCCAGGCACAACTTTTTATATATTGATGTAATCTTGTATAAGATCGTGCATTGTGCATTACTCTTATGATGCCAAATTCCCATCAATGTGAAGGACCTTATATTAATGCCAAATTCTAGATATTTATGCCTGCAGTTGATCTTTGGTGGTTGGAGTGTCCCACTACCCATTTGATAAGCCATGCTTGCCATGTGCCCATCCTCTACTTTGTAAAGCGAGTGTGTGGGATAAGTACTCATTTTCTCTTTGCTCTCCAGGCCTTCTCCTTCCTTGCCAAACCATTAGATCATCCATTGCTTTGAAAAAGCAGTCCGTTTGTATGTTGGGAAGTCATTCTCTCTTTGTTCCCCATGCTTTGCTAAAATTGTCAAACCATGTACTCACCCACCATTTTGCAAACCAAAACCTGGGTGTGTTTGTGATCTTTTAATAGACTTCTGCTTTGTATGAAAGGCTTCTTTTTAAGCCCACTGATATTTTTGCTCATTTTACTATTTATATTTATTTTTGTTTTGTCCACATTTATTATTGGTCTTCCACGTAGGTTATACGTAGACTGTAGGCCAATGGTATTATTTGTAAATATTTTAATAATGTATTTTCACTTCTGGCTGTCTCTCAAAGGAAACCATAGAGAGACCCCAGTTATTATTTCTCGTTTTATACTTTTTTTGCTATATTTTCTGTGATAGGGCCTGGTGCACCATGTTTATTAATTTTGTTTTATGTAATCCATTTCTCTAGCCCCCCTTGCTCTCCGATGGTTCCAATGGGCCCTGGAGGGGCACCAAGTATTCTTGCTCATTTTGTAGATTTTTGATCAGAAGTTTCTACAAGGTTGATTGGGCTTGCTGGGCCATGGATGGATGATATTTTAAATTCATTTAATCAATGTTTGCTGGTATTCTCTTGCTCTTATAGGGTCCCAGCTTTTCTGGAGGGAGCAGGAATCCAATGGCTAGCTCAATGAGTTGAACATTCGCTACTGCAAGAAACCAGTCATCAGCAGGACACAAGATTGACTCCTGGCAAGGCCAACTCATCGTTTTATCCTCTTGAAGGATGGTAAATTGAGGACCATGAATGGACAATAGTACATCTGTTATTTTCAAGGCTTAGAAATGGCATACATTTGGCATTAAGCGCTATCTACATATAAAAGCAAATTATAATTATTACCAGTTCTTTTGATCTGTTTCTCTTTAACACAGGCTTCTGTTAATGTTGCGTTGAGGGTATGTCATCAAGCTCATTTTATCAAGACATTTTTTAGTATTGAAATAATATTTTTAATATTTCAATGATTTTTGTCTAACAACTAGTTTACACATGGGCATTATTGTGATATGTTATGATTGCTTGCATTACATTCATTAGACTGGCCAAGTCTGACAGTTGTTGCAGCGGACGCCTACTACACTTATGAACATACCCATAAAACTCCCACTGGGCCCATACGGTTCGAATTCCTACTCAGGATTAATGCTTCACCTTAGAGGCAATGGTCGTCTGATGGACCTTTGTCTGTCATTGTGAATGGTGAGGAAACAAGATGTCCAAGTGTCAGCTACCCAATGAGGACCGTTATTTGGTAGCCAACTCACAAATTGGTAATCAGGTTTAGGTATATTGCGCTCAAAATAATGCTATAGATATAAAGTATGGCAATTGGTAGACCAAACCTCCTAAAGAAGTGTCATCTAGCAAGAATCATGCAAACCAAAAGCTCTTCTGCGGTTACACAGAACAAGAGCAAAAGAACCTGATGTTCAGAAAATTATCTATGAGTACATTTATTATACATTTAGAAATAAGCACAGTTTTTGTAAAAGAACATTCGGCACAAAAAGACTTTTTCTACTTTAGAGAACATGCTTATTGTATCAAAGATCCAAAATCAATGCATAAAAGTAACATTTTAAGAAGCTCAGTCATAAATCTAACAGTTCAAAATAAAAAACCACACATGCGGTTGAAATAATCTATCCCTAAAGAAAAGAATCCGATAGTGGATGGTTTTTAGTACACAAACAATTTCTATCAACAACAAAGGAAGAAGTTGGTTCTCAAAAGTTCTCTTAGCATGGGCAAGAGGATAAGGTTAAAGTCCATTAGGGAAAAGTCACGAGGAATGGTCAAGGCGGAATGAAGCATAAATCAGGAAAGTTCAAGCCTGGTTTCTCACCAAACTGCTCCAAATCTTCCTACAGCAAGTTCATCAGCAAAGGCAGTAAACAAAGGGGCATAACACAGAGAGTCTGGCAGGCAGGTTGGAGCTAAGAAAAAGCGACAAGGGGCAGCCTGAGCTTAGACGTAAGCTCTCCTCAAAAAGGGCATCAAAAGCATTCTCTTCCTCCTGAACGACATAGTTATATAGTTCATATTTGTCATCATGACATCAAAGGTTGGTCCACAATGGTCAGATCATCATCCTTCTGTCTTTCCAGGTACAAATTGTTACTCCGTCATATTTTCTCACACATATCATGAGAAATGAATTGCCTTCCATCTTCAAAGGTTAGTTGACAAAGAGCTTGTTCCTTTTACTACTTTTCATGGCTATAGAAGAAAAATTATTTTCCCACCGTTCACACACAAAAGGGTAAAAGAGCGATCTTTCTTGTCAAATGGAATGTTGGATGAACCAAGAACAAATAAAGCAACATTTGAGAAAAAGTATCAAAGTCCATTGCACAAGGCTAATAAATAATGCAGCCAGAGGAGAAAATGCATCCGGACGTGCTTTAAATTCAGCATTTAATATATTTTGTATAATAAACTCATAATTAAATTTAAATATAATTAAATAAATCCCACCATAAATATACATATATATGTGTATCTATATATATGTATATATATGCATTCTGTAATGTCAATAATTGTTACATAAAAATGTTCAACTTCAAGTGTGTCATACTGCCACCATTTAAAAAAGTAGCAGCATGTAACTTAATTCTAATAATCATTAAAATGAAATTGTTCTCAAACGCAAATGTTCTTTATCATATTAGGCACTTATCCTGAAAATTTCAAACATCTAACACAATACCATTCTCAAGTTTGTTAGGACACTGCTATAAAGTCAAGAGCAATGCTTAGTTATCATCAAATTGTATAACATCTCTGTTAATGTATATAAGGTAATTGGTTACTTAAATATCTTACATTTAGTTGATTATTCTTACTGTTTCTACCGAGACAAGCATGCTTTATATGGTGCTGGTACATCAACAAACGTTTCTGTATCATTTTTCTAGACATGTGCAGAGTGTACATTTATGTTTTTCTTGTTGATTCAAGTTTTAATGTTGTTCAAGGCAAGATCAGCTTTTACGCTGCATCATAATCATCTTTCTTATTTTTATATTGTATGCAAGTGGACAAGACTGAGACAGTGATGGAGAAAGTCTATGAAGTAGCTGACCTCGCGATCAATAAACCTCTTTGCTACCAACAAGAAACCAGTTTCAGCATTAAAGTGACCAGTGAGAGGAAGTATGTCACCACTGGGAAGAACACTGCCATCAAACTCACCATCTTTTTCTGCCAAGACGCGTAGTGTGGTATGCCTGCTGCACCTCCCTTTGAACAGGAAAATGCATTATTATCACCACTGCATCAATGGTACCGCCATCAAAACTAACAGCAGATGTCTCTGACAATTGCAATAACCTAGCATTCAAGGCAGGAAAGCAGCAGCAGGTCTGGCAGCAGTCGTGCCTCCATGAGGGCAAAGGTGCTCTGGCCGCTGACAAAAGTGAAGGGAAAAATTTATATTAAATAGTAATCAAACAGATGTATTACCATTTTATTTTTCATTCTGGTAAGCTGTAGAGGCTGAGAGAGTGGGGCCCCTTGCAGAGAGGAACAGTTAGCACAGAGCACTTTAGTTTAAAGTGCTCATGTCACTTTGGCTGGCTGTCTTGCGACGGCCAGCCTGACATGCACACTTTAAGTACTACAAACCAAGCTGTCTCAGACAGCTGGGTGGAGAGCAGGCACAGGCATCCAGGGCATGAAGGAGCATTGGACCAGGGCACAGTATTAAAGTGAAAACCCAACACAAGAAAAATCTCAAAACAATTTTGGAAAATAGAACACATTTTAATAAATACATTGATACCAGAACAACACAAATCCAATCAGTAGAACTAGAGATATTCTATTGAAAAGTTTTTAGGGCACCACTCACGGTCATCTGGACTGAGGGGAAGTCTGAAGTTCTGACCAACTGCGAAGGAGCATGGGTCAGATTCAGAGACCAGGTCCCAATAAAAATGTACCTTCTAAGAACAGCGCGAAGAGTTGCTTTCACAACAAAGGAGGTCGCTGTAGGACAAAGAGCAAGCCGAGCGTTGTAGGCAATCAGTGCTGTAGCTTCGCATTGCCAGCCATTGCAGGCTGTCGCAGCTGTACCCCGAAGTGCAGGTCTCATTTTGCCAGTCGTTATCATTGCACAGACCAGGTCTCACCAGTACTTTGCACTGGTAGTCATCGCTGGTGCAGAATCTTGTTGTGAATGGGCCTCAGGATTCAGGATGTTCAACTTTTCCTTAAGATGAGTACACTCTTATGTCACTCAAGGATCCAGGACCTGGGGAGCACCTCTTGGGGATCAGGGCCAGCAGGAATCAGGCAGGTCCGTTTGAAGGTACAGGTAGGTAAAGTGTCAGCAGTACAGGTGGGAAGTTGCAGTGAGGCCTCTAAAGCATGTTGTGCCCTCTGTAGCTGACCCAACTGACCATGGGAAACACTCTAGTTAGTCTGGAATGAAGGCAAGCAAGACCAGTCTTCCTTCTCAGACAGCATGGCAGTCCTTCAAGCAGCATAGCAGTCCTTCTATAACTTACACAGGCCCAGGATATTTCTCAAGATTGGAGTTCTAGTACTTATACCTTGTGTCAGCCTTGGTGTGGGGAAACTCCTGTCATACCACCACATCTGTTATTTATACTTCTTTGCCTTCTCCTGCCAAGGCTCCAGTCTGTCTGGGGGTAACAGACGACAGGCAGCGCTGGTGGCAGGTTTCTTTGTGTGGGTGTAAAAGGCAAAGCCATTTGATGTGCAAGTAGGGCCGGGTGCAGTACCCCGTAGTCATTCTGTCAGGATGGCCCAACCTGCCTACACCTAAGCACTCTGTGGATCACTGTCTAGAAGGAATATACATACCCAAACTACAAAGCATTCATAGTCATATAACCCAGGACACACGCAGAAGGAACAAACGGTTGAGACAAGAAAATGCCAACTTTTAAAAATGCGGCATTTACAGAATTGTAACTTAAAATCCATCTTTACTAAATAAAGAGGATTTTAAATGACAATTCATTTGAGTCCAAATTAGGCCTGGGCAGTAAATTCCGTTCCGCATGCGTAATTTGCATAATTTCGCATTCCGCGGAGAGCGCGGAATTGCCAAAAATTCCGCGATCCGCGGCTTCACAGAATTTTTAGCTTGTTGGGGCTTTCAAAATGCGTGTTCGCAAGATATTTTCCCCCGAGCACGCAAACAGCGTTCGCGAACAGAAAAAAAGCATTGCTAACGGGTGGAACAAGCAATTCCGCATGTTGGCAGAATTCTGCATGCTCGCAGAGATTTTTTACCGTTTCGCGGAGCTTTGCCTAGTGCGACTACGCAAATTCCGCCCACCCCTAGTCTAAATAGAATATCTCTATCTGTTCCCAAACCAAAGTTAGCATTCATTAAATGTAATAAGGTAACCTAGTGTGAGTCAATGGAAAAGAGAGGCTTACAAGAGTGAAAAACAACTGTTGGACTTTTTCACTGCTAGGACATGTAAAACTTAAATATACACATTCTACTTTTTAAATACAATGCACCCTTCCCTATGATCCCTTAGGGCCTACCTTAAGGGTGACTTATAAGTATTAAAAAGGAAGGTTTAGGCATGCCAAACGTTTATTTTTTTTGCTAAGTCGAAATGGCAGTTTAAAACTGCACTCCAGGCTGCAATGGCAAGCCTGAGACATGTTTCAGAATGCTACTCTAGTGGGTGGAACAATGAGTGCTGCAGGCCCACCAGTAGCACTTAATTTCCAGGTCCTGGATAGATGTAGTACTATTTAATCAGAACTTAAAAATAAATTAAATTTGCCAACTATGTTTAGGTCATTTTACTATGTTTGAAGTAGATAGCACAAGCACCTTAGAACTGGTTACCAGTGGCATACATCAAAGAGTCTTAAAGCCAACAAAAACAAATTCAGCAAACAGGAGGGATGAAGTTAGAATGTTTGGGGGAATATCACAGCAAATATGTCAAGTCTAACAAAAGCCTTGATCCCCAAGGCACTACAGATGGCAACGGCGACAGAGAACACACCCATACTAGCTCAAAAACACCTATAATAAATATGCGCACAAACCTGCGCAGACACACGGCAAATATTAGACTCCTACAGAGTTAGGCATAAAAATACAGAAAAAAACCCTGGCCTGCGGTGATACCGATACATTTACATACTAACACAGATATTCCAATTCACATAGCCAACTCCAAGTAAATAGATACACAGCTAAAATATGTACATAAAATAAATATAGATATATTGATTCCCAAATAAATACATACATACAGTAACACACAACCCCGCTCATGACCACAAAAAGCAACAACCAGGCACAGTTAGACATACACAGACAGGACAGATATCCATTCTGTGGAAAGGTTCTGATTTTTTTGCAGCTTTTATTTTGGTGTCAAATGTCCTTTACCCTATGTTGTGTCATCAGCAGTCCCTGAATAGGTTGAGCGCTCATACTGTGAAAGGCTGTTCTGCTAAAAAGAAGAGTGTCTTCTACTAACAACCTGAATTACAATAATTGTAAAACATTGTTCCCCGTGTTTCCCCTTCTCTTCAAACAGGAACACATACAAAACTGAAAACAAGCATTTACAATGCAATAGGTCTCGCATTGTTTAGAGTTAGAGGTATTGGTGTTGAAAATGACAATGTGTTTTACCTATGTGTTTTTGTTTGGAATACAGTTGATGCATGAATAGAGATATAGCTGCAGCACTGTATAGAGGACTTAAAATGAAGAATTACCACTGTATAAAAATATGTAAACTGAAAGTGCCTTGACTGTAGCCATCATACTTAAAACTTGTCCATTGTGTAATTTTTTTTTACACATTGAATAAAAAGCTAGCCACTGTAATTTGTCATCAGTCGGTACTTTGTAAGATTCATGGGACTTCTGCACTCAGAAAAGAGGTGCAGCAAGAGCATCTGACCCACCCCCTCCAATATCAGGAAAGCAGAGAATGGAGTAAGATCATTAGTCCACTTGCAGGTGGCTTTGTTAGTTGTGGGGAAGTGTGGCTCAGGGGTTAGAGGCGGCAGACCTGGAAGCTGAGATCGGCCCTGGACCAGGGTTCAATTCCTCACCTCGGCGGGTCTTGGGCTCAAAAATTCCACGGACTCGATAATTCTCGCTCTGGTGCCTTCTCGACTCACGGGTTCACACTCTGCGACTCTGGGCAATAGCTTGCTTAATCTCCACAACGGCCCCTCGCGGCGGGATGCCTGGCTTTCACCTGCCGGGGTTATCTCACAGGGGAATACCAGGATGGGTTCCCTAAGCAAGCGCCGGGAAACCCTTTGTGGGTAGCTGTGCGCTATATAAGCTCAAATACATTTACATTTACATTTACACTCAACACACCATTCTCAAACACAACACCTAGCAGCCCACTCAATGTCACTTGGTTTGTTGATTGGGAAGCTTGCGGAACATCTTTGGACCTTACACCATTGAAAATATGTACAAGTCTGCACTTGATGGCATTGGATGGCATTAAATGGCAATGCAGCCGTCAAAGTTGTGCTATACAAAAAATACTGGTAATCAAGTATGTTCGACTGCGTCCAGTTAATGGACGAGAGTGCTCAAGGCAGTACCTCTCCTCATCACACCCTGCTCACTGCCAATCGCAACAAGCTGGAAAAAATCAGCAGTGCTGAAGGATGGCGAATCTATAGCGTGGAGTGTAGTAAAAGTTGTTTTTGGCTAGCCGTGTAACAAAAAAAAGTGTGCCCGCTAATTTACAGCTGAAGGCATTGTGCTCAAAAGTAACCCGATTTTGTCCGCAGCTTTTATTTTAATATATTTTGTTTTGTAGTAATGATGGCACACTGCGGTTTAACTTTAAATAATTAAAGCTAAAACACCGCGTACTGATATTGATACAAAAGTAAATAAATGGAAAAAAATGTGTCCTCTGCCCTCTTTTTTGTTCTATTTATTAGTTTTGAAGCAATGCAGCACGCCACATTTTATCTTAAGATGTTTCAAGCTACAGCGCGGCGTGCTGTGATTGCTTCAAAAGTAAATAACTAGAATAAACAAGTATCTGCCAATGAACTGTTGGTGTATGATGTTGATGTGTTGTCTCAGCGATGCATCTGCAGGTTTTTACTGCTGCTTCAGCCTCTATTAGGAGGGTGACCTTCCCAGCAGGCATAAATGGTATTCAACGTGGTAATGTGACTTTATGGCATCTTCTAGATGTGCTGGACGTATGTGTGTTTGATGAGCTTGTGCGATGTTCTTGGTGTTTGTGATGTGAAAGTTTCCATAGGTCAGATACCTTCTGTCACGGGGAAAGGAAAATACTTTGACGCAAATTCCCAAATTTGTTATAGGTGACTAACTAACAAAAGGGCTTGGTTTTTGCATCTGTGTTTCAAATTTTGATATATAAGGGAACCGAGACACATGGATGTGAAGTAATTTGCTCTAGATAACACAATTTGATCATGTGTTGGCTCGATGGAGTCCTACTTCCACAGAGACATTCCTAGTTTTTTTCCTCAAGTGGCACCTTCAGACAATTCAACCCTCTTTTTTTTTTAAACACTTGGGAAATTTTTAACTTTTTCAAAGTATTCCTGGACTGAAATTTGAATGGTTAATAAGCCCCCTGGATTATTTTGGAAATAAATGCACTTTCTCTAAATATTCTAGTACGGAGTTAGAATAGGAAATTTGCCTTCCAGCCTCTTCTAAACCCTAAGCTGCCCTGAGATTGCACTGTCTACAGCTGATAAATAACCTTAACTGAGAGCCACATTTGGAGTGACTAGGAAGAGGCTGGCAGTGGACCTGTAACACAGCTGGCTGCTGTGACGTCCCGCGATCCACAGAAGAGATATGCACATGTTCTTAGCACAAAGTGGAGACCCGCGCTCCTGCGGGCTCCTCAATGGATTCTTCTAGACTTCAAATGCAGATGTTTATAAAACATTCTTTTATACAGCTCAAACTGTCACATTGCTGCCATTTCCTGTTGCTTTAAATGAAAGATGCTACTGTTAACCAAGTCATGGTTTTTAATTTAGACATCTCCGAAGACTGAGCGGCTCTATTTGCCTTGGATACCGGATTTGTCAGCAACTAGCGGTCCGTTCAGTCAGCCTTCCTTCTGGACACCTCATGCTTTGACGAGGATGCTCTCCCATCTCTTCTAGAATCTTCCATAATGTCAGACCAGGGAACGTTAAACATGTCCACTAGTGCCTGTCCGTCACATCCGGTGCTCTGAGTGTTTAATAGTCTCAAAGGCTGGTGTCAGGATCAGATATAAAAATGTCTCTTTCTCTCCTTCCTTGACCTTGACTTCAGCTGTTTGTGGTTATATGTGAGACTGACCTTCGAGTAATCCCTTGACGATATGAATGACGGGCGGTAGCCGGGGGCCTAAAGCCGGTGGCATGTCGTGTACATATCTCTGGCTCTTCAGAAGCACCGACCACTTGGCTAGTTTCCATATACGTCTCTCCAAGACACCCTTCTGAGAGAAAATGACGGCAAGCTACTGTGAAACCTTCCGTGCATATCATACAGTGCAATGACGAGCATGTACGCTCGTTGTGCAATGAAGGGGGAAGTGCATTTGTACAATTTGTTTGTCATCGTGTTAAAAAAAAAAACACGGAGTGCACCAGCATTTCTTATGCAGGTCGTTTCTGTAAATGCAGGAAAAAAACTTCTTCCGCTTCTGTAATACCAGTAGACTCTGTAAACATCCATTTTAAAACACATTTCTTGAAAGATAAATAGTAACATCGTGAATTGCTCTGAGGTTCTCAATTTTTATTTTTTTGGTTAGAACTTTTCCCACTTTTTTGTAATGAAAAAACAACCGTTCATGCAGGCTGAAAGGAGAGATGGGTCTCCTCTACTGTGATTTGAGAGGCAGCGAAGAAGGAACAAGCCTTGTCGCCAGGTTGCCTTATACCTTTAAAAAAAACTAGGCATTTATATCAGCGGCTACTCACCGTGTACCAGTATACTAGCGTGACGCAGAAACAACCCTTTCTCATGGGTTAGAAAGTGACTCAGCATGTAACACAGTGCGACACCCTTAAACCATTTTACAAAAAGCTACGAGAACGAGTGGTGCGCGCGAGCAGCCCACCTCTCTTTCCTTCTTTCATGTACATGCTTCCCTGTGAAATGGATCTAAAAAAAAAAGCCTGTGAGTGGTGCGTGGGTGCCACAGCAAGCCATGTGGTTTCAATTATCGCGCCCATGTCTAGGCATGATAATTGAAACCACATGACCATCGGTGCGCGTAATAGACACCGATAGGCCATGGGCAGAGCAATGCACCCGCCTTTGGCCAATTGCGTGCTGTCTTTGAAAAAAAGGCGCACGCAAAGGCCAATAGCCTGGCCCAAAAGGAAAAGCACACGCACGAGCGTGTGCGAATCCTAGACCCGTTTTAAAACCCCCCTACAAAATGTCTCGTGCTGCGCGACAGTGCTGCGCACTGCACCGCTAGGCGCGAGACCTAAACAGTGGGAACAATTAAAACAATTATTTCAAATAAACATATAAAATTGTATACACATTTACAAATTAAAAATAAATATATAAATCCATATTTAAAAGCTGTATTTGTAAAGCGCGAGCCACTCAATCTTATGGGTCTCAAGGCGCTGGGGGCCGTCATGGAAATTAAGTGAGCTATTGCCCAGAGTCACATGGTGCTGAGCTGAGCTGCCGCTGGAGCCGGGGGTCGAACTGTGAACCATGTGCTCCGAAGTCAGCTGGTCTGGCCATTGCACCACACCTCTCCACCCAATATATGACATCACCAAAATATTTATAATTCATCCCAGTAAAATATATAGCTAAATTCATAACAATATAACCAAAAAAATGCAATAACTTTTATACAATCAAAATGTTAATGAATATATATATATATATATATATATATATATATTTATTCAGCTTTTCCCAAAGGAAGGTTTTTCCTCGTGCACTCCCGTGTGTCAGGATCAAAAAACCACACCGGGTTTAAAGTTGATTTGCAATTTCTTTCTTTATTTTCAGCATCCAGCAAAACCTATATATAAAAAATATAAAATGTATAATGATATTACGAACTATCAAACTATATATCAAACATCATAAATTAACCTTAATTTAGTAATTTAGCGTTTACCAAAGAAGAAGAAAAAGAATTCAAACTAAACTAACCAATACAATCAGACTATAAACACCTTACTCAATATAATCAAATAAACAATTAACTCAACAATATAAAAGGCACACTAATTTAAGCAACTATATACTTGAAAAATTACAGATGCTGCACGAAGACGAAATTCTGCCAGTTTCTCTGACCAGAGCCGTAAAGAAGAAATATATACATCTTGACACCTACCTAAACAAGTAACACTTATATTTAAATTAAAACTTACTAGTAAATAAAACTAAACATGTAAAACAGCAAGTATTTAATGCCACATTCTCCAACTGCTATTGTTTTACATGTACTTCCTAGATAAAAACACTACAACTTTGAAAAAATCTATCGCAAACCAGCAAAAAGATATAAAAAAGTTAGTATACATAAATTATTAAAAAATATAAACACACCCCAAAAGTGAGTAAAAATAAACCAAACAACCTTACGTCTACAAACTGACACCAAATAAATACTTAAAATTAAACTAATGCTTTTTTTCCTTCCAACAGAAAAGAAAGCACCTGTTCTACAATACAACGCGCCGACGGAAAAGCTGCAAAATAATGTGAAATATATAAGAACATAAATGTAAGTATAAATAACTTAAGTAGTTGCTTTATTTTTTATGCAAATAACAAACATATAAAGGTATTGATACTACTACAAAAGGTTCAGATCCAATGACAGAGAGAGCTAACTATATAACATCCCAGAAAGGAAAGCAGTTACTAAGTCACGTGGGCTACACCTACAACCAAGAAAGTAAATAGACAGAAATTGTGATTTGGAAATGTACCAAATATTATTCTAATGCATGCTAAGAGAGAGCCACTACAAAATATGTTGCTCTCATTAATGACTGGGATCAAAACCCCTCCCTAAATGAGACAGAAATAGAAGTAAGGGAGGTATAAAGGACATAAGAGAGACCAGTACTAGCTCCCAGAAAATCCTAAAGATATACTCTCTAAATTCCCCAAACACATCACAAGCCTATCACCTATATCCACTTTAATGCATTTAATTGTACAAACTAAAAGGTCACTTGCGATAATCCTCCTGCTCTTAGAATATACTAAGTCATAGAAATGCCTGAAAATTTAACAATGCCATATAATGAGGAACATTTCCTTTTATATGACAACCTAAACAATGATAAATTAATCTTAATGTCCTCTACATCAAATAACTTACTTAAACTAAGCCATTGACAAACCTAGATGATCGACGGGAGCTTCCAAATGTGTCCCAAACCATTCACTCAGATATACACCATAAATGATGAATATCAAAACAAAAATATCCCTTTTATATATTCAAGTTTGTCACCATTTACAAACTCCTCTTATTCCTTTTTGATGCACAGAAATGGCATGATTTTTACTTCAGCCAAGAGCTGGTGTGAACCCCTTTCTGGAGTGGGAATGGAATGGGTCACTGCCAAATTTGGTGTGGGTGCAGGAAAGTCAATTTCTCTAAAGGGAAATATATTTTCCCCAAAGAGAAAATGTATGTATACAAATGTCACATGATATTCCCTTGGAATCTGAATGAAAAACCCGTGCCTGGGGCAGCTCTCCATGCAGATGTCTGTAAATATTTGTGAATCAAAGAAAGAAGTAAATCTACAGTCACAAGGAGGTGTAAATCTGTGAGCTTAGCTTTACTGCTTTCTTTGTGAATCTGACACATAGACTCCTGAACTTCTCTTAACATCAAATTGGCAGAACTACTGGCTGATCTGGTAAATTTTTCTTCTGCTAAACCAACTAATCTGGAAAAAGAAAGCACTCACTCCTGTTTTAGACAAGAAACCCAGCTTCATCTGGAATCATTTGCACACTATCCCCATGCGAGGCTGTCTCGGGCTATTGTGTGTGCTGTCATCACTCTGGAGTACAGCAGATTAAATTAGGCTTTTTCTTCCAGATGGAAACACAGTTGTTCATTTGTACACCTAGTTATGGCAAATAGTGTGTTTTTGTGTGATGCTGACTGGCCCTAATAAGCAAACTCATGTCGCTGTCACTCTGAAACGGTACTGGCTGGTGCACCTTTAACCTCTGTTTGAGCCCACTGCATATCAACCCCAGGCCAAGCTCCCTGTTAACATCAGTATTCAGACAATGGGGCTGATTCACAAAAGCATTTCTGAAGGAGTACTCTATCCATTCTCTTATGTGCCTTTGTGAATTAGACCTACATTTTAAACCCCTGTTATTAAAAATGCAAAGAGGGCATATTACTTTCTCTTTGTATTAACTTTATTTGAATATGACCTTAGAGTTCCTTGTTATTCCCACTTTAAATGTTTTGAGGCCGATTCACAAAGGCATGTAAAGAGAATGTAAAAGAATGCTACAAGAGTCATTCCACCTGATCATTTTATGCAGCTGACAGAAATTCGTAGTATTTGTGACTTTTACAAGTTTTTTTGTATTTAATAAGGATGCTAACTTTTTTAGCTAATACAAATGGAAACACACATTGATTTGAAGGGGATGATTATTAATGTTGGAGTATTTCGGAAGTCTTACACACATTTCACTGATATTCAATGCAGAAAGAGGAATGCATCACACTAACATACACAAAGGAATGCATGCCTCTAATTCAGGGTTCTCTACTCATTAGATAACTTATAAACACTTGAAGACTAGTGAATTGCTGAGGCATCTTTAATCATAATTTATCAGGTCTGTTTAATAAAACACCACTGAAAAAAAATCCATGGTGTGGAGCGCATATGCAAAAATCTGTGAACACAAATATATAATGTAGCACCCCAAATATTCTTGTGTGGCCACTGCAGATGCTGCTGATTGCCAGGAGTCCCTAACATTAAGGCATCGTGGTCTTGACTATTTGAACCACCACCCTGCACTTCTAGTCTCGTCATCTCACTCTCACATATTCTTTTTTAGCCCTGTTTTTATCCTTTATCAATGTTGCCCTATCTTTGTCTTCTTTTCCTTTTTATCTCTGTTTTGCAATATTTTATCTTTCTTGTTCTGGGTGTAAGACTGACATTGAAAAATAAGCCCTCATGTCCATAAATGAGTGCTGATATACACCAACCACAACCGGCACAATTTAGGGCCAGATGGACAAAGATTTCTTCAGCATACAAATGGCTCGATTCGCAGGCAATTTGCAACCTGAAAAAAGCATTTTGAAATGTACAAAGGCCTATTTGCGATTCGGTAAGCTATTACCTAATCACAAATTTGATTTGTGAGTCTCTATTAGGAAGGGACATGCCAACAGCATCCCTTTCGAACAGCGAATCGCACTGGTATGTAGGAATGTTTTGCGACTGGGAATGCGGTTGCAAAACAAAACATTCACATTTACCATCAACTTCAAATTGGTGTAACCCATTCACAAGCGGGAAGGGGTCAAGTGGTGACTCCTCCACTAAGGCAGAGGAGTGCCGCCCCACTATTTTGCAGCAGCGAAGTAAAGAAAACATAAAGTGATAATAACTCACGGTATTATCATTTTACGTTTCCTTGTGCTGCAGCTTTGCATTCGGGCGGGGCTGCTCCAACGACAGAGGGGAGGGTAGGAGTGGTTTGCCCACTTCTAAGTGCACATGACTGTTTGGCTGGCATTCTCTGGACTTATTTATGCCCACATCACATCTTCTCCATGCAGGCTGCATTACACCTTCTGTGGAGACCATGCCCAGGCCCCCGTTCCCTGGATGAGCACCAATCCATGGTGCTCAGACCAAACACAATGCCACAAAATACACTTTACAGCACTTGCAATTAGCCCTCTTACACTGGCCTTTGTATGGCTTTACTTTGTAATTGCAGTTGCTGCTTCCAGCAGAGCCTAGGTAGGAACTATATATGTGAAGAGACAGGATCACCAGCCAGGATATATATGATTTTTTAAGCACCTAGCTGAGCTGTAGCAGAATATATTTTTTTCCAAAACTAGTAAGAGTGTTACACTTAATAAAAATCTATTATTTCCAATGGTCTTTTCAGCCCAGGTTACTTATAAACTGTGATTCTGGTTGAATCAGCATCTTTACATACTTAAGTTTTAATCCCTGTTACACATTGGTTATATGCCTCATATATAGCCTGACTGCAGAAAGGATTCCCATCTGAAAGCACATAGTAATTTTGAGGTTTAGATGGCAATATATTTACTTCTTAGACACCTAATACATAGGTACTGCACACTGCGGTGGGACGCTGAGGATTTGGCTAAGTGACAGCTAGAGCAATTAGGAATAGAGATTGTTATCCAGTTAAACAGAGCATATGTGCCCGTGGACTGATCAGCAGGCCTTCAGACACTGAGGTAGCCAAAATAAAACCTTTTCCTGAGGCAAAAAACTGGAAAAACAAGACAAAATGATACATTTTGCTTTTTTAAACTCCCTCTATACATACCAAATGCAGTAAATGTAAGAATGTCCATGGCTGTATTTTTCCTCTTAAGGGTTGAGGAATTCTGTAGTTTATTCCAATAAGAACCTATGTTTCCACCTGTTTATCACAAGCATAGATGGCTAATGGACAAACTGTGTTCTATGAAGCCTGCCGCTGTATTTAAGGCATGATTGAATGATGCTTGGATGTGTTGTGGGTACTTTTTTTTTAAAGAAAGATATCCACACCGACACCGCCCTTCTCGCCGCCACAGACGACATCCGCACCCTCCTGGACCAGGGCCACTCCGCTGCCCTCATACTCCTCGACCTATCTGCAGCCTTCAACACCGTCTCTCATTGCACACTAATCACCAGACTACGCAAGGCTGGCATACAAGCAACTACCCTAGACTCGATCCGCTCGTTCCTCACCTGAAGAAGCCAAATGATCAGACTAACGCCCTTCCTCTCTGCCCCCACCGACATCACCTGCGTAGTAACACAGGGGTCATCTCTGAGCCCGACCCTTTACAACATCTAAATGGCCCCCCTCGAAGACATCGTCCGACAACACAGCCTCATCATAGTATCCTACGCCGACGACACCCAACTCATCCTCTCCCTCACCAAAGACCCCACCACTGCAAAACTCAACTTCCAGAGAGGAATGCAAGAAGTGATAGTCTGGATGGCCAACAGCTGCCTAAAACTTAACGCAGAGAAAACAGAAGTCCTCATCCTTGGAACCACCCCCTCAGAATGGGACAACACCTGGTGGCCCACCACCCTCGGAAGCCCACCTACCCCCACAGACCACGCTAGGGAACCTCGGCATCGTACTCGACTCATCACTCACCATGAACCAACAGGTCAACCCCGTCACCTCCACCTATTTCAACACCCTCAGCATCCACAGAAAGACTTTCAAATGAATCCCCCCTGAATCGAGGAAAACAGTCACCCACGCATTCATCACCAGCAAACTCGACTATGGCAACGCACTCTACGCCGGCATCAACAAATCCCTACTCTGCAAACTACAAACAATACAGAACACAGCGGCCAGACTCGTCCTCGGCATCCCACGGCACAAACACATCAGCCAACACCTTCGGCGACTCCACTGGCTCCCTGTGGAGAAGAGAGTCACCTTCAAAATCCTCACTCATGCCTACAAGTGCCTGCACAACAATGGACCCAAATACTTCAACAACAGAATCAACTTCTATGTACCCAAAAGAAACCTGCGATCATCCAACCTCACGCTGGCTGAAACCCAGCGGATCCACAGAGCCAGATCAGGCAGAAGATCGATCTCCCACATCGCAGCCAAGACCTGAAACGAGCTACCGGCCAACATCAGACATGCCCCATCCCAGAACACCTTCACGAAGAACCTCAAGACCTGGCTCTTCGGCTGAATAGAGTGGCGTACCCCCCCCACACACACACAGCACCATGAGACCCTCACGGGTGAGTAGCGCGCTTTCAGTTCCCTGATTGATTGATTGATTGAGTAACCATATTTTTATACTATTTGTACAACTAATGTTTATAGCACACAGCAGCACATTGAAGTTCAGTGTATCTATCCACCCCAAGATCCACCACCCACCCCGAAATCCCTTCACCTGCATCACTGTAATGCGGCAATACTCAGCCATCTTCACTTTAGTATGAAGTTTGACAGAACAGTCGCTTTTGTGATGCCCTCCAGGCCTGTCAACATTATCATTTTTCAATGAATGATGGTTTTGATTATTTTTCGCATTTTGGTGACATTGTTCTATCCTGCTCAAATAACATGCTTTGACAGCTGTCAATTTTTTTGATAACTTTTTGCATATTTTATAACATACCATGTCCTCGACTCCCACTTTTATGTCACTTACGTTATTCTCACAAATAATATAGGAGGAATTAAGCTTGCTTTGCAAATGTGAATTGTGACCTTATTATTACATTTTCAAATATATTTTATATAGGAGAAGGCTAGAATTTAAAATGAACCTATGTGGAATACCCCTTGTCAGTGTGCTGTTAGCACAACATCAAGTATTGGTTGAAAAAGCGATGAGAAAATATATGTTTGCATGGTAAGAATTCCATGAATATGTTGAACAGCATTTCTGTGACGTCCGTTATAACCTACTACATATATATAGCCTGGATGGACAGCAGGCAAAAAAAATGCAGGAACATAAGACTTACATGCATAAAAATGGGTGCAGTTCTGTAGACAACCCTTTCCCATAAGAACACACAATCAAATGAATTGAAATGCCAAGGTGTGCTATGAATAACTGTCCTCGATATTACAACACTGGGAGCAACTGATATGCATAGTGGTGTGAGAATGACAGAGAGGGCAGAGTTTGTCATTCGTGAGGTACTGCTTCCCCGGATGTGGCATAGCAGAGTGTTTGATTAAATTCCAAATGCATCCAACGCTGACAGGTATAAAAATACACCTGCAGGCCAGTTGGAGTTTGCTCGTTATGGAAAATCACATTCTGCTGGGAGAAATGCAATTGAAGGCAAATATATTCTGAGCTCTGCCTATTAGAGAGGCTCTGAGAACAAAGCAGGTTGTGCACTAACTTTCAGCCAAGCAGGAGCATAATGAGATTCTATCTCCTCCATGAAAATGATAAAAAAACTTGATTCACCTGCTTCAAGACAGTTCTGGTAAAAAATTAGATTCTGTTGTCTCGAGAGTAGTAATGAAAAAAAAAACACACGTCGTTCACCTGCTCGGAGACAATTTTGTGGGTCGCTTTCCTGAGCGAGAGAAAACATAGCTTTAGAATTCATCAAATGAATTATGGCCAAACTTATATATTGTCAACCTACACATATTTATAATTTTCTTTCTTTAATTAAAACATAGAAGTGTTTTATAAACAATCAAAGACATCAGTGTTTTTTAAAACTGTACATCATATTTTTGCAGGAAATAATGGACAGTCGCTATAAAATAAAAGTTTATAAAGAAGGAAAAATGCTGATTTTGAGTAGCTTCCTAATGATATATGGGGGTGGGGCGTTGCCAGAGAGCCTTGATACAATATGGCCGCTTAAGCAGTGTGCTCTCTGGGGCCAGCTTACATAGCTGAGTTTTTTCAGCTTGTGTCCTGCAGATTCTCTTTCATTCTCGTTAGCCAGGGTGTTTGAGGTGCCTTGCTGCCTGTGGCGGCCGGCATGGCTCGCGGGTGACTGGGAGGGGGTGGCCGAGGGGGTGGGGGGTGGGTGCGATTGAGGGGAGTCGCGGTTGAGGGGGTCATGCAAGGATGCACATAATAAAAAATCTAAAAAATCAAATATTAACTTACCTTCATGCCGGGACACGCATCACTGCCCATGCTCTCCCCGAGGAACAGGAAGCACAGCAAGGGCCCACTGACCATTCACAGCACTCCAATGCAGCATTGTGATTGGAAGGCATCCAAGCCCCCCAGACTAATCGCAACGCTGCAATGCAGCGTTGTGATTGGATTTGAGTGTCCTGGTTCGGTGCTCAACCAGGGAATGGGGTCCTGGGTATGTTCTCCATGCAGTCTGTAATGCAGCCTGCATGGAGAATGGGGAAAGTGCGCATGACTGGTTGTGGGTGGCCCGAGTGGGCCGACCAAACAGTCACTGCGCATTTAGGAGTGAGCAAACCACTCCTCCCCTGCCCTGCTCCGACAGCGGTACAAAAGGGGGTGGTGATGGACGGAGCATCTGAATCAATCAAACACTCACACCCAGTCAAAAGATCTGGGTTTAATCCATCACCGTTCTTTAGCCCACTCTGCCACCCCAGTTCAGACATGGCTATATGCAAATCAGTCTGACCCTGAACAATCCAGCCAGAACTGCCAAGCCATGTCTTCCCTGGACCGGAAACAAGCTTCCGAGGACCGGTTTCTGGCATTCCAGCCGTCTTCAGCCCGGCTTGCTTGAATCCAGTGGCAAAGTGAGCAAGGGACTCACGTCTGAGCATACCCTGCCACACTTATGGCGGCCAAAAGCGGTACAAAAGGGGGTGGTGATGGACGGAGCATCTGAATCAATCAAACACTCACACCCAGTCAAAAGATGTGGGTTTAATCCATCACCGTTCTTTAGCCCACTCTGCCACCCCAGTTCAGACATGGCTATATGCAAATCAGTCTGACCCTGTGCCTCATGGGAACAGTCCAGCCCGAACTGCCAAGCCATGTCTTCCCTGGACTGGAAACAAGCTTCCGAGGACCGGTTTCTGGCATTCCAGCCGTCTTCAGCCCGGCTTGCTTGACTCCAGTGGCAAAGTGAGCAAGGGACTCACTTCTGAGCATACCCTGCCACACTTATGGCGGCCAAAAGCGGCACAAAAGGGGGTGCAGAGCAGCAAAGCCAACCCGCCCGCCCGCAAAGTAGCACAAACATAAAATGATAATAACTAAAAGTTATTATTATTTTAAGTTTTCTCTTCTTGCACTGCTTGAAAGCAGTGGGGTGACGCTCCCTGTCAACTGCTTGCCGCCAGTTCCAGATGACAAAATAGGCAAAGTAGTCACCGGCCTATGAGAACCACTCCTTTTAGGGACCACATGACAAGGGATACATAAAAAATGATTTGATCTTGAAACAAAATTTCAATCTAGCTTTCTCAAATTGTTTCCAATTAGTTTTTGTTTAATAACATTAATACTTGTTAATGTTTAGTATTGTGTAATAAAATGTGTTTATTAAAATTGATGGTTGATAAAATTAAAAACATATTAGGAGATAATTTGCGAGTGGTCCCCCGAAATTTTGACAGCCTAGGGGCCTCCACAGGTTTTCATCTAGGACTGCTTGCTGCTCATAAGTGTAGGTCCCAGGCTACTTATAGAGCACCTTGACAGAGGCCTTATGTGATCGGTGGTCTGCAGCCTAGTGGAGTGGAGTGCATGGCTATGTGATCCCCAGCTTGAGTATCCCAGTAGTGAATCCGGTGCTGCCCAATCACTGAGGAGGATTGTGGCCCATCAGGGACCATGGCTGCTGTTGGGCAGGCAATAGGGGACAGCATACCCTCGTGAATTGGTCTTACTACACCACACCCCCGTTGAAGCTCGAGCACTAAGTGGCCTGGTCTGGTGAAGAGTGCGCCTGTGCAGGCAAGTGTGCCAGCTGAAGAGCCAGTCAGGGTGGGCTGGATAATGGTGGACGATAATAGGCCATGAACCCTGCAAGACAGTGAGTGAAGACCTTGCGTTCCTGTAGGGGCTTGCATCTGGGACAGCCAGGTTAGTGAAGAAGGACCCCAGCCCCTGGCCCCTGAATGCTGGGGATCGCTTAGCCTGCCCTGCTGGTGTTGTGGCCTGGTGAGAACTTCAAAGCATTCCATGATCTATTTCTGCTGATGTGTTGTTGAAGGACATGATTTTGCATTTGTTGGAATACGCCTGGCGGATGGTAATGTGAGTACTGCTGGCAGCCCTGGAGACTGTCATTCTGAGCCATACAGTTTGTTCTGGTGCAGGCTAGGGGAGAGGCAGGGGCACAATCAGCAGCAGATACCCACTGAGCCCCATGATAATGAAGTAACTACACTGCACAAATACATTAATAACAGCCTGTGGTTGATAGATCAAAAATAGACAATCTGTTCAAAAGAATGGACCACTTTCAGGAACGTCTGGACAGGAAGGATGAAGGTCTGATGATGGATGTAACAAAGATCTCTGATTTACTGAGAAGTGTCGGACACTCTGTCTAAATTGGTGCATGAGATGAAACTGGTGAACATGAAGAATGAGGACCTGGAAGGGCATTCATGCAGAAACAATATTCGATTCAAGGGGATTGTGGAGACCAATTACTTACACAACATGATAGCATTTGTTGATAGCTTGCTGCAGTCATTAGCCTTGATGCCTTTTCTAAGATGTTCATCGCCGAGAGGGCGCATATATCACTGGCCCTCAAACCATGACCCAGGCAAAATCTGAAGTCCATAATTGCATCCCTACTTATTCGTAATCACAGAAACAGGGATGTGAGCCCCCACCTGAAAATGCAGACTCCCCTATTGCATCTACCCTGACTTCGCACTTCTAATATGCGAGGCTAGAAGATCGTTCTTGGAAGTTAAAACAATTTTGTGGAAAAAATCAATCAAATACTCAGTTTTATTCCCAGACAATCTGAGAATAGAGGACAACAATAAATCACATTTTATTCACCCAACCAGATGCAGCATTTGATTTATTGACATACATCTGAAACACAGAAGTGGAGAGAGCTGGTTCCAGCAGTCCAGGTTTCACTTGAGAGGACTGGTGCAATGGCACCATTGGCCTAAGTGATAATGATTAAGTATTCCTCATGCTCTCTTTTGCAACTGTTACGGTGCATTCAGATGAGGTATATTTGCTCTTTGGCTTGTGCAAACTGATTATATAAACTTTGTGAAATTGGTGACTTGTAGTACACATGCTATGCAATATTTGACATTTTGGAGCACTTGACGAAGATGCCTCAGTTTAGTCCAATGGAGTACACATGGTTGCATTATGATTTGATACTGTGATGGTGATAAAGAATTATGTTGATTGGGTGGGCAAACGGGCTTTGTTTTCATTGCAGTAATGGTTGATGTTTCATCCTGTGCCGAATGCGCGCTCTCAGGCCTCCTCATGAATGGAGAATAATCTCAGCTATTATATGGGCTACTGTATTACTTTGGTTCTCTTCCTTAACCCTTTCGATGCTGATGACGAGCTCAGCTCGTCATCACCCACGGGTGTCGTGTGCTGATGACGAGCTGAGCTCGTCATGGTGCCACTAAAATGGCATTTTCCAGCACAGGGGGGGGAAACGCCCAGCAGCCATGTGGTTAACTGAAGAGAGGGTATTAAATACTGTTTGGGGTTGGCGTGGGATGCGGTGGGATTGAGAGGATTGGGGGTTTATGTTTTGTTTTTGCGAGTTTTAGATAAAGCAAACTAGACCCAAAGGTAACAGAGTGCTTTACATGAGCACCAATTGCCTTACAGCCGGACACATTCATTTTTGTTAGGCAGAACCAGATTAAATGATTTGCCCGGAATCACAGGAGGTTAAGCATCCCTGCTGAGACTCGAACCCAGTTCCCCAGCTCCGAGATCGACCGCTCTAGCCGTTAGGTCACATCCTCTCCCCTATTACGTATATGAATCTTTGTTTAATATCAGGGAGACACATTGCTTATAGTCTACTTTATACAACAGCACAGTATTTGTAGCTTAATGCATCACAAAAGCATGGACAATATCTGTTTTCTCTGTCACCACATTGAGACTAATCAGCTGGACTAAGCAATCCTCATAAAGCCTGTCAAGTACTGGCTTATCTTTATCATCAATAATTGATGTAGCTTTACTTCAGGACAAGTATATCTCATGTTTGACTATTATACATATTCAGGGGGCAGTGGGATTCTTATACGAAAATCAACTAATATTATGTTGCAGAAATGGATTAGCGACCCACAGGTGTAAGCTGGTGGACAGCTTTGGCTAGAAGCTGACAGTATTGGTTAATATATGGCCGCAATGCTGATGCGACAGATGTTTTTGATGACATCATGGTCAAATGTCAACATTTTGTGGTGTTGCCTATGTTGTGAGGAGTTTCCTGCAGAACATGTTGCACAGCTATAACCTTGCAGTATCCTGCTCAAGATGCTTCAGCATGTTTTCCAGCAGATCTAATCCTGATTTAAAGATGCCTCTTTAGCAATACTGGTGCCCCAATGACATACTTTAAATGTTTCCCACAATGTTTCTACTTCGGAAACCGTACCAACTTTGAGCATAAAATGTCCCAGTATACAGGCTCTAACCTCAGAGTGAAACACAGAGTCCTGGAGTTCGCACCCCTTCAGGCATCACAATGTCAGCAATGCGAGGAGATTGCTAGATAAAGAGAGCCCACCTGGGGAGTGGTCCAACAAGGTTCTAGGCAAGATATTTACCACACATATTTTTTCTATCAAGGTTTGTGGGATAAACCACAGAGTAATGGGGGAATATGTGCCAGGAACTGAGGAGCAATACAAATACGTAAATTCTGAGGTGCAAAACTCTCCAAACATTCCACAGAGTCATATAAATTCATAATATGAGATATCACATTGCTTGCTTGCTTTTGGAAGTTACCGACAGAAGACACCAGAGCTCCTGTCCTGTTGTGGCTACTCTTTTTGTTAAATGTTGGCAAAAAGATTCTGGCCAAAACGTTAGTGCAGAAACTGCAGAAACTACAGCCTCTGAACCAGATGTTGGTGCCCGGGGCATGCTGGGTTAATACCTCAGAGATTAACAGCCTTTAGTCTATGTACTTTGATGGCCATTCTACATCAAATAGATCTAAATTTACCAGCAGCAGCTACTCTGCTCAACTCTGAGAAGGCATGTGATGCTTTTAAGTGGCCTTATACCCAGGGAGTCCTAAAGCCTATGGGCCTAGGAAAGTAATTTTTGAGCGTAATACCTTTATTGTACACTGGAGCTTTGGCACATGTGAGAGTGAATAATCTGTATGTAAACCTAGTGCATGTTGGTAGGGGGGGCTCATCTAGGTTTTTCTACTATCCCCATTGGCTTTTGTTCTCACTACTAAGCCTCCTGCATACTTGCTCAGTGAATATCATTCTCAACTGGGTATTTCCATTTGGAGTAGGCCACTCATGATCTACCTATATGCTGATGATGCGTAACTATATTCTCAAAGGCCAGAGACTATCATAACGCCTATTATTAGAGATATTATTGAGCTTGGTGCCTACTCTAGCTTGCAGATTATCAGGGAAAGGTTAGGAATACTTCCTCTCACTGGCTGTACAGCTCAGTTTACCCCACTGAGAGAGATTGCTGATGGAGTGAATTATCTGGGTATATATGTTCCAAGAGATAATGGTGAATTGTTGCGGCCGAACTGTGGGACAGCTTGGAGCACACAGAGGGTACATTGAGCAATAGCGTCAGCTTTCCATACCAATGTTAGGACGGATTTCACTCATTAGGATGGAGGTAAGATTCTTATATTCATTCACTAGTATCCCTATTTGCATAACTTAGAATTTCTCCTTGCGTCTTTCTCACTAAGCATAATTTGATTTTGATATTTATGTTATACCTACTGATTGTTGAGTTTAACCCCTTGGGCGCGGCCGGAATTTTCCCGCAGTGTGGCAATATTCTACACGTGCGCAGATCGGACCGCCCCTGGCCGTCCGACGCACACGAGCACAGCGGCGTCGGATGGCCAGGGGCCGTCCGATGCATGCAAGGGGTTAATATTGTTTGCTGAATGCTGTCTGATGCCACAAAGCATAACATTCGAAATAATAGACACTCCAGTTGTAAATAAAAACTAGTGAGATATATATATGAGGCAAAAAAGCAACCGTGTAAATCAAATCCTTTCCGAGCATCATAATCATAATCTTAAACGTAATGATCCAACATTTAGATCCCGCAAAAAATCCCATAAATTGTGTACATCATGAGAAATACAATGTGTAATTTAACTAATAGGTACATAAGTATCAGGCAAGGGTATGAAACAAAAAAAGCATTAGCAGCACTTTGTGTTTCCTAGTTTAAAAAAACTCTCTCTATTTAGTGCACTTTTAAATAAAACAACAACACATGTATTGTACTTTGCAAAATAGCATGTATATTTTTGTTTAGTAGTTGCATTCAGATATACTTTTCATATATATATATATATATATTTTTTTTTAAAGTATTGCCTTTTTAAATGATGTATGCTCATTTATGCAGGTGCATGTTTTAAAATGCAAATGCACAATTATCAATGTTGTTGCTATTTTGATTTGCTAGTTATTACTCCTATGCAATGAACAAGGTTTCAAATATTTTGATATTTTGATTTTCAGTACTGTTTTTAAACAGTAAGCAATGTTTCACAGAATACTAGAAGACTAGAACGGCTGAATGCTTATTTTAAAGATATGCGCAATGTTCAAATAGAGAATATAAACTGGAACAAAGCAATAACAAAACGATTCAATCCAGGGATTCCGGGCTGCAGTCCCTCAGTAGCTGTAAACACCTTTGCTTATTGAAGGCTACAGAAAAGACACATAGGGCCGTATTACCAACGTTTAGCGATATTTACCGCTAACGATGCTTAGCAACAAATTTTTTAACGCTAAGCATCGCCGGAAATTATCGCAGAGATAACTTGCTATTAGCAAGGTTTATCTCAGTAGTGATAAAAATCCTCGCGCTAACTGCCAATTGAGAGATTATCTCTGGAAAATCAACGATAATCTCTCGAAGTTTGGCGTTAGCTTGATAATAGGGGCTCACAAACTTAGCCATGATATCCACCTTCCATAGGATATCATGGCTAAATCAGGAAAATACCAAGTGTAAAAAAAGCAGTGCTAACCGCTGCTTTTTTTTATCACTAACAGGGTTAGTGAAATCCTTGATAATAGGAGAAATGTCGCTTAACAACATTTCTCCTATTATTTTCCTCTGGAACGCCCCCTTTGCATCTCATTAGAGATGCAAGGGGAACCTTAGAGAAAAAGGGTGCTAACATGCGAATTTGCGTGTTAGCACCCTGTTGCTAATAGGGAGATAATTTTATCTCAGCTTTCTTGGCTTTTAAAGCCAAAAAAGCGGAGATAAATCCCTTGATAATATGCCCCATAGGGCCTTATTATAATGGCGTTCGGCCGAGCGTCCGACTGCCATCGCAGCAGGAGTGGGACCGCCTAACATGCAATCGGATGTACCACCCACCAAATTGTATTGCGCCTGCCGTGTAGGTGGTCAGAAAAATCCCTTTTTCTTTTGCGGTTTGTGCTGCATCTCGGAAAAGGGCCGCAGAACAAGCTGCAATAGAAAAAGGGGTGCTTCAAACACCCATGCACCATGTGCCAGGCCCCATGTGGTGCCTAGCACACGGTACATGGATGTTTGAGGGCCCACCACATGTGCCCCCTGGCCCATACAGTATGCTGACAGACTTATCTACCTGGTCAAGAACAACTTAATCACTGAAGTGCAGAGACAAGAACATCAGCAATCGCCATATTGAACACTGCTTCTGTTGTTCAAAAAAAATATTGGGTGTAGGTCATCCATAGAGCTAAGATTGGATTGTGCTAAGATTAGTTTAGTTAGCAGAGGGAAGACACAGGTTGGGGTTATTGATGGCGAGAAATACTAAAATATTGTCTAAATGTTACAATATTTTCTGTTGTTCTGCCTATTGACAAATATAATTGCCACTATCTTGTTTGTTTTTGTAATAGCAACTAATCTGACCATGTGCTTTAGGTTAGGGTTTTAACTGCAACCCTCTGGAATGCGCTCCCCTTGGAAATCCGCCTCTCGAACGACCTAATATCTTTTCGTAGGGCTTTGAAAACCTTCCTGTTTTAAATGTTCCTTGTTTTTACTGTTCTGCTTTTTTGTTACTGGACTTAGTGTTGTGTTGTGTTTTCCTTTCCCTGCGCCAGGACGCTCCTTCGCTGGAGCAGCTGTGCGCATTAAAATGCAAATAACATAACATAACATAACAACTTTATTAAATCTTGAAAAAATATTCCTAGTTTTCTCCTGTTCACGAGTATGTCTATTAATGTTGAAACAGGGTTTTGGTTCCAATATTTCTGTGAGTCTCACATCACTGATCATTACCTATTGAATGCACGGTATTCATGTAATACTCAGTGGGTTGGGAGGGAATCAGTCCATCTCATTCTCTTTCTCATATTGCTGAATTGACATGCCGCCTGATTCATGAAAAACGGGATTTGCGATTCCTTAATAGCGAAAAAATGCGAATCGCTATTGAGAAATCGGGAATCTGAATTCATGAAGATTAGCGAGAAAAAAATGTGATTGGCACGCGGGCGCAAATTCCGTTTGCGATTACCGATAATCGCAGAAAAATCGCTATTTTCGGCTACCCGCGCCGGGATTGCGAACTCGCAAATAGCGATATCGCTATTTGCGATATCGCTATTTGCGAGATCGCAAACTCGCGAGATCGGGAAAACGGGAAGTCGCATTTCGAGCCCAGTGATGACATCACAACCAGGAAGCAGCCAGTTCCCACCCCCATTCACCACAGTGAGGCAGACCTGGAGAGAGCTAGTGGGAGAGCTGCTGCAATTCTGGTGATTTCAACACATCTACTACATTGCTGACATGTCAGAGGAACTTGTTCCTGGCCCCAGCAACACCTCTGGGCGCAAAAGGAAGCTCAAATTTTCCGAGCAGGAGCTCGAACACTTGATTGAGGGGGTGGTGGCCAACCACGACAAACTCTTTGGAAAAGACTCCAGGAGGGTCCCGGAGCAAGAAAAACGGAGGATCTGGCAGGGGATTGCCTCCACTGTCAACTCCGTGGGAGTGGCCGATAGGTCCCTAGAGGAGCTGAAGAAACGATGGTACGACCTCCGAGGTCGTGCCAAAGAGAAGGTGGCGGAGCGCCTTGGAGAGTCGTCGGGCACTGGAGGTGGCGGACCTACAGTCCCTCCCAACACACCCATGGAGGACCAGGTGGAGAACACCCTTGAGAGGGAGGCCTGCATAGGCTTCACACGTCTCGACTCATCCTGCACCACCCAAGACACCCAAGGTAAGTGGCATGCGACTGCGACCCTGCCCCCTATGAATGTCCATGACCAAATAGGCTCCCCTAATGTCCCATAGGCATGCCATAGTTGCACATCAGGGAATGCCCTGAAGCATTGTGGGAGATGTGGTGTGGCCACAATGTAGTAGTACCACAATGCAGCCAGACAGGTTCCAAATTACGCAAAGCCACAGCCATTCAGGGATTATCACCCAGCATGCATGTAGAAACTGCACGTCTGCCAGATACATGCAACTAATGATCCTCCACTTACCCTCACAGGTGGCGGCGAAAGCAGCGACAGTGAAAGGCTGCAAATTGATGAGGAGGTCCAGGAGGAGGAGGTGCCACCACCAACCCAGGCACCAGCCCCTGCCGCTGCTACAACACCAGCAGCCAGGTCCACCAGCAGTGTTCCCCCTTCGACTGGTGCAGCACCTACAGCCGCCGCCAGGCCAGCTACTATTGTGCCCCCTGCAACAGCCGCACCACCTAGAGCCGCAGCCAGGCCAGCTACTATTGTGCCCCCTGCAACAGCCGCACCACCTAGAGCCGCAGCCAGGCCAGCTACTATTGTGCCCCCTGCAACAGCCGCACCACCTATAGCTGCAGCCAGGCCAGCTACTATTGAGCCCCCTGCATTTGGCGCACCAGCAACGCCAGCTGTCACACCACCAGCAGCAGTCGCTACAACATCTGGGCCCGCGGCAGTTGCGACACAGTGGCCAGCCACAGTGTCAGGCCAGCAGGGCAGGCGTGGCAGGTCTCGCCAGCACACCACTCCAGCAAGCAGGAGGGGCAATGGACAGGGGCTGGCGCGTTTGAGTCTAGAAAGACGCATGTTGAGAATACATCAGCGCCAGGCACGACAGCAAGGTGCCATTCAGCTCCAGCTACACAAGATAGGGCGCAATGTGGCCGGAGTCGCTGACCGCATGGACCGCATGACGGCGGCCATGGCAGGAATGGGGGAGTGCATGGACAACATGACTGCAGCCATGGCAGGTGTGGGTGAGGGAATGGCCCGCATGACTGCCATGGAGGCCAACACTGCTGCGATGACCACACAGCGCAGTGCAGCACGCCGCCGCCACCATCAACTCATGAGCCGGCTGGCCTCCTACAGTAGGTCGAATTATGTTGCTGCCAATGCAACTTCTCAGTTGTCGCGCCGCTCATTAGCACAGCAGCACCAACTTGTCCAGTGCTGTGAGGACATGACCAGGGTCCTGGAGCACCTGACCACGTCGGTTACGGCACTACACCCTCCAGCAATACCAGCCACTGTGGGGGGTGATGATGTTAGTGAGGGGGCATCCAGCATCAGCAGCCACTCAGCCTCACAAATTCCGCCACTCAGCCGCAGCACCAGGCCCACGCCAGGTCCAGAAGCCCCGGAAGAGGATGCGCCTCAGAGGCGCCTGGGCGGAACGCGCAGGAGGCGCACTTGAGTACATTGGACAATAACAGGCACAGGCTGACTTTAAGCCTGCCCTGTCCTATGACACTGCAGTATGCTGTAATACTGTTAGTGGGAGATAGTAGAACTGAAACCTTTTTTGTGATTTGAACAAATACATTTATTTTGCTACACACATTAGCGTTGTGTCATCATTACATTTTGCATGCATTATTGATTTGTGGGGTGATGGAAGAGGGTGCACTAGAAACTGTTCACTGTGATGTGGTTGCGACGTCTGTGGCCTTCAGCTGGGTTCTCCCCGCGTGCATGGCGCGCATGTGCTGGTGGCCGGTTGTCCCCTTCAGATTTACTGCCAGAGATGTCGACAGGTATCCGGCGCTTGGTTGCTATGTTATGTAGTATTGCGCAGACAACCACAATGCGGCAGCACACTGCAGGACTGTAATACATGGCCCCACCTGTCTTGTGCAGTATGCGGAACCTGCTCTTGAGCAGGCCAAATGTCCTTTCTATGCAATTCCTTGTCCGTATGTGTGCAATATTGTAGCGCCGTTGCTGGGGTGTAGCAGGGTTGAGGTATGGGGTCAGGAGGTATTCACGGAGGGCGTAGCCACTGTCACCTGAATGAGAGGAGCAGATGGTGATTGCCTGTGCTGTGCTGTTACATCTTAGCAATGTGACATTGTCGACAAAGTGTACTTACCAAGTAGGTGTCCTTCCCCAAACTCTCCCCTGACCAGTCGTGTGTGGAGGCCGCTGTGCCAGAATATGAAGGAGTCATGGCTACTCCCTGGGTACTGTGCGACAATGTCAGTGATGTATGTCTTAGCATTGCAGACCATCTGGATGTTGAGGGAGTGGTAGGACTTTCTATTGCGGAACATATACTCCATGGCAGCTGGTGGGCAGATGGCGACGTGGGTACAGTCTATGCATCCGAGCACATGTGGAAAATGGGCTACATTGTAGAATTGTAGCTTGGTCATGTCCAATTCCTCTTGGCTGGCGGGGAATTTGATGTGACGGTGTAGCTGGGTGAGCATGGCGTCAACAAAAGTGTGGAGGCAGCGTGACATGGTGGGCTGGGATATCCCCCCAGCAGCCGCTACTATCCCCTGGAAACTCCCGGAGGCCAGGAGGTGCAGGCTACACAATACCTGCACATGTGCAGGCACCGCATTGGTACGGCTTGTTGGGTGCTGCATCAGGGGGTCAAGGTCCTGTATGAGCTGCATTATCATTTCCCCATTCTGCCTGTATTTTGCATATATCTGCTCTCTGGTTTGGCCCAGCAAGGTGACCCGCTGGCGGAATATCCTGTCCTGGATCCTGCGTCTCCTCCGTGCTAATCGCTGTAGCCTTCGACGCCTCACCACCATGTACATTCCTGGCATTGTGGAACTCCTAATGCTGCTGCTGATGATTGTCCTTATGTGTGATTGGTCAGGCCTGAACCTGTTGGTGATTGGACAACGGTTTTTTAAATGTAATTTTTGCATGTCTTTTATGGTTACCACCTGCTTTGAGTTGTCCTTATTTTGCGCGGCGCTAAATGCGATTTTTGGGTTTTTCGCTATTTGCGATTTATCTTGAATACCGATTGCGATTGTATAGCGAATTCGCTATTTATTTCGCAGAATCCGTGGTTTCTCGCATTTTCCGATTCGCTAATGCTCACCTGCCGGGATTCTGCGAATATAATAGCGAATTCGCTATTATGTGTTTGCGAATTCGCTTTTTTGATGTTGAATGCCGATTACGAAAATTGCGCCCGCAATTGCATTTTCGCAGCGATTGCGGGCGCAATTTTACTTCATGAATCAGGCTGTAAGTCCTTTGTGCCGGCGGATAGAAAATCTCAGGCCGTGCTCCAGAAAATGTATCAATCAAGATCTAAAAAATAAAACATTATTTAATAAGAATGAAGGATTTGTCTTCTATAAAAAACATTAATTCCTCATATATTATACACTTTGTTAAATGATTGTAGCTACTTTATATGATGTGGTCTGGCCATGCCTTCTCGATACATTAAAAACAATTTTTCTGTAGGTTTTTGTTTATTTACCACAGGTAACAGAAAGTAGGTTTCGCAACCATACTTATAGCAAAGCTTTTTTGGGAAGATGTATGAATGGTCGTCTACAGCTTCTTGCTGAATGCAAGAAATGAGGAGGAGGCTTTTATATGTAGTGGCAGGTTGGCCCACACTTTGGAAGTGATGTAGGAGAAGGCTTGTCTACTGGATCTGGTTTTCCATTTGCGTGGGATGTGTGCAAGTAGGAGTCAGAATGAGAAGAGGTGTCTGAAGTGTATTGGAATCAGATGGGGTTGTTGATGCTAGGCCAGTGTTATGTAGTCCCTTGAAAGTGTGGACGATGAGTTGAAAATGTGCTTGTTTGTGTATGGGGAGCCAGTGGAGCTCCATTAAGTGTACAGTGATGTGAGTGCAGTGTGGAAGGTTGCGGAGAGAGACTCCAAGTACTGAATGGTCTCGAACTTTCTTATGAGTTTTTCGTTGATCGCGGCATAAAGAATGTTCCTGTAGTCCAGCTTGCTTGCAGCGAGAGTGTGCGTGACAGTTTTCTTGATGCTGATTGGGAGCCATTTTAAAAACTTCCTCATCATTTTCAGGTTATGGAAGCATGAAGCGGTGATGGCATTGACTTGGGTGGTCATGTTGAGTTTGCTGTCAATGACAATCTTGAGTTTCTTGGCCTGGGTTGCAGGGGTGAATGTCGGTCCTAGCTCTGATGGCCACCAAGTGGAGTCCCACTGTGAAGTGCTTGTCTTGAAGATGACAATTTTGTCGGACAGGTGGTTTTCATCCAATGGGAGATTTTTGTCATGCAAGCAATACATTAGATCCCAGTATTTAGCGTCTTGTCTGTGAAGGAGAGAATGAGTTGCATGTCGTCAGTATAGGAGTGGATGTGATGTTGTGAGAGTGAATGATGCTGGCTATAAGGATTATGTATTTGTTGAAATGGGTCCGGCTCAAGGAGGATCCTTCTGGAACTCCCCCGATGAGGTGATATACATCCAAGCTGTCTGGTGCCAGGCTGACTGACCCCTTGTTGTTAAATATTTTGTCCACCATAAGCGTGGAAGGGTATACTCAGATGTGAGTCCCTTGCTCGTTGCACCATCAGGATTCAAGCAAGCCGGGCCGACGACGGCTGAAATGCCAGAAACCGGTCCCCGGAAGCTTGTTTTCTTCCCAGTGTAAGAATTGGCTTGGTAGTTTGGTTTGCCCTGTTCCCATCATGCACTGGGACAGGAAAAGACTAATTAGCATATAGCCAGGTTCTGAGCTGGGATGGTACAGTGAGCTAAAAAACGGTGTTGGATCTAGCCCTGATCTCTTGACTGGGTGAGAGTATTCTGCTTAATTCAGAAACTCTGTCCATCACCACCCCTTGTTGTTAAATATTTTGTCCACCATAAGCGTGGAAGGGTATACTCAGATGTGAGTCCCTTGCTCATTGCACCATCAGGATTCAAGCAAGCCGGGCCGACGACGGCTGAAATGCCAGAAACCGGTCCCCGGAAGCTTGTTTCCTTCCCAGTGTCAGAATTGGCTTGGTAGTTTGGTTTGCCCTGTTCCCATCATGCACTGGGACAAGAACAGACTAATTTGCATATAGCCAGGTTCTGAGCTGGGATGGTGCAGTGAGCTAAAAAACGGTGTTGGATCTAGCCCTGATCTCTTGACTGGGTGAGAGTATTCTGCTTAATTCAGAAACTCTGTCCATCACCACCCCTTGTTGTTAAATAGGCTGACTGACTGGGTCCTTCAGTCAGGAAGGAGCAGATCCATATGTAAGTGCATGTCCTTGGATTCGGATTTCATTTGGGTATTGGATGAGGATGGGGTGGTAGACCCAGTCAAGCGTGGCATAGAGGTCCAGGAGGACTAAGGTTGCCACATCTCCTCCATCCAGTGTTAAGCAGATGTCATCCGTGGCAGGGAAAAGGGTTGTTTCTGTCATCTCTTAGCACTTAGATAGGAATGGTAGTAGGGAGTTTGGACTGTAGTTGGCAAGATTTGAAGAGTCCGTGTAGAGTTTCTTCAACAATCGAGGACAGTTGCATGCTTCCAAGCATCAGTGAAGGTTGTGTAAGAGGTGCAGCCATTCAGTAGGGGTGTGAGCATGGCGCTGATGGATTGCAATTCTCTTGAGTAGGCATGGTGAATGGCGAGGCAAAATGAGTCCTCTAAAGTGGATGGACTTCATGGAGGCTGCAGTTTCTTCGGGGGTGATAACAGGCCATGTGGTTAGCATTGGTTCCCTGGATAAGATCAGGAGGCATTTGGCCAGGTCTGTCAAGTCCGGTTGTGGGTTGAAGTTGCTGTAAATTGCAGTGATTTTGTTGCTGAAGAATTGAAAGACATTGTTGCAGGGATCCTGTCGGGGGGGGACTAAGTTGAATCTGCCACTTGTGGGAAGAATTCCTTCACACTGGTGAATATTTATTTGCTTCTGTTGGTGCTAAAATGTATGCTGTCCGCCAGAGTGGCGTTCTTGGTGGTCTGGATCGTTTGGTGTTAGCGTCTCAGGGTGGTTTAAATAGTCTCCTGTCTGCATTATCCTGGCTAATTCTCAATTTGTTCTACAGTTGTTTGCAGTGATATTTCATCAGTCTGAATTCCTCATGTTCCAACTGTCCCTGGGTCTAGATCTTGTTGTTTTGCTGTGTTTAGTGGGGGGCAGAGAGACGGTGCAAGAGATGATCAAATTTGTGAAATTGTTGATGGGTTTGGGGAGGCTATTGCTGTGTTTTGGTTGTCAGTTTCATTGGGCTGGTCTGGTGGTGATGCTTGTATATTGATCTGGGAGACAATGCTGAAATTGACAAAGGACTGGCCTGTCCAGGAGTTTGGTGTGGGCTTGACAAAGGTGGTGAAAATAGGGCCAAAGATGTGTCCAGTGACATGAGTAGGTCTCTTTACTCCTTGGGTGAGCTGCAGGATTCCAAGATCTTCATGTGTGATTTTTAGTTGGGGTTGGCGTTGTCTTCCAGGTGAAAGTAGATTATAATTGCTAGTGTCGAGGGGGGCGCAGCAAAGTGTGTGATGGTGTATGTGAAGTGGGTGTGCAGTCTTGGTGGTTGTAGATGAAACTGCCAATTAGGGTGAAGTTAGCTGTAATGTGGCTCTTGAATGGCAGATGTTCCATGTTGGAGGATAATATGTCTGTGGAGGTGGTGCAGCTGATGGCATTCTTGTAGATTAATCCCCCTTGGGCTTGTGAAGTCTGTCTTGCCTGGCCATCTTGTACCCACTGACTGTGGTGATGTGAGGTGAAGATGTAGGGTTCAGCCAGGTTTCCAAAAGGAAAAGTAGGTCTGGGGCATTGCCATGCAGCAGGTCCCAGATCTCTGTGTCATGTTTGGTTGCGTGTGCAGGTGTTGAGGAGCATGCATCTGAGTGTGGAGTGTTGTGTGGGTAGGTGCAGGAGTGTGTGAGTGTGAAAGAGTGGGGTGCTGGATGCTGTCAGTGTGGGTGCAATGAGTGTTGAGTGTGGATAAGTGCATCAAAACTTGCAGGAAGTCCTTTGCTGTTGTGCGATGTAGTGAGGCATTAGCGTGTGGAGCAGCAGCCGGGGATAAGGGATGGGAGTGTGGCAGTGTGTGATGGAAGGGGGTAGGATGGAGGATCCTGATGCTAGGCATGGTCCAGGAATGGACAGGTGCAGAAGGGCTTGCCTTTCAAGTGGCAGTTGTTTGCTCACAGTTGTTCGCTATTAAGCAGGTCCCGAGCATGGAGAGAAGTGATGTAACTTCCCTTGTAGATGGATGATGGGAAATCCAGTGTTATCATTCCTTATGCAGATGAATAATGAAAAACTACAATGGATACATCTTGTCCCTTTTCAGTCTGCAAAACATTAAAAAAGCAACACCTGCTCATTTTTGGGAAACGGTGGGGATGATACCGATTTGTAGAATATCTGATTTTAAGTCCATGATTGCAAGAGAGTGAGGAATGTACTTAACTATTGAGGCAGAAGTGAAATTAACCCAGAAAGTTGGACCAGACATATAAAACAGTTTTTGTGATTGCAATAACTCCAATTTAGGGTTTGCAAATGCAAAAACTTATGTTTCCATCTACAAACCCATTTCAGGAGTCATTACAATTTTCAGTAATCATCAAAATTCAGTATTTGGAAGGGACATGTTTTAGGCATCCCTTCGGTAACAGGCGTATCTATGGTTTGCAATTGTAAAAGTTACAGCCAAATTGTGGTGCTAGCTGATGTGAATTGGGTAAAAGATTCAGGAGTAACAGGCAGAGGACCATTGGACCACTGCCATCTTTCACTACAACTTTAAAAAAAGGAAAATAAATTGTTTATGTAAAAAGAAAGCAGCCCCATTTCATACAAGAAAATTGGACTGTTAAAAAAAATGGTTTCCCTCTTTAAAAGCAATCACAAGCATGGTGGTCTGCTGACCCTTGCAGATCACCTTCCCTGTCATTATGAGCAATCAGTGAGCCACAATCTGCAGCCAACCTAATGTATACTATTTATGTACTTTGGACAGCTCAGGTTCCTTATTTTGTGACTGACCTATGAATACAAAGCTCTATTCACAAAATACGTTTCCAGACACAAAACAGTATTGCTCATAAAATGTGACCGCTTTTTCCAGCCATAAAATTAGCACCTTTGACCCACTGTTCTTTTCATGAATGATTCCAAGCGGTGTCCTAGCGAACATCATTAATGCTGATAGGCTGCAAAGAGTATGATCACTGCGAGTAAGGTGTCTCAAGAAACTAGAATTTAGACTACCAAACTTAAAATGGGTTCAATGGGTTCTGAGATGTAACACTTTGCAAAACATGAGAAAACTTAATGCGCATGCGCTTGAGGGTGTCTTTTTTTAAGTTTGAAGTTTATTGAAGAAAATAGAACATTACAATAAAGAATATGCAATAAAATATATACGTTACATTGGAAGTAAATTATGACCATAAAATGAAGAAAAGAAAAGGAGAAGAGAAGAGAAGAAGGAAGGGGTGGAGAAGAGAAAGAGGGGGAAGTGAAGAAAAAGGGGGGGGGGCAAATTATTACCTAAAAGTACAAGGCTAGCAAAGGTATCATTTGTAACAATAAATTGAATATGAACATCCAGGATATAATAATCATAATAAGGAAAAAGGAGTTTTAACTGAAAAACATATATTAAAACATATATAAACATCGGCAAAATTAGAGGTCATGGAGGTTTTCTAACTTCTTCTGAGGTAAGCACAGAAGTGGATGCTAAAGCTGAGGAGGATAAGTAGGATGATAAGGGAAGCCACAAAAGATCTCTCTTAATACCTAAAGGAATAGGGGAAACATTACTGGTGTCTAATCTGTGATGGAAACAGACAGCATTCCAGCAGGCCTTAAAGGTGAGTTTTTCAGCTTGCTTCCAATTAGAAGTAATTAGGTGTAAGGCTATTGCAATAAGCAAATCTAGTAGCGTGGGATTGGAAGAAGGGAGTGGCCATAAGGGTGAAAGGAAGCCAAGGAAAATGTGAGAAATAGAAAAAGGAATTTGGGTGTGAAAGATTTTATTAATTTGTGACCAAATCGAAAGCCAAAAGCGGGAAAGGAAAGGGCAGTCAAACAACATATGTTTTAAATCTGCTGAGGGATGTTTGCATGACCAGCAATGGGAGGAAAGGTCAGAGGAGAAGGAGGCTAGTTTCATCGGAGTGAAGAGAAGGCGTTTGTATAGGAAGAATAACGTTTGTGAGGTACTGGCTGTTCTGGACGTCTTATGAATCTTTAACCATAATTTATCCCAAAAAGGAATACTCCAACAATCTGCAAGATCTTTTTCCCAGGCCATTTCACATTTACTTTTGGGTCTATCTGAAGAGAAAAATAAATTACGATAAAGTGATGAGGCAGAAGTAGAGGAAGATAGTAAAGGAAAGAGCAATACACATTTGTTAGGAATAGTGGGATTAGAAGGTAAGGAGAGAAGATATTGCTGGAGGGAGGGAAGGAGCAAGTTGTTCTGAGATCTACAGGAGGAAGGTAACGAGAAGGATGATTGAAGATCTAGAAAAGAACGTGGAAGATTATTAGATACCAATTGAGAAATCCATAGTAAACCTTTGGTTCTCCATACTTTCCAGTAAAAGGTTCTACCTTTGATGCGTAATAAATAATTATTCCAAATGGGTTGAAGGTCTAGCGAGGAGGTAGCAGGGAAGGAGGATGGAAGAAGAGGCATTAATATTTTACGTGTATGAGAAATAACTTGAGGACGAAAGGAAGAAATGATTTTTGTAAAGGCGAGGAATTCATCAAAATGGAAAGGGGCTATGAAATAGTTTTCAATTTCCAACCAAAGAGGAGGAGGAGAATCTTGATCCTGGTCAGAAGAAGAAATTCAACGAGAAGCTTGACGAAGTGAAAAAGCAACATGATAGGATTTGAAGTCAGGAAATTTAAGACCACCAGAAATGTTATTAGTTTTAAGAGCAGTAATACGCGGAGATTTATTTTTCCAAAGAAATTTGTTTAAAATGGAGTCGATCTTTTTAAAGTTAAAATTCGGAATGTGAACTGGAATCATGGATAAGAGATAGAGAATGAGTGGAGAGAGCATCATCTTGATGGAGTCCCCACTAAGAGAGAACAAGTGGGTGCCAACGGTCAATGGAAGAAGATAAAGTTTTGGAAAGAGCATCAAAGTTTTCTTTCAGTGTGTCAGGGATGGAAGAAGAGAACCATAAGCCCAAGTATTTACTCTTAGTAGTTTTCCAAGAAAAACCTGTTGAGATAAAATCTTGTTTTAGGCAAAGAACATTTAAGGGAAGGACCTTACATTTATCTGAATTCAGACGATAACTAGAGAGCTGGGAAAACGTGTCGACTTGGGATAGGAAGGCCGGAAGAGAAGTAGAGGGGTTGGAACAGTAAAGAAGAATATCGTCAGCGCACACCGACAATTTGACTTGTGAAGTACCAAGTTTAAGAAATGTTATCATCTAGTCAAATGTTTGTTAAGAAGGGTTCTAAGGCAACTATAAATAAAAGAGGGGAGAGAGGACAGCCTTGGCGAACGCCTCTAAACAGAGAGAAGGAAGATTAAGTTTTCCCATTGCATAAAATAGAGGCTTTTGGATCTGAATATAATAAGGAGATGAAAGAAATCAATTTGGAAGGAAAACCAATCCTTTTAAGAGCTTGAAACATAAAAACCCACCCAATTCCATGGAAAGCTTTTTCAGCATCTAATGCTATAGCAGCAATGGGATGGTCAAGAGAAGAGGCTTTACTAAGAATATTAAATAAGACTCTGGAATTATCTGAAGACAGACGGCCTTTAACAAAGCCAGATTGTTCCGGTCCAATAACATTAGGCATGAGTGGGAAATCCGTTACGCCCGCGGATTTTGCGGATTTTTGGGAAATCCGCAATCTGCGAATTTTGCGGATTTCCCGCAAAATCCGCAAAAAAAAATCCGCGGACGTAACGGGTTCAAAAGTTGAACCCCCACTCATGTAACTATTTTACAATGGCGCCAGCAAGCTGCCAGCGCCGTTGTAAAATAGTTACAAAGTTAGCTTGCACAGGAACCACTAGATAAAACGAAGCAGGTGCTGCTTTATTTTATCTACGTGCTTCCTGTGCAAGCTAACTTTGTAACTATTTTACAACAGCGCTGGCAGCTTGCTGGCGCCATTGTAAAATAGTTACAGCTCACTCAAGGGACCCCTGCGCCCTTCGGGGCGATTGCATAGTAACACACACATGGTCGCTCGAACTAGTTGATGCTCAAATTCAGTGACTCATTCATTAGCCCAAAAACAATCATGAGCATCGTCGAGGCTGGACAGGTGTGCCTTCTTCCCAAATCTACCATGGAAAATCAGCTGTGATGCTGGATAGACTTTGCATCCTTGACTTTCACGAGCGCAATACCCGTGCTGTTCCTGTGACCAGGAGCTTCTTTCTCTTTATCTGCTGAACTGATCTTTCTCTGACCTTTTATACACACAAGAGGCACATACATGAGTAGGCACATTGTGTTCGCACGGGTTTCTGCAAGTTCGCAAGTGTTTTGTACAATTTCGCAATTTGCGAAATTGTACAAAACCCTCGCGAACTTGCAGAAACCCGTGCGAACACAAAAAAAAAAATCCGCGAAGATTCGCGGATTTTGCGGATTTTGTGGATTTTCGCAATCCGCAAATTCGCAAATCCGCAAATTCGCGGATTGCCAATCCGCAAAATCCGCCCATGCCTAAATAACATATGGCAGAATGGGGTCAATACGAAGAGCAAGTAGCTTAGCAAAGATCTTATAATCCAAATTAACCATTGGGCGGTAGTTTTTACACAAAGAAGGGTCTTTGTTTTCTTTGGGGATTAAACAAATCACTGCGTATTGAAAAGAACCAGAAGAAGAGTTACATTGTATAAAGTAATTATAAAGCGATAGAAGGTGAGGAAGTAGAAAAGAGGAAAAAATTATGATAGAATTCAATAGTAAAAACATCAGAGCCAGGTGCTTTACCCCTCTTTTAATTTGGAAACAGCTGTTTTAATTTCAGATAAAGAGACGTCAGAATCCAAAGAGGAAAAATCTAAGGCCGAATGTGAAGCTGGAGAAGCAAGTAAAAAAAAAAAGGAGAGCGCAGCGGAAGAAGGGCGTTGTTCTGGTGTGGATAAAGTCTTATAAAATGAAACAAATTCATTGAGAATGTCTTCATCTCTAAAAAATGAGTCACCAGCAGGGTTACAAATGGATTCAATTTCTGTACGAGTTTTTAAATAGTTGGCAAGCAATTTGCCCATCTTGTTTTGTCCTCCATAGTACCTGGCACTACTTTTCAGAAGGTAAGAGGAAGCAGCTTCTGTGGAAGATTTATTGAAGGATATTTTAGCTGCAATAAGCTTTTTTAAGGAAGTGTCAGAATTCGTATGGTAATTAGAGTATTCCAGTTGTTTAATTTCAGCTAACAGTTGAGTATGTTGTTTTTCAAAGAATTTTCTTTTCCGCGATACAAAGCTAATAATAAAACCTCTAGCCGCCACTTTGAAAGAATCCCAAATCATTAGTCTGGGGTAGAATTAAGAGAGAAGAATTCAGTCGCAAAAGAAGTGAATTGGCCTGTGAAATTAGGATCTGAAAGTAGCGTATTATTAAAACGCCATCTGCCAGAGTGAGAAGAGAAGGGGATCAAATCAAAGTCCACAAAAACGGGGGCATGGTCGGAAATCAGGATAGAACCAATTTCAGAGTGTGAGACAAATTGGGATAGAGGTTTACTGAAGAAAAGATAGTCTATTCTAGACTGTGAATTATGAGGGGGAGAATAAAAAGTGTATTTTGTAAATCAGGATTGCAAAGCCTCCAGATATCAGACAAGGCTTTGCGACGAATGGCAGAGGTGAATTGTGAGTGCATCCTAGTGTTGGAGAATTTAACTGTGGAGCGTCTATCTAAAACGGGATCAAAAACTTGGTTGCAATCACCTCCAAAGATGATATGATCATTGTTAAATGTAACAAGCTTATCTGAGATTGAAGTCCAAAACAAATTATCAATAGAAACAGGAGCATATATATATTAAACAATACTAAAGATATTTGATCAATAATTAATTTGACAATTACCCAATGACCCTCTAGATCGTTTTCTTGATGTAATACAGTAATAGCATGTTTTTTGTGGCATAGGATAGATAGACCATTTTTCCTTCCAGGAGCAGTAGAGGAAAAAACATGACCTACCCAACCTCTTTTCAATTTATTTGCTTCAAGCTCTGATAAATGAGTTTCCTGGATCAAAACATTATCAGTATTTAATTTAGCGTAATGACTTAACACACATTGCCGTTTTATAGGGTTAGTAACTCCTTTAACATTCCAAGTTAAAACTCTAAATGTAAATGAATAAGGTAAAGTATGTACATATGATACTAATAAAACCAAGATAAAAAGTAGCAATTAGAATAAAAACAAAAACAGAATTGAGAATAAATGTCAAAACATTGAAACTATTATCAGAAGCAAAAATATGCGCCACTTGTCTAAAGACATATGAGAATGAACTATGAATTATATTGTAAGAAATGGATAAGAGAACAATAAAACATTGCAAAACAGTAGTACTAAAGCAAGTAGAAAAACAGAGTAAGGAAATAAAGAAGAGGTATAGTTAAGTAAAAGAAGAGAAAAGAAGGTATGTATAGGGTGAAAGAATAGAGACAAGGGTAATAAAAGACCAGAAAGGTAGAATAAGAGGAAAGAGGAGAAAAGGAGAGAAGTAAAGAAGGAAAAAAGGAGGAGGAGGAGAGACAGAGAACAAAAATGTATAAAAAACATGATATGCAACTCGGAAGAAAACAAGATGGAGACATACCACAGGAAGACAAGGAAGTAGGGGGAGTGGAGCCATATGTGGAGACGACAGTGCCAAACCGGACATATCACAGAGACGCACGTAGGGCGAAACAATCACCAGGTGAATACGAGAGGCATAAAAACGAATGAGAGGGACCATACAACCGCATCTAGAGGGGAGCAAGGAAAATATCGTTAAAATATCACAAAAGTAGAAAGACGAGATACGATATAAAAGACTGAGTTACAATACATAATAAAATACAGAGGAAAAAGTACAAAATGGATACAGAAGGGGACGAAAATGGAAACTGAACAACTTGATGGGTGACATTTTACAAACAGGGGACAGTATTCATATTAATCGACCTGCACAGTACCTATTGATGAGGAATGTCCATAGAGTCGGTGGTACAGGAGTCGAGAAACTTTTGAAGCTGGTCCGGATCTTCATAGTTCGTCGTCTTATTGTTGTGAGTAACTTTGAACAGGCATGGATGAAATAAACCATAACGAGCATTCAAGGAACGAAGTGCTGCTCTCATCTCCAGGAACTTCTTGTGACGGTCCGCCGTAGTTTTAGCATAGTCTAGTGCAAAGAAGAGATTGGAGCCATTCCAAGAGATCTTACCCTTCTTTTTAGCGGACCGAAGAACTTTAAGTAAGTCTGTGTTTTCCCAAAAATACAGAATGACATCTCTGGGTTTTACGGTAGACGATGATAAAGTGGAGCTGCGAGAAGGAGGGCCTAAACGGTGTGCTCGTTGGATGTTAAGTGGTGGAGAGTCCGGAAGGCCCAAAAGCTAAGGTAAAAAGGATTGACATTTTTTTATAGGATTGGATCCCTCAAGACCCTCCACAAGACCATAAATGCGAATATTATTGCGTCTATTTCGATTTTCTAAATTTTCTACCTGTTGTTTAAGATTCTGAATTTCCATCTGCATGTCCGGAACAACCGCAGTAAAAGATTGGACTGAGGAGAGAGATTTCTCTAAGTGAATCACTTTTTGTTCTGTATTTGACCAGTTGTCTTCCATGTTTTGAAAGCGAGCATTGGTGTCAGCCATATATGGTTTAAGTGAACGAATTTCCTCCATAAAGGCTTTCAGTGAGCGTATCTCTTCTAATATAAGTTCCATGGAAATCGACGAAAATGTATTGGTGGGTGATGGAGGGTTCGCCTTTACTCTCTTCCCAGTAGAGGATGTTGAAGAAGACCCTTTAGTAATGAGTTTTGTATTTGGGCGAGAAGAAGGCGCAGGGGAATTTTTCAAGAGAAGAGAATCGTTTGAGATATCTTCAGAAGTGTCCTGCAAAACACTGAAGGGGTTTACATCAGCCAGGGATTGTGGAATTGGTTGAGTGGAAGTGCGGTTCAGGCGCGCCATTATGAATGAAGAAGTAAAATAAACCAGGTACACAATTTGCACTTAGGTGATAACAAAAAGGAATGAGTAATGAAGCATAAATCGCAAAAACTACTGTATAAGAAAAAAGAATGGCAGAGGAAAGGAATTATAAAAATACGCCGGGTTTAACTGCTGAACAGCTCATGAAGAAATCCAGAAAATGTTGTTTGAGGAGGTTAAAAAGTGAAATGAGGGAGGAATTCACATGAGAGATTGAATTGTAGAGTCCTGAAGAGAGCAGCAGCACAAAATGGCGGCCATAGAAACTATGAGGGCTTAATAAAGAAAAAAGAAGAGCCCAAATCCAATATTTCAAATGACTAGTGTATAGGGTAGAAACAGAGTTCAAACTTGCAGTAAATAAGCCCACTTCCTGGCATAAAAACGCTCAAAATCCAGAGTGATAAGGAAAAGCGGCAGATTCCGAGGTGGGGAGCATCACAAAATGGCGGCTGCGCTATGACGAGAAATGCCGAGACGAACAAATGCTCAAAGCATTGTGCTCACCCCATGTGTCAGCAAGTGGCCCAATAGAAGCAGCAGGTATTCCGCCGTATGTGCGAGTATTGCAGCAGGTCCGACGAGCGTTGGTAGCACCCGGAAAAGTTCCGGCCGGCTACGTCGTCGATGAGCTCTCCGGTAAATCCGCCATCCCCGCTGGTGCCTAAGCCACACCCCCCCCCTTGAGGGTGTCTTTAAACTGACTATCATGCAGCATCACTTTCACCTTGCATGCAATGCATGATCAGCTCAGATGGAGATCTGAAAGTTCACATTGTACACTTTTACCTATATTAATATAATAAAATCTGTGGAAAAAGGAGAGAACCTCTGACCATCTCACACTAGATAATTAAAGTGGTCTGAGTTAGCTGTTGTCATCGAAGACAGGCCCCATATATGTCAATGTAATCATACTTATAGTATTTAATTCGTATTATGATTTCTTATAGTGACCCCATTTCACACCATCTCGGTGTTGGCGTGTGAGTATTCCATAACTTTTATTGAAATATAACTTTCAATAAGTTAAATAACCATCTGTAGACGAAGAGAACTATCTTTATCCTACATTCATTGTCAATACGAATATAAATACATATAACAGGGGTTATATTTGTGGTCAATAACTGACTTTGAAAGTTATTTTCTACCCTCATTATGGTACTCCTTTGGTACTTTGATAAATAAGCGATGTATATTTCACTTATGTGAACACTAAGGGGCATATTTACAACAAAGTGGCGGAGCGTCGCGTTAGTCTCCTTGGCTGAATGCCACGCTCTGCCAATTCTGATATGCTGGGCTGCACCATATTTACAACAATATGGTGCAGCCCTGCTTTTTCCCCCGCGCAGCGCTAAATTTAGCAAACTAGTGCCAACACAGGCATCCTTGCACCATAGTGCAATGCTGTTTGCGTTGACGGGTTAGATTGTTTATGTGCAGGATGGTGTTCCTTCCTGCACATAAACAATCTTTAAATGGTGTTTTGTCGCTTCTATGTGTGCTGTTTAACGCCTTAACCGTGATGGGAATTTCGCCGCGGTGCGGGCGTTCTGAAAGGTGGGCGGGGCTGCGACGGTAAGGGAGGGAGTGCTCCCGCCGGCTAAGCACGGAACGGGTTAATGCAGTACACATAGAAGTAACAAACTGTCATTTTTTTAAAGATTGTTTCTGTGGTGATCTTGGCTTGTACATATGCCCCTTAGAATACAATCACTGGTAAACCGCGATGCAACACTTTTCATTGCGCCCTCCTTGCAACACCTTGGATGCACTGTATTTACAGTACGACGCTCCATGTCGCAAGGATTGACCAGATACATCAGGAATCCTGGCGTATCTGGTGGAGCGGTAATGATGCATTGCTGGAGTGTGTTGGAAAACAGACTCAACTCCAGCAATGTGTCATTACACATGGCCGAGTCGCACGTAAAAGGGACTGCGTCATTCCTTTCACTTGCTGTGAAGCAGAAGTAAGGATTTGACACAGTAAACTCATCTCATCTATCACAAGTTTCAATATACAGTTGCAGAAGTAGGCTGTACAAAAGCAATCTCAATCAGGAAAAGGAAAAAAAACAGAGGCAGCAGTAGCTGCATCCGTAAGAACTAAAGGATCTCTGTCATGTAGAGCATGGGGCAAAGAATGACAGTGTGGAGTGAATTCCTCTCCAGAGGAAGTGGTAGACGTGGAACTGCAAGTGGTAGTAACTAACTAGAAACTAGCACTGATATAAAAAACATGGGAATATTCCAACAACAGTGCTGCATCACCGTCTACTTCCATCCAAGGAGAGGACATCTTCTGACATCTCAGCAGCTCTATTCTTTTTTTCCACGAAAAAACACATGACGTCCATTATTCAATAGAAAATGTATCATACTACCTAGCTGGTACAAGATAACCTTGGTTCAGTGGGGAGAACACTACTGCATTCATTCTATCATCTATTGAATGTTTTCCTGAGGAATAATGAGCTACACTGAAAACAGAAACATCTGCATACAGATTCTCCAGTCCAAGAATGATATTCAAATTCTTTGTAAGCATACGTTTTGTTAAATGCATGAATCTCTATTCAGTATTATGTGAAAGGTATGTATGGTAAAATAGAAATTTCAATCTAGTTCATGGAGAATATGAAGCTTCAGTAAAAAAATACATATTATAAACTGGGCACTTTCAACAGTTATAACTTCCAACAAGCATGTCACCTTGAGGTCAAGCCATCAAATTCACTTGTGCATAGTTCAGCATTTCTTGAAGCATCTATTTATTAAGAGGAAAAAAAAGAAAAAAGAAGGGGGAAAAATACAGCTGAGGCTTACCAGTGAAAATAAATGCTTCGTATTTTCAACACCATTTGTCTAGTTATTTTAAATGTTTTTTCGTGTTTAATATCCAAGGCAATTTAGCATTTTCTTTAATCAATTTCATAAGCAGATTTTCTACTTTATTACATATTCCAAATATAAGAACTTGTAATTTTAACTGGTGCAAGGATTCCAACTTCATGTCTAATTGACTAGGGACTTAATGTCAGTGAAGACAGAATTTTATACCTACTGTCTTCCTTCAGTTTTATTAATAACATTGTCATTTAGTGCAAAGCAACGTTTCAGGGTATGTCTGAGGGTTATTGTCGTTTTAATTGAGATACATTTTTTATTACAAAAATTGCTCTATCTTCTGCACCATGGTGAGCCATGCTTTATGCAAAACAAGTCTTTGAAGGTCATGAACATTAGTCACTACAGATATGAGCGGTGTCGAGCTTCCCAGGAGAATACATATTCATCCCAAAAGCCATTAAATATGACAGTCTACATTTTGGGTACATTTCAAACAAAGAATAATGACAATTTCTACCACTTTCGTTTTTGATAACATTGTGGCATGAAAAAACTAAACTTTGAAATCCCCTTCCACACTCATGACGAGCTGGGCTCGTCATGGTGTAGCCTCCTCAAACACTGATGACGAGCCCAGCTCGTCATAAAACAATGTAAAACAGCAATCTGCAGCACAGGAGGGGAAAACGCATAGCAGCCATGGAGTTAAGTCTGAAATTAAGTACGTTTGATACTTTGAAAAAATGTTTTGCAGTTTTTGGTGCTTTCTCATTCCTCTCTGGATATGGACTATTGTTTTGTTCTTCAGGCTTACAAGAAAAAAATGTAAATTACATTGACTTATAGTTCAGAAATATTCATTATCTGGGATTTCTATATGGGATATATATCGGGACCTGTATTTTACATTATTGCCTGTGGGTGCAATGTGCATGTGCGCTCGCTTTGAGCACCCCGGGTCACAATGGTAATACAGAAGGGGCTGCAGACGCTTGTGCATCTCCTTCTGTAATCCCGATAGTACTGGCGCACATGTTGCACCAGCGCTTTCATGAGGGGTTACTCCCTTATTTGCTTGGGGGCGTGGACATATGTAAATGAGGTGATCACTTTGCCTCTATGCACCCGCCAAATTACCAACGTGGGCGCTGAGGTAAACATACCTGTATGAAAAAAGGTGTTGTTGCACTTTCAGTATAAAAAGGCAGCCCTGGAAGGGGGGGGGGGGGGTCCCATTGACACCACAGACATCCCATGCAGGCTGGTGCAGTCATTCACTGAACAGCCTTAGAGTGGATTTCTAATCCCCTTAAAGTGCAAGCAGGCTGCTACCTGCACAGTGAAACACGTACAGTTTTTAAGCCGCTGCCTGGTATTTCACTTTAAATGTGCGGTCCTGGGGGCAGTACGAGTTGGCCACTTCCCAAGGGGCTGTGCATGCATACTAATACGAAGCACTTTTCTTGTTTGCATCATGACCCGGCACACATTTGAAAGGTGCCCTGTGGCTCAAACAAGGAAAGTGTGCCCTATCCGTAATTTAGCTCCTCGTATTTAAGTGGAGGCTCTTATTGTAAGATGTATAATGTAGGATTAGGACATTCAAAATTCTCATGCTGTGAGAGAGTGGAAGTAATTTCCTATAATAGGTGGTAGCATTTTTACACAACTGCCTCATATTTGTGTTCAGGCTTTGATATGCTCTTGTACATATATATAGAAAGCCAACTACACATCAGCAGCGTGCATCGCATTGAACAAAATGAATCGCATAATGCAGGTCGTCACGTGTGGGCATTCTTGCCTCTTTTCACTGCTAACCCCAAATTGGCAGGTTAATGCTACTTGGCTCATGTTGTGTCATGTCATGTCATTACTTAAAATGATGGCCCATACACATTAGCTCTCAGTACACTGTCATTGCTGTTTACACCAATCATCATGGTACTTAGAGTTTCACTTGTCTCAATACAGGAATAGGTCTACCAGCCCTATCAAACTTGCCAATCTGCAGCTATCTGCTGGCATGCAAAACCCTTGAAGGTGTGCATCACATTAGTCCATGTATAGCTCTCATAATCAGATGAGAGACCAAGGTGGCACTTGTGCTCATGTCTGAGTCTGCACCTTGGTGGTGGCTGACGATTGGACACACACTGGCCAAGGTCAAGAGACACATCATCCTGTGCTGACAGTTACATTACCATTGGGGTTATCAGGTTTCTCAGTCTGCAGGACAGCATTTTTATAGCCATTCCCTTCCTTTGACCTGGTGAGACAGACCATCCAGACGTATTGAGCTATCAGAGGTTACAAGACTCACAAATCAATGACTACAAGACTAACATTGCACAGATTTGTTAACTGTACTAAATATGTTCCCATAATAACTAGGAATACTTGCTCATACTTGATTATTTACTGTGCTATGTATTAAGGTGCAGACTTACGAACACCTTCATTTACTGTAAACTGTAGAAAATGCTTCTTTAAAATCTGATGTGAAGAAAATGAGAGTTGACTCAAGGTGCTAGCGGGCTGCTGGAATAGTCGGCTTGCTTTAGCCACTGTGTGCATTTGGATGTGTCTGAAGTGCACACAGCTGGCTGTGTTAACCAATCAGCATGTTGCTGACATACAGAGTGTGCCCTGAAATCAACCCATTACCTTAGCCACCCCAAAGCAGTAACACAGATTGACACTTGTGGTATATAGTTAGAAAGGCACAATATTCTAGGCCAACTAGCTGCATGAGCAGCAGTCTCCTTGGCCCACCCAAACAAGGAAAGGCACTGCCAGTTTTGTTGGAGAGAATATAGTGTGATAGTGCCCTGAGCAGGAGCAGATAGCACTTTTAGCATGTAAGCCCTGGCCTTTTTATGAGCTACCTTCATGCAAATTGGAACCTCTCTGTTTCCACATCCCAAAATGAATTTCTAGGTAGGTGTGGGTACCATTCAGGCTTGTAAAGATGGTTTCACACAGCTCCGGTTATGTACAGCTGCCCTTACCTTTCTCCAATCTAAGAGTAAAGATATACTTACCCTTTCTGTGGTCCTGTTTACACATCCAATAAAGTGTAATCCTGGAGTGATCTCCTCAAATGTGCTAGTCTAAAGGAAGGTGGAAAGCAGAATTTAAACTAGGAGTATTTTATTAGCTAGTGTGAATTATGATCACTCGTACTCCTCCCACCCACCCTACGGAGCAGGTGGATGGGCTAGTGATAGACTAATTGACTATCCAGCAAGTACAGGAAGAGTTCTTCTTTCCAGAGTCTACTCAAGTGGTTGAGAACTCTGCTTGAGGAGTTGTCTTGGACATGGGATAATGTAGTTGGAGGTCGGGTTCCCCATGTGGGCAGACAGTGGAAGGAAGAAGCCTTGCCTTGCAGTGTTTTTATTTTTATTTGTTTCGAAAGTAGGGCATGCCTTTGAAGGTGGGAATGAGGAGAAATGCCTTACTCTTAGGGTGTTCTTTGAAAAAAGTCTGAGAACTGCAATCCACAAAAGACGAGCCTTGTGGCTTGCAAACTCTGCATCAATTCCATAGCTTTCCCAAGAACTGCACTTGGCAGAATAGTTCTTGGCATCACCACCAGCACCTTACACGAAATTTGTGTGGCCAGTGCCACAGGCTAGACAATACACCATAATTGCCTAATGTGAGGTTCCTGGATGGGCTCTGGTCTAGCCTGATGACTCAGTAACCAGGTAACAAGATATTGGTGAGGCAATGTCTAACAGTCTCCTACTTCTGCTGCTGTCATGGATGGAATATTGAAGAAGGAGAGAGTGCCAAACCTAACTGGGTCTAAACAAATGGTAAAGGAAGTTCTGTGTATGGCTGTTGTAAATTACAGATTAGGAACCAGATTGACAACGTTTTTTTGAGGACGCAAACGGCCCGATTCACAGAATCACGCAATTTGTGGCTGCAAAAAGAATTTTTTTAACTTACAAAGCCCTATTAGCGATTTGGTAGCCTATTACCGAATTGCAAAGTGGGTTTGAGATTCGGTATTAGGAAGGGGCGTGTTTATGGCGTCCCTTCCTAATACCCAATAGCAGTTGTATGTCTGAATGTTTTGCGACCGAAATGCAATTGCAAAACATTTGCATTTTACCACCTACTTCAAGTATGTGCTAACCCATTCTAAAATGGGAAGGGTCCCTAAGGGGCCCCTTCCCCTTTCTGAGTGTTTGTTAAAACACTTTTTTAGAGCAGGCTGTGATCCCACGGACCACTGCCTGCTCCTAAAAAAATAAAGAAAACCTTTCATTTTCTTTTTGAAACGCATTTTTGAAATGCATCCTGTTTTCCTTTAAGGGAAACGGGCTGCATTAAAAAAAAAAAGATTGCTTTATTTCAAATTAATCACAGACATGGGGGTCTGCTGACCCCAGCAGGCCACCATCCCTGTGATTTTTGCAATTCCCAATGGGTTGCAAACCGAGACCTACCACATTAATATTCATGAGGATGGCCTATTTCAGACACACTGGGAATCACACAAAGTGCAAAGCATACTTACATACATTTGTGTTTGTGATTACCAAATAGCGAATCACAAAAATTTGCTATTTGGTAATTGCACAAGATTACCCATGTAAATCTAGCCCCAAGGCATAAACTTCAAAAACTCCCTGTTGAGCAGATTGTGTTTCTCTTTTATCTGTGGGCAGCACAGTGCTCACTCACTCACTTTCCTGAGTTCTCTTGACCTTTGGGTTGACTAAAGGGGTGAATTTATTTGGATCACTCAGCTGCCCGACATGACTGCTTGCAGAAGGTGCTGGAGGACCTATGGGCATATGTTCAAGCTATTTTTTGTTTCCAAATGTCTCGATTCAATGAGAAAAGGCATTTTGAAATGTACAAAGGCCCAATTTGCGATTCAGTAACCTATTTCTGAATCTCAAATTAGGTTTGTTATTCGGTTTTAGGAAGGGTATATTTAGGGTTCCCCTTCCTACTACCGATCACAGGTGTATGTATAAATGTTTTGTGATCAAAATAAGGTCACAAAAAAAACGATTTTTACCACCCACTTTAAGTAAAACATCTATGGGTCAAGCCAAGACAGATGCATTTGGGATTAACAGGTACCTGTGTGGTGTTGCAGTTTTATTTAAGTTCTTTACATCTCTCACTGCGAAAGCTACCTGTTTTGTATTACTATTTGGCAGAGGGATTCATGGTATGCTGCAAATCTGGAATGTAACCAGTGAATTTTTCAAACGCACTTCTGGTTTTTTTAAAAATACATTTGAAAGTCAAACTTTTTTATGAAAGATTTAGGGGCATATTACCAAGGGCCTTTTCGCCGCTTTAGCAGGACTTTTTCCCGCTAAAGCGGCGAAAATTTCATCGCCCAATTACCAAGCTGTCGCCAACACCGGTTAGCGAGAGCTTGTAGGCGATAGCAAGCATTTTGGGGCCCGCTTTGCATGTCAGTGATAATTATCGCTAATGAGATGCAAAGTGGGCGTGCCAAAATGTTAGCGACTAAAAATAGTCGCTAACATCGCTATCGCCTATTACCTACAAAGGCAAAGTAATGGAAATATTCGCGCTAAGCGCGAATATCTCCAAAAGCTAACGCCTGCTAATACCAGTTCTTAGCCATGTTATCCAATGGGAGGTGGATAACATGGCTAAGAGCTGTTTCACGCTAATGCGTGAATATCGCTGTATTGTCAACGATATTCACGCATTTTGCAGGATTTTTATCGCTTTTGAGATGAACCTTGCTAATAGCAAGTTAGCTCAGCGATAAAAATCGGTGAAGGGCAGCGATAATAATTTTGCTGCTAACCCTACTTAGCGATAAATATCGCTGTTTGTAGGTAATATGCCCCTTAGATCTTACAATGAGATCTTCTATATACAAAGTTACATTCATTAATTCAACTTTGAAATGGAACAAAAAAAATTAAACATTTTACAACACATTAATAATTAATTAACTGGATAATTTATAATCTCCATTGCAGCTCTTGCTGTTGAAATACCATATTTTTAAAGAGTGGTTTTAAAAATCTCTGTTGATAATTAATTTTTTTTAAGACAGGACAAGCATATATAACACGTTCAATGGTATGAACATCTGTATAAAATAAGGTGTATATTCTCTTCGCCCAAAATTATATTCCGTCATGCATTCATCACAGTTTTTATAGAAACGGCCCGATTCACAGAATCGCGCAATTTTGCCTGAAACAATTGAGCAATAAAACAAAACAACATTTTGCTCTACATATTGCTATATAATTTTCCATGGAGCAATTTTTCATAGTATATTTGAGAAAGGTTTTAAGGTGAACATAGGTTATATTCTGGATATGTAATCTAGTCAAAGAAAAGAGCTGAAGTGCAGTTCAAATATTAGTTAAAAATTATCCATAGTAGGAGCAAGACATTCCAAATCCATACGGCTCCTTAAAGACTTTTCTTTAGCTTTCCTTTAGCAGCATTTGGGGGAGAGGAGTTGGCCTAACGGCTAGGGCGGTCGACCTTCGAATCTAGGGAACTGGGTTCGAGTCTCGGCAATGACGCTGGACATCCTGTGATTCTGGCCAAAATCAATTAATCTCCCTGTGCCTACCAAAAATGATTGTGTGTCCTCATGTAACGCAACTGGTGCTATGTAAAGTGTTCTGATACCCGATACCGGGTCAAGTTCACGCTATATAAAACTCTGTAAAAAAAAAAATGAATAGACAATGATACCATCCTAAAATAGCAGCCAGTCCGCTTATGAAAGAGCTCACCAATCCTAATTCCAAACGGAGGGGTTGTATTGAGACCCTAGAACTTAAAGTGCAATTAACATGAAGAATTTTCCGCTCAACCTTATGCATAAAGTGCCATTGATTGGGTTCAATGTCTCTGTAGCATATAGAAGTGTCAGTGTAATCTTTATTTTATAAACTGTTAAGAGCTTATTCAAGTGTATGTGACCTGTTGTTTCATAAAGTTCCTTTAATGCATTTCCATAGGCTAGTGCCTTATTTATATATATGCAATATGTTCACCGCCAAATTTGCCAACATAATTCTTCTAAGGTAAGGGTAGGATTTTACTACTTCAATGGCAGAATTATTATAAGACCGCTTTTACTTGGTATTTATCTGACACCCTTTTGGCCGAAACCTCATGACCTTAGTTTAATTTATATATCACTTCAGGAACTAAGCGTCTGAATATAATGTCAGGATATCAAGACGTCTCTGAAGGTCTTTAGGAGTTTGGTCTGGCAGGACGATATCATCTGCATAAAGGAGTGTGCCTAAAGGATGAGAGCCTAATTTTGGGGCATCGCCAGTTACTTTACTTAACACGTCAGGCAAATGTGCCATATATAGTGAAAAAAGGAGGGGGGAACAACAGGAATCCCTGTGTCAGGCCATTCTGGTAGGGATTTTTAGAGTCATATCCCGCCTAGCTCCAAACATAACATGACACCACCCAGAAGTGTGATGAGCAATAATAATTTTCAGAAGACCCCCTGGTATTGCCATGCCACTCAACTTCCTCTAACGGGTCTGCCTGTCCATGCAATCAAAAGTAGTTGAATAGTCGATGTAGGGGGCATAGACAGGCATCCGCCTGTGTTTCAAATATTTGTCCAATATATGGTGTTTTACAGTTATAATATCCAAAGTAGAGTGGCCTGCTCCAAACCCTGCCTGCTCCAATAGTATAATATGTTTTTCCTCCACCTATTCTAATCGGTTAGATAATATACATTCATAAAATGTTTTATTTCCTGTGGCATCAAACAGGGTAATCTGTCTATAATTGCTAGGTATGTTTAAGGGGGCTTTTTATATAGCAGTAAGATAACACTGCCTTTTTAAGAGGTAGGACCACTCCTGTATGATAACAGTAGCAGAAGAACACCACTAAGTAGGAGGCCCATAGGCCGGGTCCAATTTTAAATTTAGGAGCAGCCCATGCAGGTAAGGGCAGTGGGGCGGTGGGGCGTGGTGCGGGGGACTCGATTGACGACGAGGGAAAAATGTTCCCTCGTCGTCTATCGAGTCCACCCCATCTGCCCCACCGCTCTTAACTTCACAGGCAGCTCTGTTTATAACAGTAATAGATCATTGATCGGGCATCTAGCACTGGTGTTGCTGGCAACCTTAAGATAATATAACACCTCCTGTCTAGAAGGAGGAGAAAGACGAGAACATCACCCAACTGATTCAAAGCATAAAGAGAATTTATATATATATTTTTTCCATTCCAAGCTAGTAATATTATTTATTTTAGGTTTTGAGAGAGCCGCTTATCTCTTCAATAATTTTCCAAAAGGCCTTTTGAATTTTGCATTTCATTAATTCTGTAATTTTTATCCAGATGTTGTGAGAGATCGATTTTTTGGGGGGGTTCTTACCCACCTAGTTCTTCTTCTTTTCGAATGAGAGATCCACTTATTAAGCTTTTTTGGAATAAAAGTTATATTGCCGTCTTTGTAAGTGAGTAGAAGCTTTTTTGTAAAACAAACAATTGATCGAAACTATTAGACTATGCGAGAAATCGGGATGCACACCCTTGTATTCAATTTTATCAAACCGAAGCTATCGGTTTGGAGCTGGGAGAATGTAGCGCTGACAACTCCCATAGCAGTGTCCCCTGACGAAGGGCGTATTCCGCCCGAAATGCATTGGGCTATTAATAAACACTGCTTGGAACGAATCATGGCATCAGTCGTGTCTTTACAAGAGGCTCGGATGGGCACAGTTTAAACATTAGAAACTTGAAAAAAAGCCATATGAATCCTGTATGTAGAGCATAAAATTAGTCAAAAAGGATAAAGAAAAAGAAAAAGTTTTGGAGTACATCGATGAAAATGATTAACTGATGGTTGAACAGATTAATGAATTCGCCAGGGAGGCAGTTCAAAAGCTGTGCAATTGGTTTGGGGCGAAAATTCGCCTCATCTCGCTACGAAACTATTAGACTACCTTAGAGGTTTTTTTCCTAGGCTACCTACCAAATTCTGGGTTATCCTCACAAATATTCCCACGTGCTCCTCAAATATATCAGCAGGGAGCCAACCTAATGGGGAAAGGGTTTCAATGATTTTCTTTAATTCAACTGATAGTGACTGCTTCTCTTTCTTAGTTCATAATACATTTCATGCTTCAGTGCTGGAACTCGATCAAGCATGAGGGCTGCTATAGGTAAGGCACTTTCATGGTTTGGTTGAACCCCAGTTTTGTCATGTTCTCTATAAATTCAGAAGTCTGTTTGTTACCAGTTACGTTGAGCCATTGAATCAGGTTCCCTATAATTAAAATATTGTTTTACTGTTTCCAGAAGCAGTGGTGTGTTACAGAATTATTGAAAAGGTTTTTTTAAAGCATTGTGTGTGGTATATGGTTGCTGGAAGATTGTATGAAAAAAGTCTGACACTGAAGTAAAACAGTGGCGAAAAAGAGAAGCAACGCAGCAAAGGAAAAAGAGAAGCACATAGGTGGGAGAGAACAATGCAGAGCACGGCGGGGGGAAATACGTACACAAGGGAGACAGTTGGAAAACACATGCACTCCACTGAGCGCTTGCCTAAAAAGAAAAAAACAGCACTTGAAAAGTAGGCAATGGAAGGACACAAGTAACAAGGCCATTGTCCAGGAGAGGGACAAACACAAGAAAATAAATCAACGCCCACACAAGCTTACAAATAAAAAGCAAGTAAATGAGAGGGGCATGAAACTCAATCAATGGTAAGCGATAGGAATGCTCTAAGCTCTCTCTTAGCTGCCAAGGCGTCTTTTTGCATTAGAGAGCTTGTGCTGTCTGGTAGACAACACCTAGAAGAGTCACTCAGACCTGACATAGGACAACCAGACATGAAGTTGTGATGCATGAAATTATCTCATATCCAGGCCAGCCTAATTGACAGTGCCTTACACACCTATTTCTTTGGAACCGTGAAAATCTGTCTTTCAAGAAATGCTCATCTTGATATTTTTGACAACATATTTGGACAAGATCACTTAATCACAATAGGACGAAACCAACCCCGGGTACCTTGTGCTCCTGTTCAAGGAGGACCTAGCTTGGCAGTTCAGGGTGGACAGTTCCCACGAAGAGCAGGGTCCAAACTGAGGTGGCATGGTGAACAAAAGAATGATGGTTTGGGGTGCTACCCTGAGCTATTTCACATGGTTATATTTATTGCAAGCAGCCTCCCATTACCTTTTGCGTTTTTCACATAATCACATTACAACTCTAGCATCACCCCACAATGATTTATTAGCAATTTAGGGAAATTATTGTTCTTTTAAATTATTTTTGAATAAAGCGTTGCACATCTAATATGTTAAGGAATATGGAATGTCTTTGTTTCAGAGCCATTTTTCAATGATTTCAGAAAAATGCACTATAGTGTCTACTGGAAGTATAACAACCCAATGCTTTTCTCAAGCAATTTCACAGATATAGAACATGCTGTGTGATCATTTCCTTTGTTACTCTCACTGCCAAAACAATATTTATAGTATCCTTGCATAAAACCTTTGAAATCTTTCTGAAACATTTCCAAGTGGTAACATATTTTCCAAACCACTACCCTGCAGAGATATGTACAATATGTGATATTGTCAAATGTGATGTGTGGCACTGCTAGCCTGACAGAAAGTGTGTGACAAAACATTTGAGGAACTCTGGCCGCATAACGTTCTTTACACATGAAGAGCAAAGAATCTTTGTGTACATACACGTCTTCTTACTGTAAAGGAGTAATGCTTTGTGGTGTTTGGTTAGTATTTAATCAGTGGTTCATTTTGGGAAGTTTCCAACTCTAAGGTATTTAAATACATGGTATATAAATCAATTGGGAAAATATCTCTTATAGACACAGCAGTCTCGAATTATAAGGACTGGATTAATGCAGCAGTTGCCTTAACTGTTCCTCAAAAAACCCTAAAAAAATGTAGGAGTAGGCCACTGCTGCCTGGTTTTCAACAGAATTAAGACTTTTTAAATAAAAGAGTAGATGCCAAGAAAGAGCATGGAGGGACAAATATTGTGAGACAGAAAAATCCTAATATTAACAACTCTTATCGGAATATAGGCTACTGATTGTTGAAAAGAAATCAGAATATTTTATGGATAAAATCAAATCGACAAAAAAACGCTGTGAAGGAGTTATTTAATACAGCTAAAACTTTGGTTATCCTGGATACTGCTGATACTGTTGTACCAGATCAGCTGATTTCCTTCAAGATAAGATCCAAGAAATATATGGAAAATGTACACCTAACCAGAATACTAGTAACTTAAGTGATGGTTTAGATAATGTTCTAACTTCCCGGGACACTTAAATAGAGTTGCCTCTGCTGAGGGAAGAGAAGACGATTCAGCTTATTGAAATTACTTAGGGCCTGATTATGATGGCGGCAGGCCTGCCACGACAGCCTGTCGGTAGTGACTTTCCGCTATCATACTGTGGGACCGCTGCCTTGTAGGCAGGTGGCCCCAGGACGATGGCAGACGGACAGGAGTCTGTCCGCCATCGTAATCAGGCCCTAAATCTTGCTCACCATCAGACCCCTGTCCTCCAACTACTCGTCAATTAGCATCAAAGGTAATCTCAGGCCACCTTACCACACTTTTGAATCTAATTATTCAAACAGGAATCTTTCCCACTGACTGGAAGAAAGCAGCCATTCTTACCATACTGAAATGAGCCTTTACTGGATCCCAAGGAGGCAAAAGGGTTATAGGCTTTTGTTTCCTGCTAAAATATTGGCAAACCATCTAAACTCTGGACTTCCTGAGTTTCTGGATGCAAATGAAATCTTAGACCATGTGTAGTTTGGTTTCAGTAAAAACCACAGCACAGAGTCAGCCGTGGTTGCAGTGGTGAAAGAAATTAGAATGATCATGAACAGGGGAGGGAAAGCGGCACTGATTTTATTAGTTCTTTCTGACGCTTTTGATACGCTCTCCCATTTAGTATTTACCAAGTGGCTAGAAAGTATATGGGTTGCTGGATCAGCACTCTGTTGACATCCCTTTCTCATGGACAGAGAAAAGATGGTTACGGTTAGACCTGTCATCTTTTGGCTTTTCCCCTGTCTTTTTGCTTTCTGACCTCTTTGTCCCAAGAGGACACAGTCACCTACAGGTAGCCAGTCCAAGGTGTTGGCTAGTGTAGCGCTTGGGGAGGAGGGGTACCTACAGGAGATTTGGGATCCAGCAGAAATGACCCTCATCTCACTAGGGGATAGTGAGATGGTCCCAGGAAACCAGGTGACTGCTAACAATAAGAAATACAGCGCCTGGGTGACCATCAATGGGAGAAGGGTAGAGGCTCTAAGAGATACTGAAGCCAGTGTGACCTCAGTCCTGTGTCATCTGGTCTATGAGGAGCAGGTAGTCCCTAGGGCATTCCACCAAGTAGTTGCTGTGGACAACTCAGAGCGCCAGTGTATGGTGGTGCAGATTCCCTTTAAATGAGGGGGGTTGTGAGCCCTACCAGGCCTTTAGATTGTCTGCTAGATAATGACCTGGAGCAGTCCTTGTGTAGGGAGGTCAGGTCTCGCTTGGAGATGCTTTAGTTGCCATTGTGGGTATGCATGACCACTCAGAAGGAGTTTGAGCCTGAAACAGTGGCCCAGGTTCCTGCTAAGAGAAAGGCGGTGGGCACTTGAAACCCGACCCTAAAGTTCCCACAGTAAGGGAGGAGGCTGACCTTGAGGAGGACGCCCAGGTACCTACATGAGAACAAAAGGCTGAACTGGGGGACTTATCTGAGCTGACCCATAGGCAGCAAGACGGTGGTCCCACCTGGAAAGAATTCTACAGGGAACAGAAGGAATGCCCTTCCCTAGAGGGTTTGCAGCTGCACGCAGCTGGTGATCATTCTGGATCTACTGGGAAAATGGTCTCCTATGCAGCAAGCCTTAGGTCACTGAACCTGGGTCAGCCCTTGTGCTGGTGGTACCCCAGTGCATCAGGACCTTCCTATTGGGTCTGGCTCATGACATGCCTTTGGCAGGACATTTGAGGCAGGTCAAGACCGTTGACAGCATTTCACCCACTTCTTTTGGCCCCAAATGCGAAGGCAGCAAGATGCACATTGTAGGTCTTGCCAGACTTGCCAGTAAATTGGTAACAGTGGGAGGAAGCGTAAGGCTCCTCTCCAACCTATTCCATTTGTAGGGTCCTCTTTTGAAAGGGTTGGTATGGGAATTGTGGGGCCACTGGATCCCAAGACAGCAAAGGGCAACAGGTACATCCTGGTCTTGGTAGACCATGCCACCCAGTACACAGAGGCTATCCCTCTCAGAACAATGGCGCCAACGGTGGGCCGAGAATTAATGGGGAACTTTTACCATGTGGGTCTCCCCAGAGAGGTGGTATCTGACCTTGAGACCAACTTCATATCCAAGTATATGACATCCCTGTAGAATGATTGCGGTGTAACCTACAAGTTCACCACTCCTTACCACCCACAAGGTAATGGTTTGGTGGAAAGAGTCAATCCAACTTTAAAGGGCATGATGAAGGGTCTAGCAGAGCCCATGAGACGTAAGTGGGATGTCCTCTAACCATGCCTTCTCTTTGCATACAAGGAGGTACCACAGAAGTCATTAGGGTTCATTTTCTTCGATCTTCTGCATGGCCACCCTGTGAAAGGACCTCTCAGTGTGATATATCCTATTTGTACCCTGGTGTAGGTCTAGGGAACATCATACACTTTCCCTAGATCATCTCCCCCTCATTTCATATGAACAAACCTTATAAGGACATAACTCCAAATAAGGACAGACTGCCTTGTATGGACATAACTCCTTATAAGGTCTGTAGCCTTTTATGGACTGAAGCTTTCACCTAGTTCTATGCCGAGGTTGGGTTTTTCCCAATAGATATTGCTAAGATTTCATCCTTAGCACATATGAATAATGTATGAGTACACTCTACAGGAGGGCCACTTTACCTCTCTCATCAACGCACAAGGTTTAATCCCCAACGTCATCCTCATACTGAACAATGGGGAACATACGCACATAGACTGTATAAATACAGCAGCTATTGCTATCAGTAAGCAGGAGGGAACCGAAACTTCAAAGCCAACACACTGACCAGAAATGCTACAATTTTGGCATGCCATTGCTCCAGCTGACAGTGGTCTGACAATCCCTTGCGGGGTGTCCAACTCAAGTCCAGGACGAGGTCCCACACTCTCACTATTCAGGTATGGGAGGTTTGACTAAATCCTAATAGGATTCTTGTCACTTAGACTTCTTAGGAGTACGCACTTTATTTTATAAATGCATTTCATATTCATGTATGTGTTCATGACTATTGCAAAATGGTAGAACAATACTATTTCTTCTTATTCACTGTACTGCTGGTTCTATATCTCTGCTACTGGTACAATACATTCTTATTGTAAGCATGCTTGTCTGTTTCTTCTGTGTATCTCTCTGAGAGCAAAACAAGCAAGCAAGAGTGACTGGGTAAAAAGTAGTATATTGTTTCCAAAAGTCTGAGGTTATTATGTTCTGAATTTGCAAAAACTAATCTTTCTGATAATAGGAGATTCTTGTAGCACTGCGAGATAGCTAATGCGAAAACATAGGCTGACATATTCGGTGGGGGTGTACAGAGCCAGTTTGCCACCGAGCCCACAGTATATGTTATCCGTAAACAGCGTAGGTCCTGCATGAAAGGGTACTATCGGAACTACAGTAGATCAGTTTGGTCAAGGAAGGCTGGGAGACACTCCCAGGAAAACTCCCCAGGATGCATTTAGCTACATGCTGGTCTTCAGGAACCAGACTTCACGCTTCAGCTTAGGCAAACCTGGAAGCAAGCCAAGAAGAGATGAAACAGCTGGTATGACAGGACAAGTGGACTGGGCCTTTTGAAGTGGTGGTGTGCAAATGTAATGTCACTTACCTGGTGAATTTGCAGACATCCAGGAACCCATTAAGGGTCCTCCATGTGAACCGCCTCATGCCTCACTTTGCGAGGTCTGAAGTGAGCATGCTCTTGGCGACAGATAATGGGGTGGAAGAAGAGAGTAAACCTCTCCTTGGCCTCCTGTCTGCCAAGGAGCACGATGGGTCAGTGGAAGGTAACGGGACACCACCCTGACACAGAGCGTGCCAATGCTAATGGGCAAATTCCGGTTCTTCCGTCTTAGTGAAAAGAACTCCAAGGAGTTTGGCTAGTTCTCCCTACTTTAAGCTGGAGGGGACATGTGTTACACCTGGCATCTTTTGGCATGTTTACCCTGTCTTTTTGCTTTCTGACCTCTCGGTTTTGACTCTGTTTTTGCTGGTTTAGTGTCTCTGCACTCTTTCTCACTGCTGTTCATTGTTAAAATACAAGTGCTCCTATTGTAAATTGGATTATGGATTGGTGTTTCCATGATTTGACATATTTGATTTACTGATAAATCCCTAGTGAAGTGCACTGAGAGCACCAGTGCCTGTAAATCAAATGCTGCTAGTGGGCCTGCAGCATTGATTGTGCCACCCACACGAGCAGCCTTTCAAAGGGTTCTCAGACCTGCCACTGCAGTGTCTGCATGCAGTTTTTACTGCCATGTCCACTTGGCAAGGGCACCCATGTGCCAAGCTTCTACCTTCCCTTTTATTACATGTGAATCACCCCTAAGGTAGGCCCAAGTTACCCCTATGGGCAGGGTGCAGTGTATTTGAAAGGTAGGACATGTACTGGTGTGTGTAACATAACCTGCTAATGAACATTATATTTAGTTTTTCACTATGTAAAGGCTATTTGTCCCATAGGATAGAATAGGAAGTACTGGTTAACATTTTGCAAGTATATCTTCCCACTGGGACAAGATAGAGAGATGTAGTTTAGTATGCCTGAACTCCGAATATAGAAATGCATCTTTTAGTAAAGACGATTTTTATGTTCTGCGTTTGAAAATACCACTTTTAGAAAGTAGGTATTTTCTTAGAAGGAAGAGTCCCTATTTGGACAAAGGTGCAAACCTTGCCAACTAGAGAACCCCATTTCTAACAGTCACATTTAGTGATCTTACGTACACGCCTGTTACTCTGCCCTGCTTGGTCCCTCTGGGATAGTCCTTGAGTCCGAACCTTTTTAATATATTTGTGGCGCCTCTGGCAAAACTGATAATATAATTTGTTTTCTCCTCTGTATCACATGCAGATGATACAGAGCTTCTAGTTTCAATCTCGGGAGATCCACTAGAGGTTGCAAATCGTTTTAGATCTTGTATGCAGTGTAAACTGGATGGGCATCAACTGTCTGAAATTAAACTCAGAAAAAAGCAGCAGTCCTACTGTTTGGAAAATACACTACCTTTTGGAAAATCACCTGGTGACCTCAGGAATTAGGTCCTTTACCTTCTCCTATCTCTAAGGTCAGAAGTCTAGGGATTTTTTTTGCAGCAAGTTCACACCTTCAAAGCAGGTAAATCAAACTACTCCTGCATGTTTATACCGCCTAAGAACATTGAAAAATATATTGCAGTTCATCCCCTTCAATTTACAAAAAAACAGTAATACCCACCTTAGTGCTGTCTATGATTTATTACTGGGATGCCCTTTATTTGGGCATCCAAAAATGACACGTAAGCAAACTACAGGCCCTTCAAAATGCTGCTGCCCACTTGCTGATGAAAATTCCCAAACACTCATCAGTTTCTAAAACGTTCAAGCAGCTACACTGGCTGCCTGTGGGAAAAAGTGAGACTTTTAACCCCTTCCATGCTGGTGATAAACCCCAGCCGTCATGCACTACGGTGCTCGTGTGCTGATGACGGCTGGGGTTCGTCATGGCCCGCCCGTGTTCGTCCGGCGGCCGCATACGGGGAAAATCGCGGCCGCACGGAAGGGGTTAAAGCACTCTGTTTGGCCTATAAAGCTCTTCATAATGCAGGACCTCACTATTTGAAGAAAGTCTTTTGCTGCTATAGGAGAAGTAAATACCTCCGCTCCAACTACACTAAATGTAAGGCATGTTCCAAAAATTAAGAGAGCAGACTGGGGAGGGAGAAATTTCTCAGATGTCTCCAACAATTTATGGAGTATGCTCCCTTTAAGTATCAAAGCAACCTATAACCTCCTGCTATTTAGGAAACACCTAAAACATGGCTCTTTTCACAAAAGCAGGCTCTTTAATAACATCAGCTCTGCTTTATAGATCTGTTCTTATCTATGGATGCCAGCACCAAGATGGCTTAGGGCATTTGAGTGCTCTACAAACATATTCAATATCAATATCAAAGTGCACATTTTACAGCTCCCTATTCCACTCTGAGTCGGATGTGGGACCAATCAAGATGAATTACACACACTATTCCATACCACTGCCAAACTTGTCAGGTAAGATGCTATAAAAATGCGTATTAAATTAAACATGGCTTCCTGGTCAGCTGTAATATGGTGCTGCCGTATTGCATTTAACATCACTCAGTAAAACTGCTTTTTCAAAATGTAAACTACAGTTATTTCGCTGGGACTCAAGCAACAACCACATCTAAATAGTGTGACCACATATTCCAAACCAAAAACTGCACCTGTCAACAGAGACAGTAGATGGTCTCCAGTGTGAGAGACCAAAAACATAGAAAGGGGGTTCAGATTAACAAATAAAACAGATTCAAATTTGCAAAGGCCACATACAGTTGCAAGTATATGGTGTTATGTGCCTGGTTTAGCACCATGTAGCAACGCTGCAAATTTTCTTACATTGTCCTCTTTCTGCACAATATCATTTTAGGATAACCTTTTACACATATTCGCAGGTGTGACAATGTTGGATTTGTTTCTCTGTAATTTGCTTACACATTTTGAGTCTGCCAACATTATCATGATGCCTCGTACACCGAGTACAAGGTCTTCGCACACGCTATACAATGTCTTCTATCTTCATCCCCAGGCTGACAGAGCTATCTGCAAACCCATATCCATGCCAATCTGTATTTACATCGCAAGGATGCTTTTAATTATACATAAATAGGCATTTCTGGGGGTTACGCAGAGGAGACAGTTCTGCTGACAGCAAGGGGCCCCTGCATGCTGATGCTTCACCAAGCACCTGCCTAACATCTCTGTGAGGGTTGTCCAGTACGTGACCAAGACGGTGTTGTATATGAATCTAGGACCCTAGTGTAATTTTCCAGATTCATGCCATATATAGGTATAAATCACCCTATCCTTATATATGCATAGAAATCATAACCATATTTAGACTTAGCCTATGGAGCCCAAATACGGCATGGCTACTTCCACTAGTTCCAAGAATCCACAACAATTTCTTGGAAAAACTCACCTTCAGCATTCAGGGACTTCTCCTTGCTTGAATATTGATTTATCCAAGAACTCAAGGAGTTTTCAAAGAACTGAGTCTTTGATGACGTTATTATGTCCAACCTTACGTCAAACTCGGCACCTTCAAGGTATAAATATGACCACATTTGCCCAGGCAAACACACAGTGGTTTGGAGCAGTTCGACTATCTACTTACCCGATGCCCTGCTACAGCAAGTGCCGAAGGAAGCCAATCCTCCAGCTGACGCACTGAGAGAGACGCTGTCTATTCTCCTGCCGAGAAATCCAGCTCCAGTGTTCCCAGGCTACCCTTGCGGGTTGCTGGGAAATCGAGTCCTGAGAGAGATACAAGACCTCCTTCATTCTAAACCAAGGTACGGAGTTGATTAGACCCCCTAGAGAATTCTTGGAATAGATTCTTGGCAAAAAGAATACTAAACTTAAGATACACCTCACTTACTTCTTGCCTCGTACAAGACCTAGGTTAGGTACACCGGGGTAGGCGTATTTTAGAAACACCAGTTGAGTACTTTTTAGTCATTATTTATTATTTTATTATTTTATGTATGTATTCCATGTTATTTTATATGGCTTAGAAACCATACCATGCTTTTACAGTATTATTTTATAATACTCTTCGTACTGTATGCATTATACTTTGCAACCAGTATTACTATTGTAGCAGTTCATTTCCTCTGCCTGAGAAAGAAGATTGCTCATTAAATACTTTTTATTGAAAACGCAATATTTTGTGTACCTTCTTAGTACAAATTATAAGTAGGTACAATGTAATATCTTCGAACATGTTAATTTAGAAATAGACTTAAAAGATGCAATCACTTCGGTGCAATTGAACAGTGGTTTGCCGAAATGGAGATACACTCGATTGCTCAAAAAATCACCAAGTGTAGAACAATTATAAACCTGTAAACTTGTAGAAAATGGAGCAAAATATTGTGTGCACATTTGTAGATAATAACATGAGGCATACACTCGACAAGAGGTTAAATGGGAGAACACACAAAATATGTGAAAAATTATGTTCTCCTCACAAAGAAAACTTTCCAGAAAAACGCGAATGGGTAGGGACTACTGCCTGCACCATGAGATTAAGATATCCCTGTAGGTCTGAAAATGCATGCATATAATGTGTATGGTTCAAGTCAAAAACATTTCTCTTATATATGTATACTTTTTACTGTCTAGGCACAATAGCCTTTGTTACTGACCTGGATGTAACTAACAGAAAAACGAGATGTGATGCCTGTGCACATTGGACACAGCCAGCACGGTAAGACATCAAGTCTGGTATGAGTCGTGTTAGTTTTTGGTTAGAGCTTTTGGGGGGTCAGATGGGGCCCCGTGACTATAAACATACCATTACATGATGTTTAACGGATTACATATGACAGCAATCCACTACACACGTCATTCCCTTCAAATAGATTGCACTATATTTCATTGTATAGCTTTTTATGACTTTCGGTATAAGAGATATATCTGATTGAAACTCTATCTCACTGAAGAAATTATATTGTTACTGATTGCACTGGTCCTCGGCAAGGTCCCCCTCCCTCCTCTCCCCTTCCCTAACAACGGATAGACGGGTGGGGTCATAAAAATCATGTTGCTATTGATTGCACGGCTTTTCAGCAAAGTTCTCCCTACCCCCCCCCCCTTTTCTTTTAACAACGGAGAGAGGGGAGGGGTCATAATAACCATGCCTAAAGGACAAAACTATGTTTTAAAGATGCTGTTCCAAAAGAAACTCCTTGTGGAAATAACAAAGTCTGTATAGGCTGCATGTTCTTAAAAAACTAAAATATGTAGATAAATTGCAATTTTAAAATGGAATACAATCTGGAAAAGTAATGAACACCGTAATGTGTCTCCTCCTTAAACACCATTAACTACATAAAGGTATTTTTCCAATCTGAATGAATTTTGTAAATAGTGATACAGTGCAAAAAAGAGACTAAAATGAATTCCCTCCACTTTGGAGAGTTTTTAGAAATGTATATATATATAATCTAATATGGTTTTGTATAATGTTGTTGCATTGTATCAATGATACATTTATGTGCTTTGATATGTAGTTCACAAATTTACAAGTCTAGAATAAGCCCTTAGGATTAGAGATCCAATTTGTAAGAAGGATGTTCTTCTATCGTAAAATGACAAAAATGATGACTGAAGTATGAAATGATTTTAATTGGCTATTATTACAAGTGATGTTTTTAAATGTTTTTACAGCCCTGATGAAGTTCTGTTGAACGAAACGCATTGGCTGCTTAAAAGAATATTGAATAAAGAAGAAACAAAAGAAAGATATAACAGACAGAGGTATTCTAATTATGGATTCTGTTTCCTGCAGCGAATCCAGTAACACACTATTTCCACTACTACAAAGTAGAGGAACCTCCAGTAGGATACGTTCATTTCGAGGATGTTGAAATGTAGTTGAGCATCAGCTCTGGTTTAAAGGCACCCTTAAACATCAAAATCACATTACCAGGCTCGGTCCACTAGGTAGACCAGGAGCAACATGGCCGGTACTAGCCAGCTATACACCACATCCTGACATAGAAACATGACAGGTCCAGAACTGTTAGCACAGCTAAAACAGTTAATTAAAATACATAGACAATTGATTCAAAATGTCATGTGGATCTTAACAGTACAACCTACTGTAAGGATTCCACAGCATACCCCTCACCAGGGAACACAAACAAAATCACACCACAGACTATACAATCAGTCACTGGTAAATTGCCCGCAAAATGGGAACAAATTCCGTTTTGGTTAGCCCAAATAATTACTCCAATAGAGGCAGTATTTCCTGATAGTACACCTCATGAGCAACACAGAATTCTGACAATCTGTTTACAAATGGGGATAGCACCACATGTGGAGGACTGTGACACTTGGGGTACAGTCTTTGATTCAATCTAAACAAAAACGCATGGTGTTCCGTCTCTGGTGGTAATACCCGATGTCCTAAGACAGATTCAAAATGAATATGGACCTGAACCTGCTTTACATCTTGGTATGAAATTACTAAAAGATTTCAAACATGTCTCGGCTATACTATTAGCCAACATTAAAGGTGAAGCAGCATCCGTGGCAATCCGCCCAAAACTAAAAGAAACAGATATAACAGAGCAACCATATGAACTTGCAAGAATTATTGAAAAATCATATGAAGAACTAGGTAGAGATAGTTTAGGTGGGAAACCAGTAAAACCCCAACTAACTGAAAATCCTGAAAAAGTTTTTATTAAAAATAATCTCACTACTCCTAAAAAGAAGTGGGAAAACACCCAATAGACACTTCCTAAAGAGAAGCGTTCTCAGTCCAGAGGAAGGTCTCCTCAACAGGAGCCCTCCGAAAAAAGGTATAACCTCAGAAATAGGTATAATTTGAGAAAACCTGATAGATATCAAGATACTGATACTCGTTCCTCTCGTACCTTTCAGACTTCCTCGCAGAAATCCAAAGAAGAGGACTATCAGAACAAAAAGAAGAACACGTGAAGTCCATAGACGAACGTCACGTTCCAAAAAATAAGAAAACTCAATTTACCAAGAAGAAGGTAGCAAGCATAAAGATCAGACATGCTGAGGATCTTGAGGACACAACTCAGGAACGGGGAGTGGGCCCAGACAATGCTAGACAGCGCAACAGAAGTCACAATAGCTCACAAGATCCTGAAGATAGTGAACTTGAATGAATGCATTCAAGTTGAAACCGCCGACACCAGGGTTAGTGTACCCATATATGAAGTAACACTCCGGATGGAAGGGGACATACCTAGAAAAATAAAAGCACTCTTTTGGTAGAAGCTTTCTAAGGGTTATGACATTCTTCTAGCTGCACAAGACTGGCCACCTGAATTCATCAGGGAGTGCCCACCTGGCAAAGAGATAATTATGCCAGCCTTCTCTAATCACATTCCAATTCATAAAAAATACACTTATGCCAGAAAATGGGCAGTAGCCCAGGCTCCAGCATTATACAAAAATCATGTAGGATAGGATAGGACTCTCATAAAATCCAGTTAAAAACTAAACCTACAATGCAAAGGCAATATCCTGTCAAACAGGAAATAAAAAACAGGTCAGGGAGATTTTAAATCAACTTGAATACCAAGGGGTGATTGAAACATGCACCTCGTCCATGAACAATCCTTTGTTTCCTGTCTCCAAACCAGACAATACATATCGTCTAGTTTTGGACTACAGACAATTAAACTCTTGTTACAAAACTTTTGCAGTACAAAATGCACACAGTGCAGCACTAATGAATAACATAGTGCGTAAAAAATATAAAACCACATTAGATATTTCAAATGGATTTTTCTGTCAAAACATTGCACCAGAAAGCAGGTACTTTACCACTTTCTCAATGATGGGGACACCACAACAATGTTGCTGTCTCCCCCAGGGATTCAAGAATAGTCCAGGATTCTTTTCAGCCAGAATAACAGACTTACTACAAACGTATGATGATGAGGCATTATCTTATGTGGATGACATCTATCTTAAAGACGATGATTGGAAGTGCACTTGAAAAGAGTGAACACCATAATACTTGGGTTCGCTTCTGAAGGGCATGAATTCAATTTTAAGAAATCACAAATTGCCCACCTCAACGTCCTATTCTTAGGCTACGAGTTATCAAGTGAAGGCAAAAGCCTATCAGCTAACTTTCTAGAGAAATGTGCGCTGCTCCAACCTCCAAGAACGCTGAAAAACTTACAGTCAATTCTAGGTTTCCTGAATTTTGGAAGAACTTATGTTCTAAACTATGCAGAAAGGGTTAACCCTCTCTACGAACTAATTGTCACGCTTTAGCCCGCCCAAATGACCACAGGACACGGAGCTTAACAGGGGCAACCTTCTTTATTCCCTGCCAGGAAGTTACTGGCTCACAACTAATTGCTCCTCCCTTTCGTGTCCGTGTTTCCTCTTCCTCATTGCCTGACCTGTCTCGCTGGACAGTCAGGCATAACGACACAACATCTCCCCCTTTTGTTCAAAGAAGTGGTACTACATTTCTGCGTAGCGATTCTGAGCGGCAACCGTCGATGATTCTGAGCCGTAGTGCGTCTTCCGTCTTGAAGTTTTCGAAGTCACAGTGACGCGTCATCCTTTTGATGCGTGTGATGAAATCACCCATGCACTCTCCTTTCTCCTGAGACGCTAGATTGAACACGTAGCGTTCGTAATCGACATTGTGCTTGTGCAGGAATCGCCGATCAAGGGCAGCTTTCACTTCGTCATAAGTGGCTGTGGCAATGTTGGGCATTTCTTTGATTATTTGTGCTATTTCTTGGCCAGCAAGGTTTCGTAACGCAACCAGCTTGCGCTTAGAGTCTTGTACAAGAGACCCTTCCATGTAATCCTCAAAATCCTCACTCCAGGTTTTCCATGCAGGGCCCATGGTGTTGCCAGGCGTCAGCACCAGCGGCTGTGGTTGGCGCATGAAAGGTGCTCCTATGGACGCTACTTGAGGCACCGCCGTTGTGGTGGGTTGCGTGGGTTCACCTCCGGTCGAGGACGTGCTTTGAGCATCGGTATTAGACATGGTAGTTCTGTGTAGTCGGTATTTGTACTTATTGTCAGCAGTATTCGACTGTTCTTGTGTTCTTTGGTAGTGCTTGCGAGTGTTTCAGCTTATGTTTGTCTTTTGCTGCTCCTGCGTGGTGTATTTGGCTTTATTCCCGCCTTTTCAGGTGCTCGGGTCACTTGCCTGACTTTAAAATGGCCGCCGTGTGTGACGCGTGGGTCTATTGAGGGCCGGCGCCTGACTTCAACATGGCCGCCATATTCCCCTGCTCTCGGCAGTCTCAGACGCACGTGTGGACCCGCTCTGGCTTGTCTAGCGGTCGCGTGTGCTGGGAGACTCACCCTCGCAGTCTTCAGGCCTCGGAGGGGTGCAGGGACATCGCGCTCACCTCGGCGCCGCTCGACTGGCTCTCCACTTCTCGCGGTCCTCAGGCCTCGGAGGGGCAGGTACTCGCGCACCCTCAGCGTCGCTTGGCAGGCTCTCTACTTCTCCACAGCTGGGCACTATCACGCAGGTGTATCCTCGCGTGCTCTTTCTTGCTCCGCTCGTCCGTGAGCCAGGATCCGACGCAGGCGTCGGTATTCTGCACGCTCTTTCTGGCGCTGCTGGCTGGTCGTTGGGGCCGGTGCTCGGCTGGGCTGCGCGACGTTGTGTGTGGGTTCTGGCTCATCCCACCCTCGTCGCCATTGTCACGCTTTAGCCCGCCCAAATGACCACAGGACACGGAGCTTAACAGGGGCAACCTTCTTTATTCCCTGCCAGGAAGTTACTGGCTCACAACTAATTGCTCCTCCCTTTCGTGTCCGTGTTTCCTCTTCCTCATTGCCTGACCTGTCTCGCTGGACAGTCAGGCATAACGACACGACACTAATCAAACCTGATTTCAAACCAACTAATTGGACTCAAAATCACACAGAAATTTTGCTTTCCGTGCAAACAGACATGTTAGCAAAAACACAATTAAAAACACACGACAACGTGCGAAATCTTGTGATCCGAATCATCCCAAAGAGATGCAGATTCACATACCTAACCTTTAATGAAGGTGAAAAGGTACCAAGAGCATACAAATCACTCTTGTACACACAAGCTGAAATGAAATTCACTTCAACAGAAAAGATTCTGACAGCGGTTCAAACTGCAGTAGCAAAAGAAAGAGCTCTTGCGCAGGGAAAACGCATAATGATTGTTACACCTGTACCTGCCTTAGAGGCAGTGACACAAGCAAGCATTCCAAATGCTAAGGCTTTACATCCAAGGTGGATACAATGGGTTAATCCTCTTGCTGCAACAGACGTTGAATACGTCTTTGACCCCCACTTGAAAACACAAGAATTTCTACAATACGAATACGAATGTCCTCTGCCGACCGAGATTCTGCCTCTAGAACATTACAGATGTATAATTTACACAGACGGTTCAGCACAACCCGCAATTGGGGGTAAACAAGCCTATAGTGCTGCGTGCGGGATTGTTAAAGGTCGCTGGCACGAAGGTAAATTCAGACCTTTGGTCACTAAAACCCAATCACTCGGAGACTGTACAGCTCAGCGAGCTGAACTACAGGCATTCAAGATGGCGCTTGAAAATACTGATCGCGAATTCCCCACACTCATAGTGTGCGATTCATATTACTGCATCCAGTCTTACAATGAATATCTGCAGAACTGGGTTCAAAACGGTTTCAAAGACGCCAAAGGTGGCTCAATCAAGCATAAAATGCTTTGGGAACCAAAAAGAACTACAAAAGACTTACATGATTCATACACTGAGTCATCAGCGTGACGGCGTTCACGTTGCAGGGAATTCATTGGCTGATGAAGCCGCAAAGGCAGCTGTGCAAACGGCTTCCGTAGCTACAATCAATCGTTCTAAAACAACGACTCAATTGATAACCTCTCCTACGCACCAAGCAGGCCACACGCTAGACGGTCTGTTTACCAACAGCCCCTTAGTAAAGGTTACCCGAACTATCCCTCTCGTTTGGACAGACCATGCAGCGATTTTCTTCACTGTAGAAACTAATCCTCCAAAACCTACAGTCACAGCCCCCCCTCAATCTTCATACAGAGATTGGAAAAACATCAATATATCGCACTTAGCGGAGATGATGCAAGAAAATCTCATTCCTGATGAGCATGACCCCATTATAGCGTCTTCCACCTACTTGAGGAATCTAAACATGGCTTGTAACAAGCTAGCCCCCATCAAAACCTCCTATCGAAACAGGAAAATACCATCAGCCCCATGGTTTAATGAAACCCTTCGGATGCAGAAACAACACTGCAGGAATCTTGAAAGACACTGGCGACGCAACTATAGTCCTGCAGACGAAATGACCTATAAAAACGCCCTGGCCATCTATAAAGGACTTATAGTTGCTGAAAAAAGCCGTTATTACACCTCTCAAATCGAGCAAGCAAAAAACTCAGCAGGAGAACTTTATCGGGTGGTCAACACTTTGTCCAACCCCCCGGCACCATGCCTAGAAGGCTCTCAGTCTTTAGTGGATGCCCTGGCCAACTACTTTGAGGAAAAAGTCAGATCCATTTTCATCACCTTTACTCATTCCGCTCCCCCTACCTTTCCTGAGGTACCTCCTACTAATATCTCGCCCTCCCTATTATCCTTTGATACTATTGATCAGGATCATATTCATCGCTTGGTATCCAGCATCAAATCCGGTTCCCCTCTTGACCCTTGCCCTCCAGCTATTTTAAACCGCATCCCTGATGCAATCTCCCCTGCCTTGACTACTATCTGCAACGCCATGTTTGCATCTGGCGTATATCCTTCAGTCTGGAAGGAAGCTGTCATCAAGCCCCTCCTAAAGAAGCCTACACTGGACCCTCAGCTTCCCGCTAGCTACAGACCCATCGCCTGTCTCCCCTTCCCAGCCAAAATTTTCGAAAAGTCTATCAACATCCAGCTTTCTAAATTCATCAATGATAACAATCTTCTTGATGAGACCCAGTTTGGTTTTAGACAGGGTCATGGGACGGAGACGGCACTACTAAAGGCCGCAGACGAAATCAGAGTAACCATGGACATGGGAGGAGCAGCAGTCCTAATACTTCTGGACCTCTCGGCTGCTTTTGACACGGTCGATCATGTCAATCTGATTGACCGTGTCTCAGCTCTAGGAATAAGAGGCAAAGCTAAAGATCTGATTGCCTCATTCCTAGCTAACCGCCCTCAGACCATCAAGATGGGCAATTTCACCTCCCACACCTTCTCCCTCCCTTGCGGTGTTCCCCAGGGCTCCTCGCTAAGTCCGACGCAGTTTAATATCTATGCGTCGGACTTGGCGAGGGTGATAAAATCTTATGGAAGTGCCCTCACTACGTACGCCGATGATACCCAATTAGTATTATCGGTGCACAATAATGGAACATCCGTCGCAGCCAACTTTCAGGAGGGAATGAAGGCGATAAGCTCCTGGATGTCATCAAACTGCCTCAAGCTTAACTCCGATAAAACGGAGGTGATGACATTCGGGAGCTTGCACCCAGCATGGTCTCCTCAGTGGTGGCCATCTCAGCTGGGGCCCCCACCCCAGCCAGTGGCAAAGGTCCGCAATCTGGGAGTCACCTTTGACAACAAGCTGACTTTTCACCACCATGCCAACGCCGTTGTTTCATCTGCTTTCTACACCCTCAAAAAATAAAAAAACTTCTTCCTTACCTACCACAATCAGCAGGAAAAACTCTCATCAGCACCTTAGTGTTCTCGAGAACCGATTACTGCAATTCACTTCTTCTGAATGCGCAGGAAGGAGTTCTCAATAAATTACAAACAGTACAAAATGCTGCAGCTAGAACGTTACTGTCTATCCCTAAATTCTCATCCATTTCCCCGTACATCAGAAAACTCCATTGGCTCCCTATCAGGAGCCGAATCAAATTTAAAGCTATGTGCATAGCTTATAAGACCCTGAACAACGCAGGACCACAGTTTTTAAAAGAAGCTCTCCGTCCAGTTGAACAACATAGGATTCTAAGGTCTTCTTCAGCCTTCCTGTTGAAAGTCCCTCGTACAAAAAGGGCCAACTGGGGAGACAGATGCTTCACTATTGCCACGGCCAAACTGTGGAACACTTTACCTCTCTATATCAAAACTGCCCCCACGCTTCTAAAATTTTGTAAAAGCCTCAAGACATGGCTATTCACCACCTCCTAACTCCCCTGTCAAGACATGGCTATCCTCCACCTTTAACTCCCCTGTCACCTCTAAGTGAGTTCTGTGAATTTTAGCGCCGAGACACCCTTATGGGTATTTGTTTGCGCTTTAAAAATTGCAAAAAATAAATAAATAAATAAATAAATAAACGATAGACTGTGAAACAATGCTAGCAGTTAATGCCTCAATGAAAGGCAACTATGCAGCATTACCACTGAATTATCCACTCGGACATACATACATAATTGATGCATACTCCGTTCCTTTTTGCTCGAATCCCTGGAGTGGGGGATAGAGTAATTCCAAACAGGAATCGGAGAGCTGCTTTGGTTCACGAAGAACATATGGGAGAGGGTCTGACACATCAAGAGATCTTAAAATCTCTAATAGAATTAGAAGAGATGTACTGGTGGCCAGGAATGAGCGTCCAAGTGTACGAATTTAGAATTAATTGCAATGTCTGTTACAGAGATCATAGCTTTGAAAACCACCAGATACCTGACTACAGTGTAGCCAGCCCAGTTCAGACACCATTGTTAGGCAGCATTAAACTATCTACATGCAGACGTCACCATGGAAAGATGCTGTCCCAGAACTATTAGGACAAAAGATTCATTTGGATGTGGCCCCAGCGCTCGGATGACCCTCGAACTGTTATAAAAGATTTGCAAGCCGTTATCGGCACATACGCAATCGGCACGCTACATTCTGACCAGGGTCCTGCGTTTAGCTCTCTGGCTTACAAGGAGGCCATGGCCAGCTTGGGCGTTGCATTGTGGTACTCAAGTCTATTCCATCCTAAGGGAAATGCGGTAGTGGAAAGAAAAAACCATGACATAAAGCAATCTATAACAGCTAGGGTATTAGGTTCGGGTGATGGGTGGGTGTAGCGAGGTCAAGGTGGAGAAGCACACTGACTGGTGGTTGCCTGACCCTAATTCCACTCGTTCCCTGAAGACTAACAAACCAAGGGCGGAGTGGGACAGCGTTTCAGAACAGGAGGAAGACGAAGACCGCAGCGCCTTTAATTGGACCTTCGTGGAGCAGGACGCGACTCCAGCCCTTGCCGACATCAGAGGACCCAGACTGGACAAAGAGCAGGATATCCTGTATGGTGGGTGTGTTTACACCTCGGAGGACGGAAGCGGAGAAGGCGAGCAAGCGTGGAAGGACGGAGCGGAGAAGAAGGACGGAGCGGAGAAGAAGGACGGAGCGGAGAAGACGGACGAAAGCACCGAGAGTGAGGGAGAGCCAGGAGGCCAACGACCCTGTGTATCGCCATGCCACACTCCCGAGGGAGGAGTGTGGCTTTCCCAGGTACGGAGATGTTTGGCGGCTTGGGTGGGGAAGAAGAACGCCCCTGTGTAAATTTGTAAAGTAGCCTTGTGCGTGCCTGCCCTGTGTGTGTGTCCCGATTCCCGTCCACCCTCCCTACCCGTTGGTTCCCTCACATTCTTATCCCGCCACTTTGCACAATCACGACTAGGTAGCGAAAGACACGGGTGACTCCTCACTTCACTTGGGCCCCTGAACAGTCCGGAAGTATCCAAACCTTAAACTAACGGCTCCCTCGGTTGGTCTCCTTTTTCCCTCGGTATACCGGCCTGGAGAACCGAAGCAGAAGACAGCTACGCCGGTCAAGACAGCGTGGACTATCTAAAAGCCGAAGACACCGCCACCACGAACAACCTGGAGTTCGCCAGGGAAAGACTGACTTATAGGACAAAGAGAACCATAAAAATAAAGCCAAGTTTGAAACGTTATACCGGTGTACCGCCTCTACCTAACTCAGAAACCAGTACCAAACCCCCTCCCACGCCTACATTGGTGTCAGAAGTGGGATCCGCCCCTTCTCTGCCGGACCCAGCGATGGAACAGGTGATCCAGCAGCTCATTGAGGGGCAACAGAAATTGGAGTGGGCGGTAGGACAGCAAATGTCAGTAGCCGATGCGGACAGAGACCTGTTCAAAGCGACAATGGCCGCTCAGATGGACAGCCTTCAGAAAGTTGTACAGAGCCCAAGTGTACCTATACCGATGGAGAGAAGACAGTTCGGACCCTCGGGGGTACATTTACAAAAATATGTTCCGGGAGAAGACCCAGACGCCTTCTTAGTCAACTTTGAAAGAGCAGCCAGAGCATGTGGATGGCCGGAAGACAAGTGGCCTTTCTTTTTGGCTCCCCTCCTGTCTGGTGAAGCCCAGGTGGCTTACCAAGTAGCCAATCATACCGGAGTAACACCCTACTTGACCATCAAAGCAGTACTCTTGGACCACTTGGGACTAGATACAGAAGCCTACCGACTCCGATTCAGGAAAGAAAGAGGCGTAGCAGGAGAGCACCCTAAGACCTTGTACCTCAGGCTAAAAATGGCAGCGGATAAATGGTTGAGACCCGAGAGTCGAACCAAAGAAGAAGTAATGGCCAGCATCTATCTCGAACAGTTCATGGAGGCTCTGCCATATGGAACACAACGGTGGTTGAGACAACATTCTGGGCTAACTCCAGACCAAGCCATCGAGATGGCTTCTAATTATTACCGAGCGATGCCCCGCACGTTTCCCTGGGACTCTGACAAGGGCAACAAATCCAGCACGGGGCCCGTGAAACAAGACAAGAAAACAAACAAACCAACCCCGGACATAGGGAGGCCTCGCCCGATAAGAGTTGATGCTCCTCCTCATAGGGGTCCGCAGTGTTTTGAGTGTGGGGAGTGGGGCCACATTGCCCGAATGTGTCCACGAAAGAAGACTGTAGAAGAACCAATGGAGGTCGGGTACATACCGAGAGCCGTGATGTACACAGCCGAGATGGGGCCCTCCTTTTACGTAAGGATGTTTGTAAATAGTCAATGCGTTAAAGCCCTTCTAGACTCAGGATGTCGACAATCTGTAATACAGTCTAAATTTGTTCTACCTGCACAGTTAGGCCCCGAGGCCATCGTGCATATCAGATGTGTCCACGGGGATGTGAAGCCCTACCCCGTAGCCCAAGTCACTCTACGCCCAATAGGCAGAGACCCCTGTGAGGTGAAAGTGGGGGTGGTGGACTCCCTACCAGAGGACCTGATAGTGGGAATAGATAATCCTGATTTCCTTGCTCTCTTCAGGAGAGAGTTGAGGGCCCAACCACTAGAAGCATATCTAGCAACTGAACCTTGGGAGTTAGATAAGGGGTTTAAGTTCGCGCAAGCCAATGATCCAACTCTTATGAATGCCTGGGAGTCAGGACATAGAGAACAAACAACGCCTTCCCAGGGGTATCCCAAGTTCAGGATCATGAATGACCTACTGTATAGGGAAGGGAAGGCAGGCGAACCCCTTCAGCTGGTTGTCCCGCAGGATTTTAGAGAGCAGATATTGTTCTATGCACACACCCACCTGACAGCAGGGCATAGCGGGCCGAAAAGACACTACAAAGCATAGTCCGTTTATTCTTTTGGCCTGGTATTTACAAAACAGCCGAGATGTATTGTAAACGATGCAAAGTCTGCCAGAAGAAGAACATGTACAGGCCCCCAGCAGTACCCCTACAACCCTTGCCTATAATAGGTAATCCCTTCGAGAGGGTGGGCATGGACTTAATAGGACCCCTCCCACGCACCCCGAGAGGGCACACATACGCCTTAGTCATAGTGGACTACAACACCAGGTTTCCGGAAGCCTTTGCCCTGAGCACTCCTACCACAAAAAACGTGGCAGAAAAACTGGTTGAGCTGTTTGCTAGGGTAGGATTCCCTAGGGAGATACTTACAGACCAGGGAACCCCTTTTGTTTCCAGAATGATGTCTGAAGTATGCAAACTGTTAGATCTGAAACATATACGCACGTCCGCCTACCACCCACAAACCGATGGGTTGGTCGAAAGGTATAATCGCACATTGAAGTCCACCCTTAAGAAAATGTTGAGTGCGGAAAACAAAGACTGGGACAAATTGCTGCCCTTAGCCCTTTATGTATTACGGTCACAAGTGCAAAGCAGTTTAGGGTTCTCACCTTTCGAACTCCTTTATGGGCGACAACCTAGGTCCCTGTTAGAAATCACAAGGGAAGCCTGGGAAAGGGAAGAAGCGGCAGAACAAAGATCCTTATTGGATTATACGACTCAACTGAAATCCCGGTTAGGCAAGTTAAGAGACTTAGCTTATTCCAATTTGGAAAAAGCCCAGGTCCACCAGAAATTGCATTATGACAAAGGGAAGAAATGGAGGATTCTACACCAAGGGGACTGGGCCTTGGTACTTCTTCCATCATCCACTCAGAAGTTTAGGAGTGAATGGAAGGGACCCTATCTGATCACTGACACCCTGGGAAACACCACTTACAAACTACAAGTCTCTCCATCACGTCAACAGACCTTCCACATCAATCTGTTAAAAAAATGGATAGGTCCCCCTCCCAAAACAATACAGCTAGCACTACCAGGACGAGACGAGAGGTCCACCCTGAAACAACTACCGATTAACCCGGACTTGCCAAGCGATAAACGTGCGGAGCTGGTACATAGGTTACAGCGGTTCTCCTCCATGTTCTCAGACAAACCAGGGTGTACCCACTTAGCCGAACACTGTATAAAGACAGAAGAAGGAAAAGTGGTTAAACAAAGACCATATCGCATTCCCGCCGCAAGGCGAGCCAACGTTAAAAAGGAAGTGAGGGACATGTTACAACTAGGCGTCATACGTCCATCAAAAAGCAACTGGGCTTCGCCCATAGTTATGGTCCCAAAACCAGACGGGTCCACCCGTTTTTGTATGGACTTTAGGGCTCCCAACGCAATCTCCTCTTTCGACGCCTTCCCTATACCCAGGGTGGACGAGTTAATTGAAAGGATAGGAGAAGCAAAATACATCACTACGCTGGACCTGACAAAAGGCTATTGGCAGGTGCCACTGCGGGAAAGTGACAAGCACAAAACAGCCTTTGCCACAGATGATGGTTTATACGAATTCAACGTTTTACCATTCGGGCTCCATAGAGCCCCAGCAACATTCCAAAGGTTAATGAACACCGTGTTAGCCCCACACTCCAAGTATAGCTTAGTATACCTCGATGATATTGTTATTTTCAGCCTCACATGGGAGGACCACTTAGTACATGTGGAGAGTATCCTAACTGCCCTACTAAAAGCCAGGCTCCATGTCAATTCAAAGAAATCGAGAGCGGCCTTCCCCAAAGTTCAGTACCTCGGGTACATGTTAGGGGACGGCGTTATCGCTCCCCAGGAAGAGAAGGTAAGCGCCATAACCAAAACACTGTTTCCTTCCACTATCAGGGAACTGCGTGCCTTTTTGGGCCTTATAGGCTATTACAGGCGGTTCATTAAGGACTTCGCAGATATTGCAGCCCCCTTAACAAATCTTCTTAGGAAGAATTCCGACTTTAACAGAGGGAAACCACCTCCCGAAGAAGCACGACTGGCGTTTGAAGCACTGAAGACTACCATCACATCCAGCCCGGTCCTAATTCCCCCTAACTATGAGAAACCTTTTATCCTAGCGACAGATGCCTCAGATACGGGAGTAGACGCAGTCCTATCACAGGAGGGGGAGGATGGGATGGAACATCCTATTCTCTTTATAAGCAGGAAACTACATCCCAGAGAAAAACAGTACCCTACCGTAGAAAAGGAGTGCCTAGCGATACGATGGGCTGTGGACAAACTAAGATACTACCTAGAAGGTAGACCCTTCACTCTGCACTCCGATCACGCCCCGCTGCAGTGGATGCAGAAGAACCTGTCCCAGAACGCACAAGTGCAGAGATGGTTTTTGTACCTGCAGCCCTTTTCGTTTAAAATTGTACACAAGAAAGGCATTGCAAACAGTAATGCTGACTACCTGTCAAGGGCACCCATTCTCCCCGAACGGGAGAATCCAAGGGGGGAGGAGTGTAGCGAGGTCAAGGTGGAGAAGCACACTGACTGGTGGTTGCCTGACCCTAATTCCACTCGTTCCCTGCAGACTAACAAACCAAGGGCGGAGTGGGACAGCGTTTCAGAACAGGAGGAAGACGGAGACCGCGGCGCCTTTAATTGGACCTTCGTGGAGCAGGACGCGACTCCACCCCTTGCCGGCGTCAGAGGACCCAGACTGGAAAAGAGCAGGATATCCTGTATGGTGGGTGTGTTTACACCTCGGAGGACAGAAGCGGAGAAGGCGAGCAAGCGTGGAAGGACGGAGCGAAGAAGAAGGACGGAGCGGAGAAGAAGGACGGAGCGGAGAAGACGGACGAAAGCACCAAGAGTGAGGGAGAGCCAGGAGGCCAAAGACCCTGTGTATCGCCGTGCCACACTCCCGAGGGAGGAGTGTGGCTTTCCCAGGTACGGAGACGTTTGGCGGCTTGGGTGGGGAAGAAGAACGCCCCTGTGTAAATTTGTAAAGTAGCCTTGTGCGTGCCTGCCCTGTGTGTGTGTCCCAATTTCTGTCCACCCTCCCTACCCGTTGGTTCCCTCACATTCTTATCCCGCCACTTTGCACAATCACGACTAGGTAGCGAAAGACACGGGTGACTCCTCACTTCACTTGGGCCCCTGAACAGTCCGGAAGTATCCAAACCTTAAACTAACGACTCCCTCTGTTGGTCTCCTTTTTCCCTCGGTATACCGGCCTGGAGAACCGAAGCAGAAGACAGCTACGCCGGTCAAGACAGCGTGGACTATCCAAAAGCCGAAGACACCGCCACCACGAACAACCTGGAGTTCGCCAGGGAAAGACTGACTTATAGGACAAAGAGAACCATAAAAATAAAACCAAGTTTGAAACGTTATACCGGTGTACCGCCTCTACCTAACTCAGAAACCAGTACCAAACCCCCTCCCACGCCTACAGTGGGTCAAACATCTAAAAAGTGTCCAACGTAGTCTTAACAATCTGCCAAGAAATTCTCTGGGTGGAATCACTCCATGTGAATTACTGTTTGGTACTAGAATGATTATCAAAGACCTCAATTGTCAAACTTCAGTGGTAGAACAAAAACCCTTTGATATCAAAGATCGTTTGGCTGTTTTACAGGACTTAAATGAAACAAGAAGTCTGAGCAACTCAACGCAAAGCCAACAACCACTGAAGAAAACCCACCTGTCCCAGCAAGAGCTGTCTGGATTCCAAAAATTGGGGTTCTAGTCAGGGAAAAGATTGCGGTGAAGAATAAATTTGGGCCTTCTTATAGAAAAGCAGTACCTGTCTTAGCAATCCACGGAACATCAGTGTTACTACCGCCCCTTGCTGGTAAAAGGAGAACCAAGTTGTGTCCATCGACCTGGTAAAACCACATCATGTGGCCGATAATAAGTAGTAGGCCAAGTGGACTCCCACGATGTAGCAGACGACCTAATCTTGCTACAATCCAAGAGGTTCAAACTGAAAGACTTATCACCTTTGATAAATCTGCAGTAAGAAAAGAACGACTATGCAACAAGGCAATGGAACTTGTACCTCTTGAAACTCAAATAACAGTTAGTCAAGAAACACCTGTCTACAATGATATAGTCCCTGACTATACTAATATGACAAAGGAAGAAGCAGCTCCAGCGATTCCAAACAATCCTGATGCAATTCCAACAATTGACAGAACTGCCTCTGGCTATTTCATCAACTTTGATACATTTTCTGAGGATCCCACTGAACCTGAAACTATGCCAGCAAATAAAACTTTCAAAGACAAAATAACAGAACTCAAAGAAAAAATAACTTTCAAAGAAAAAATAACATCAACTTGAAAATACATATCTGGTTTCACCATGGGTTGAATTTTGGATTTTGCTAGGTGTACTTTTCCTCCTACTATGGCTCATTCTTGTTTTAAGTCTGCGAAAGACGACAGATGGAAAATACAGTACAATGGACACAGCAAGTAAGAACATCAACTTGCACCTGAAACCTCACAAATCATCTCATCGTGAAAGAAGAAACCTGTCATCAGTGAACATCACAGCCATTCCTATACCTGGTGGTATAGCATTGGACACATCTGATTATGACATTTATGTCCCGGTGGTACTTGTGAAGATTCTACACCAGTTTAAGGTCTCTTTGAGTGACTTTGTGCCACCCACCACATTCTCTGATGATTGGGACTTTGAAACTGTTAATAATATGATGACAGATTTAGAAATGTCAGCTAAATTTCAGAACATGAATACTTAGAAAGTTTATCGGATTATGAACAAATGCTTTGTTTTAATCATTATGGTCACCATTATTTGCACAAATCTGCAAACCCTAGAAATGTTTTTACTTACAATCAATGGGAACATTGTCCAACGCTGCCAAAGGGCAGCTCAAAAACATTTTATAAAAAGTTTCCATACTTCTCAGGTTTTAATATCACAAATCCAGAAACGTTTTATTTTAAAAATGTGAACAAGACAGGAATGAAAAACATGTTGACAAATACTAAACAAATTTATTCTTCGAACTTTTATGCTCAGCTGTCTACATTAGGTTTTAAATTTTGGAAAGACAACATTGACTCAAAAACTGTCTGGGGCACAAAAGACTGGCAGGTGCAAGGTTTAGAAGCCTTATTTAGAGCCTGCGTTATCCCAGAACGAATAATGTTTTTAAATGACACTGTTCAACAAACATCATGTCTTGGCTTAGCTAAGATAAAGGATTTAAACAAACCGTCCATACCTAAGCCCACACCTGACAGTAATAGCACTGCAGATGAGGAAGTAGACGTAAAACAGATTTTACAACACAACAGAACTAATCCTGAATGGAGAAAATGGTTAATCTGGCCCACAGACACGAATAACTGTCAAGATAGATTCCTGAACAAAAACAAGGGTTCACAGTGAATAGGCCAGATCCAAGATATTCCCAGAGACAACATCCAGGGATAGTAACAACTTATAGTGTAGGAAAACTATGCCTTAGGTGGCTACAGAAATCCACACTTCCAGAAATTAAACAACACTGAACATTACTTAAAGAAGGCGTTGATTTACGAGACTTCTTACTTGGACCTCGTAAGCCACGTCAAAAACGTTTCATATACGCCGGTATATACGCTGCTTACAATGAAGCATGGAAAATCACGCAAATAAAAACTGCAGAAAAAATACGAAAAATTGATCGTATTAATTTGGAGAAAGCTCTCTCTGTAGTGGACAATGGGTTAACAACTCTGTCCTCCAGAATTTATTCTTTGGACAGCATTATATCCTCTGCCATTGACATAATAGAGCAGGACTTGCTTATGTTACAGCATGGCCAGTCTCAATTACGAAAAAATTGCAAAAAACACAGTCTCAATTACGTTCTATAATGCTGCTAGGCTGGACGTTACAAAACCTTTGTTCAGGCTACGTGCCATGGCGTCTAATCAACACCACATCATTGTTTTCTGTATTTAACCTTACAGATAAACAAATCTAGTTGGCACAAAGAGGAGCAGACCATACGGTGCTGGGCATAGTAAAACTGGAAAGATTACCATTAACTGTTACTGAGAAACCAGTGGTCAAATGGATAATACTTGGCACCATCATGATACCAGTGGCGATTTTCCAGTTTTAGTATTGCTTAAGACACATACCAGCGGGCATGTATGAAAGGTTAGGTAAAGAATATATCAAGTCTCCCTGGAATTTACCATACACACACAAATGTTGGAGTGGGGAAAGGAGGTATTTCCTAGTGGTAACAATTGTAAGGACTCACTAAGTGGTACACTTTTGTGTCAAGGTATTAATTTACACGGAGCCTGCAAAGGTTCTTCAAATAACCTCTCTTGCCACCTGCATGGTTCACCAGCAGCAATGATAGAACCAATTTTCAGGCAGCTTTCCAATGGCAGCTACGTTATGCTCAATGATCCCAGCTGTTGTGGCATGTTGTCAGGAAAAGCCTATCTAGTTAGTGTTTCAGCCAGAGTCACTTGCTGTATGCAAGTATTGTTTCCAAAAAGCAATACAGACAGGGTGTCGGTGTTATGGCCTTCACTGAATATCTCTTCTATACGAATTGATACTTTAAGGAGAATGAAAGCCATTCTTTTGCAAAAAACTGTGCCACTGACCTCGTCTAGAGAAACGTATGATCTGCAAGTTGCAAGGACTTCTGCAGAGATAAATGCATTATTATCAACAAACTGCCCAGTACATTTTGCAGAAATGTTAGGTCAAATCTTAAACATGTCTGATACCAGCGGCATCGCACACGTATTTAAGATGATTTTTTCAGGACTGTTAGCACCGTTTGAAGCAGTCCTAGGCATTTTTCAAAATTCCTCGCACTCTGTGTTCGGCGGCCTGCCTCTCATTTTGCGACTCGTAGCAGGATTTATATTTTTATTCCTTCTGCTCCGAAATGGCAAGTCCAGTCACCAACTATACCCAGACTACCATGGAACAAGCCCTCCTAGCCATGCGGTATCGTGAAAGGATTACATAGATTCTTGGCTTGGCTCATTTAAGAGATATGAATACCACTTGGTTCCTTTCATTCAGACCAATCTGGCAAGATTGCATCTTACCTGTTCTACGATACCTGCTTTGCAGAGAATAATGTGTGTTGGACATTTGTCTTACACTTCCATCAGTACTGCTATCGGATGTTGACGCTTTGCTAGGTCCGGTAACGACTTTGCCCACAACGGCTACCAATCCTGATGATGGCATTCATTGAGGTCTCACCAGTAAGTCTAACTGAGGGTGAGATACGAGGATCAACAGGCACACAGGTACCATCTGAGGTGAACATTGCTAATGTGGCACCTGGCGCTGACGGCGATGCTTCTCATCTGTGCACATTTGATCTACTTGATGAAGTAGTTCCACTTTCGCCTACTATGGTAGACGGTTTCTTTTCCAGCCTAGACGATCTGATGTTTTCTCCTGAAACCGAGAATAACTTTTGAAACTTGAACACAGCGTTCCATGAACTCTGAAATCCGACCTTCACTTTTTCAAAACAAACTTTCTAAATTGGGAACTCTGTTTTCCTACGATTCAATTTGAACTTTTTTCCAAATTGAAACAGTTTATTGCACTTAACTCTTTCGCTGCAGGCGGCTATTCCGCTGAGGCGCTAACGGTCACGGGGGGGGCACGCGGGTGAGCTCTGCGGGTGACAGAACCGTTCCGTCATGGCTCGCGGGTGAGCTGTGCTCATGACGGAATGTTCCGTCACAGCCCCGCCCGCTCAATTAAACGCGCCGCGCAGGTGCGAAATCAGCACCGCGCTGGCGCAGCGGCCGGGCTGTGACGGAACTGTTCCGTCATGAGCACAGCTCACCCGCGAGCCGTGACGGAACGGTTCCGTCAATAGCCTCGAAGAGGATAGTAATCTGCTTAAAGTAGAAGTATTCTTAAAGAACAAGAAATTCTTTTTGACACACTTCCTAGACAATATTTGACCTTGTCCTCGAACACCAAAACAGTTTTATATATTTTGCTATGGAATGGTCGCGACTTTTACTTCTGCACTCCAGAGCCATTTTTCATAAATGAAATTTCCCGATTCATTCAGTTTGCATTACCGATATCAGGTTTTATGCTTAAGAATGACATCAATTCCTTTAAATGCGTACTATAGACATACTCATTTTTTTTCAAATGCCTTTCATGTATTCTGGTTGGGATTGTAAACATATGCTTTAGATATGTTTAGATGCTTATGATGTAGTAATGTTGAACATATTAAAGTGGAGTGGGTGTTGTATATGAATCTAGGACCCTAGTGTAATTTTCCTGATTCATGCCCATATATAGGTATAAATCACCCTATCCTTATATAGGCATAGAAATCATAACCATATTTAGACTTAGCCTATGCAGCCCAAATACGGCATGGCTTCTTCCACTAGTTCCGAGAATCCACAACGATTTCTTGGAAAAACTCGTCTTCAGCAGTCGGGGACTTCGCCTTGCTTGAATATTGATTTGTCCAAAAACTCAAGGAGTTTTCAAAGAACTGAGTCTTTGATGACGTTATTATGTCCAACCTTACGTCAAACTCGGCACCTTCAATGTATAAATATGCCCACATTTGCCCAGGCAAACACACGGCGGTTTGGAGCAGTTCGACTATCTACTTGCCCGACGCCCTGCTACAGCTAGTGCCGAAGGAAGCCGACCCTCCAGCTGACGCACTGAGAGAGACGCTGTCTTTTCTCCTGCAGAGTAATCCAGCTCCAGTGTTTCCAGGCTACCCTTGCGGGTTCCTGGGAAATCGAGTCCTGAGAGAGAGATACAAGACCTCCTTCATTCTAAACCAAGGTACAGAGTTGATTAGACCCCCTAGAGAATTCTTGGAATAGATTCTTGGCAAAAAGAATACTAAACTTTAGATACACCTCACTTACTTCTTGCCTCGTACTAGACCTAGGTTAGGTACATCGGGGTAGGCGTATTTTAGAAACACCAGTTGAGTACTTTTTAGTCATTATCTATTAATGTATGTATTCTATGTTATTTTATATGGCTTAGAAACCATACCATGCTTTTAGAGTTTTCTTTTATAATACTCTTCGTACTGTATGCATTATACTTTGCAACCAGAATTACTAATGTAGCAGTTCATTTCCTCTGCCTGAGAAAGAAGACTGTTCAATAAATACTTTTTATTGAAAACGCCTGTCTCTCTATTTCTCTGCACCTCTGGTGAAACGAAGCATGCACGATTGACTGAGTGAAATAGTTGTCTATTGTTTCCGCGACTCTAGAGATACGTTTCTCCTCCTGGGGAAACAAAGTTTTCATGTTTATGCGGTTGTCAGAAACTAATCCCTTCTTGTGAATTCGAGAAAGTGTCTAGTGACCGCTGAGCTAGCTGGCACTCACGATTAAGTCTAACATATTCGATAGAGACGTAGTCGACCTCAGTCCCACGTCTAAACTATAATATATGTTATTCCAATGCGCAGAGCCTATTGGAAATATAGGAACTACACTACAACGGGGGTCCTACATTCTGTCCCCCAGGTAATGGTGTTGGATCATCCCGGTGGAGGATTCTTGGCTATACTCTCACACACACTCCCTAGACACACGTAGAGTAGGGATTGAATAATAGAGGTGCACCTGATTATTACCTTGTGTTATACGCCTGCATGTAGACAGTGTTATTAGCATCATGGTGGAACTATACCTGCTATTTACGATGTTGGTGCTTGTAATCACTTTCATATGTTTCTGTCTACTGATTATCGCAGCACATGTACCATATACAAGCATAGCCAAATGTGTTCCCCTCACCGGGGAGAAGTCCCCTTGATGCGCAGTTTTATGAACTCCAAAAAAAAGGAATTCTCACATTAATTAACATCTAAACGAAAAGTGATGCAGCTAAAGTTACATCATTTTAGGATTTATTTTATTTTTTCATCCACATATGGGGGCCCATTATGATCGCGGACGGACTTGAGTCCGTCCGCGACCATAGAGGATGAGGGAACCTCCGCATGGCCTGCAGAGTTCCCTCCTGTCCAATTAGGATGTGACCGCCACCCTGGCGGTCACATCCTCTATTTTTACCATTGCAGCGGGTGCGGCTTCAAGGTGCACCCGCCGCAATGGTAAAAATGCATACATTGCATTTGTATGCAGAAAGCGGCATGCACCGTGCGGTGCCTGCCGATTTCTGCATACAAATGCAGGGGGGTACCATAGGTACCCCCCCATGTGCACCCCCCACCCTTCCTTCACCCAGGGGCCCCGCAACGGGCCCCCGCAGTGAAGTTCCACATGCTTTTCCACGGCAGAAACCTGCCGCGGAAAAGCATTTTTTAAAGCCCATCCTAATATGGCTGGCGGTGTCTGAGAGACACCGCCTCCATATTAGAGCTTTTCCGCCGCGGTTGTAAGCCAACCACGGCGGAAAACTGCAGACGGAAACCAGGACCCACCAGCCATCCTGATGTGGCGTTGGGTCTTTGGTGGGTCCTCTGCGGTTTTTCCACATCCTCCGTCCGGGCGGTGGCTTCTGCCGGCCTGGAGGATGCGGAAAAACCGCAATCGTAATAGACCCCTTGGTTTGGTTAATTTCTGAAAACAGTTCCATCTGTACAATCAGTGTAATACATCAATCCTGGTATCACGATGTATCAATCCCAATGCATTTCGGGCTAAATATTGCCCTTCATCAGGGGAACTGTTTATCTCTTATTAGCGAGTGCTAGTCAGGAACATTCCGTCTTAGAATCGAGTGTGCCGACCGGAATCCTTCCTGAAAACAAAACGGCTATTTGTTAATGTTTTGTATTCTATAAAGTCCACGACCTTTTACTCAAATAGAACTTTATTTGAAATTGTTTGTATTCTTCAGTACTTTGGCTTTGCGTTTTTTATTTAATTTAACGATCAGTCATGGATCTTTAAGATAAACGTAGAACACATTTTAAACTGCTTTCCTTTTAAAAAAAAAATATGTACTGAGAAGAGGAAAAAGTCCCGACCGGCTTTAGTTAGTTTTCCTTATTTTGTACCAAATGGGACATTAAATAAACTGGTCATGCCATTAAAAATCTGCTAGGTGCCAGTCCTAATTGCTATATTAAATAAACTTTGGGTTATTTGAGACAGTAAATAATTCATCCCCACCCCCACCTAGACCCATCTGACTGCTGCACCAAAAGACTGACTATAGGTCTTAATGCTTTAGCTAAAATCCATACATCATGAATGATAGTTTCAATCAATGACTGGCTGAATTGGGCCTAATCTTGTAAACTCTATACAAATGCATTCATACTGTATATCAACTATTGCTATCACGAGACAGACCTAAAAAACCTGCACTAGTTATTTTCTCACTGTTACATGATACTTGCAAATCATGGACTTGATATGCTTCAGTAAGTGCTTGTGGTTTAGTGGATAGAGCCAGTTCTGCACATTACTGACATGAGGCAAGGTGCACTGGAATTTACAAAACCTCTCTTCCGTTCTTTTCCTTTTTATGCTTGCAGTACTTACCTGGCTCTCCTTTCTGCTTTGTCTTAAGTCTAACTACCACATTAGACATTGTTTCAGCATTCTGGGACTTAATACAGCGGTGGATCCTCCGCTAAGGGGGAGGAGCGTCGCCCCACTGGTTTGAAGCAGTCATTGGATAAAATGAAGTTATTATCATTTAATTTTTTGCATTCCCATTGCCACCAGGTGAGGGCGCCTTGCCACCTTGACCCAGTGGTAGGAGGAGTGGCAATTACTACACTTAAAGTACACATGACTGTTTGGCCGGCCGGTTTGCACTTTGCATATTCTGCACCCAGGTTGCATTACAGCCTGGGTGGAGAACATGCCCAGGCCTAGCCCCTGTCTGAGCGCTGCCCCAAGGCGCTCAGACCAATCATGACGCTGCTATCAGCAGCGTTGTGATTGGCTGGGGGAGTCTGGATGTCTGGGTGCTTCCTGTTCCTGTTTCCTGCAACGGCTGGCAGCTCCGATGATTCGGTACGTTTATTCTTTTAGTTTCCTAATCATCCCTCCCACCACTGTCCCCTACCAGCTGACACTGCCTTATTAGGAGTTTGGTGGATGAAGCACATCACCCATAAGTGGTAGATGTCCTCCTTATCCCATTTAAGGGCAGATTTACTTAGAATTCATGCCATGCAGTGCAGCAGGACAAGTTGCAGCACTGTGTCATGTGAATGGGAGAAAGCTGAAAAGCTCCATACTTACTAAGATGTGGTGCTCTTTACCTCTCTCCCTACTCTGGTGCAATTGAGGCTGCCTAACGCCAATGCAGGCAACCCTTGCTCCATGGGGCAAGGGTGTCTGCATTATGGGCTGGATTGTTTTTTCCGCAGGCAGTGATACCTTCCTGCACAAAAACAATCCTAAGATTGCACCACACACGGAAAGAGGAAGTGATGAAGCGAAATAAACGTATTACTCCTCCTTACATCTCACTGGGGGAAGCGCATAACTTTGGAGCATTCCCAGGTTTACTAACTTTAGTTAATCTGGGAACGCACCAAACTCCATTGGTGGAGCCATGGGAATGTCCATGCTCCACCCATGGAACGCCTTCCAACCATAAGGTAATTAAAGGTAACTCTATGCATTGCCTTGCGCTACTTTTTATTTACTAAACCATGCAAAGCCATGCAAAGTAGCTTTGCGTGGTTTAGTAAATACCAAGAAGGAATTCGCATCAGGGTTGCGCAACACAAGTTATGCAATCCGACGAGAAACCTTAGCAAACCGTCATCTTAGACTGCATATACATCAAGACTACGTTTGACTTAGTGAAGCATTTTACAATCACTTTAAATTGAAAAACTGAAAAAGCCCCAAGTTGGGAGAGGAAGGCAAAGGAAAGAGTGGTGCTCAAAGGCTGTGAAAAAGTTAGGGAAAGTACACAGACTTAAACAGAAGATAAGTATTTACTGCTTACTGTAGGTTTATAGCAAACCTCTTGTTCTGGCTTATTTTATTAATCACCAACAGACCATATTTCAAGGTAGATAAAGGGGCTAAAGCAATTGCTGCAGATACCTCTGCCCATTCTGCAAGCTGCAGCATGTACTACTGATAAGACTGGTGATGTTGTCAATGCATTTACTGCAGAGCTACCTTGGCGCTGCCTGAAGGTTACAAGTTCAGTCCTGGTACAACAGCTCTACACCTGCTCCAAACATCTTGATGGATCCTGCAAGGCATATATTTGAATCCTTTCAAGTTTTGTCTCTGTTTTTCACTCTTCCATAGTTAATAGAAAGAGTATCATTGAGTTAGATACTAGCACCTTGTGATGTACCAAGAATGATGCCATAAGGTAGATAAATATGCTATTTAATGGTATATGGAACAGTCCCATTGTAGCATACCGCTTTGGAAGTATGGCTTCAACTGAATTAGTCAACCGACCAACTAAGAACATCACAACAATCAAGACTCCAGAACATCTGTAAAAATGCTCATTACAGAAGATCTTGGGGCATATTATCAAGGGGGTTTATATCCTCTTTTTTGGCTTTAAAAGCCAAGAAAGCGGAGATAAAATTATCTCCCTATTACCTAGCTGTCGCTAACACCAGTTAGTGACAGCTAGTAGGAGATAGCGACCATCTTGGGCCCCACTTTGCATGTCAGTGATATTTATCACTAATGACATGCAAAGTGGGAGTGCCAAGATGTTAGCGACTGGAAACAGTCGCTAACATCGCTATCTCCTATTACCAACTTTTGGAGATATTCGCGCTAAGCGCGAATATCTCCAAAAACTAACACCTGCCCTGAGCAGTTCTTAGCCATGTAATCCAATGGAAGGTGGATAACATGGCTAAGAGCATTAGCTCGGTAATGCATAAATATCGCTGACTTTTCAGCGATATTCATGCATTGCGGCCGTTTTTTATTGCATTTGCGATAAACCTTGGTAATACCAAGGTTTATCTGCGATAAAAATCGCCGCAGCTCAGCGGTAAAGTTTTGTCTCTAACCAAGCAATAGCGATAATTATCGCTATTGCTTAGTAATATGCCCCTAGTTCCTGTAAAACACTAATAAGACAAATTATCTATCTATCTATATAAATAAAAATGTAAATGTTCTTTATTTCTAAATCATAAATCTTCACCGATTGATTTGAAATGTTGACACAATGTTGGATTCGAATACGCACCTGCTTTTATATACACAACGTTGGATTCGAATACGCACGTGTCGAATACGCGCGAGTTTTTAATCGAAAGCCCGAACAGACACATAAAAATGTCAATGTTGGTTTGTTCAACATCTTAAATCTCCGAAAGTTCTTCACCGATTGCTTTGAAATTTTGACACAACGTTGGATTCGAATACGCGTGTGTCCAATACGCGCGTGTTTTTAATCGAAAGGCCGAACAGACCCTATTGATTTGGTTGCTGCGGAACAACTACAAGGGACGCATAGAGCCAATAGTCTACATATATTAGGATGGACAGTTGGTATCAGGATGGCAGACCGGGAAGAGGGTGGAGGGAGGGGGGAGGAGTTAGTTCACTTTGCAACATTAAGAAATGACGCATAGAGACAATATTCTACATATATTAGGATGGGCAATTTGTGTCAGGATGGCAGACTGGGAAGTGGGTGGAGGGAAGGAGGAGGAGTTGGTTTACTTTGCAACATTAGCGCGTGGTTCTATATACACAACGTTGGATTCGAATACGTGCGTGTCGAATACTCGCGAGTTTTTAATCGAAAGCCCGAACAGACACATAAAAATGTCAATGTTCGTTGTTCAAAATCTTAAATCTCCGAAAGTTCTTCACCGATTGCTTTGAAATTTTGACACAACTTTGGATTCGAATACGCGTGTGTCCAATACGCGCGTGATTTTAATCGAAACGTCGAACAGACCCTATCGATTTGCTGCACAGCAACTACAAGGGACAATAGTCACAAAAACACATTGTATACCCACAAGCATTCGAAATTAAACATATTAGAAACATGCGCTTACTCTTTTCTTACTCTTCCATTTAACCAGACTGAGCCACAGCAACGCGTGGCCGAATACAGCTAGTAATGAATAAATATGATACACTAACACCCGGACCTGGGTGAGGAAATAAGATACAAAATTCTGCTCATAATAGCAACAATGAAACTATCACAGGAACACAGGAAATACATTTTACTTCCTTGTACATTGCTTTACCTCTTACTACTCTATGCACACAGACGAATGCTGTTGTTCCTGCTTGCTATGGACACTTGTTTTTTACTTTCACCATGTGTCTGACATTCTGCCAATGGTTACCCAAAATTCTAGCACAAAACCCATGAACCTACAACACTTCTGCCAGCTCATGATATTTATACAAATTTTTGTCTACAAACGATGGATTCTTCACCTTACTCAATCACTGACATTCAGACAATGTGACGTAGTACTGTCCCTAGAGACATCAAATTACCTTTTCAATTTTTGCAAATATGTTCAATGGTTTTGCACCTGTACTCCCACTCACTGCCACCATTCTGTTATTGGTCATTTAAGTCTCGAATCCACAGCACCAAAATCAGAACAAATCTTCCTTGCCCTCAGCCCCTTGAAAGGAGAAACTCCAGTGGCACTATGTGGGACAGTTCTGTGGAAAATAACAGTATACTGTACATCCTTGGACATCTATTTTCCACTGCTTACCACCCACTAGAGACAGTTCACAATCATAAGCTTTGAATCTCTCCACGTACCCTTTTGACTGCCGTCCCACATGCACAACTCCCCTTTTCTTTGAGATACCCTGCTTTCTCTGCCAAAGTAAGCTGTACTCCATGGTCAGTAAAATTCTTCCTGGGACTACTTCCCTAAAAACAATTCAACAGAGAAATCTAGAACCTCTCATGATTTAAGATGTCTAATAAACTTAAAATCCATCAACCACATACATGCTCTATTCAGGTAGAACATTGAAAGGTCCAAGAAAATCAACCCCATGCATACCCCATGATCTCCCACCACACTCCATTAGAAGAAGTGGGAAACAATATGTTAAATGTTTGTCTATGGCACAAATACAACATCCTGTTGGACCTGGCTTCCTTGGCATTATTCCCACCAACATTGTGCCTTCCATCCTTCTGTTTTTTCCTTAATTTTAATCTGTTTTTGCTGGCCTAAGGACTCTACAACTACTAACCAGTTCTAAAATGCTTGCGCTCTCTCCTTTAAATATAGTAAATTAGGATTACACCCAATTGGCATATTAAATGTACTTATACATTCCTAGTAAAGTTGTACTACATGTACCCAAGAGCTGTAATATAAATTCTACTAGTGGGCTTGCAGTTCTCAATATGCTGCCTAATTAAATAGCCCTTTAAACATGTCTCAAGACACCCATTGCCTGTTTGAACAGTTTGCTCTGGCAAGATAGACCTTTTGACAGGTCCAAAATTCCCTTTTTAATACATATGTCACCCCTAGGGTAGGCCTGAAGCAGCCCAGAAGGCAGAGTGCGGTATATTTAAAAAGTTGGGCATGTACTTTTAAGTTCTACATGTCCTGGTAGTGGAAAACTCCTACATTTGATTTTCACTATTGTGAGGCCTACCTCTCCCATAAGATAACATTGGGTTAACTTATCACATTTAATAAGTGATAACGTTCACTTGAGAGCAAGTAGAAAGGTCAAGTTTGGTGTCCAAGGCATTGTAAAGGTGTCCAAGGCATTGTAATTGAATACAATTCTGAAAATTCCACTTTTAGAAAGTTGCCATTTCCTTATCCTAACCATTTGGTTCCTGCAGCCTGATCCAGGATCACATGACAAGGTGTAGCTGCCAGTTGGTTTTTGGATATTACTCCCCTGCAGTGAGACAAAGGGGAGATAAGTGCTGGCAGGATGGGTCATCTCTGACTTGATGAGGGGGAGGAGCTGTTGCCATCCACGCTTGCACATCACAAAGGCTCAGTCTGAGCACACTTTTAAAGTGTTTGACAAATCTCTGATGTGACCCCAGAAAGGTTGGGGCCAGGGCAGGGAGGCAGGAAATTCCTGACACCTCTAAAGGTGGCAACCTCCAGAACCTTCTCCTAATTCAAAGTGGGCATCAATTATAAATAATGGACCCTCGGACCTAATGCTTCAGTACACCTAGGGGACCTGTGGAACTCTCACAAGGGCTGCTCACCAAGAAAAACTGCTACACTGCTGCATTGCCTGAGTAAAGACCTGCATCTTGAGCCCAAGACCTTCCACGTGACTCCAAAGGCTAGTTCACTCCATTACAGTCGGTCTGAACTTTGGATTTGCACCGGTCCCTTGTCACCTCAAGTAACCATTTGACCACTAGTGAGTTCTAAACACTAAGGGCCTCATTTAAGAAAAGTGACGCATCACTGTGAGAAAACAGCGATGCATCACTTTTTTATTGCGCCCTCCTTGCGACACCAATGATGCGTCATATTTACAGTATGAAGCATGATGTCGCAAGGAGTTACAGATACATTAATATTTCTGACGTATCTGTAGGTGCAAAAATGACGCATTGCTGGAGTGTGTCACAAAAGTGACGCAAATCTAGCAATGGGTCATTAAACACGGGCAAGTCCCTTGTGAAACATGCCTGATTCAGTTTTACGCCTACCACGAGGCAGGCATAAGATATTGACATTTACGTCCTTGAAGTGGCTCTGTGAAGTCTTATAGACTTCACTGCGTCACTTCTTTGACCCTTATTGCGTCAGAACGCCCCCCTCTGCATACCTTATACCTGGTGCAGGTTTGTGGCGCAGGGGATTACAAAGTGATGCATCTACCCAGATGCATCACTTTGTAAATATGGTACAACAAGGCACATTTTTTACGCCGCTGGTGAGTCACAAAAAGTGACGCACCAGCAGCGCTAAAGTGATGAAAGGGCTCATAAATAAGCCCCCTGACCTTACCAGGACCAGATGTGGGGGTAGCCTGGAGGATTCAACCCCTTCAAAGCCTGGAACCAGGTATAAATATTGAACCCTCAGAACACTTCTTTAGTACACTTCTGGATCTGTGGTCCTAAGGTTCACAAGCACTGCCTTTGACTCCCCATATGATTGATCTGCTACTACCGGCAGACTGTCTTCTGTCTAGAATACCAGCTTTGCTGCTTAGAGAGAACTGGACCATCTCCTTAAGCCTAGGCCCACCAGAAGGGACTCCACGGGCTAGTTAGCAGGCATCCTATGTGAGCTACAACGACATAACAAGCTCTTGGGGTCCTGAACTCTGCACCTGGCCCTTGGTGGAGTGAGTCCTAACCCCCGTAAGTGATGCCCTCCCAGGTCCTGGACCCTTGGTTGTGGTGTTGGTGGTTCTTCTCCAAGAATCTGGGAATTAAAATATTTTTTACCAAAAAAAGTGCCCCCAGAGAATTGACTGAAAACCAAGACCTACCTTCCAGCCAATCCACCCAACGTCTATCGACAGTAGGCCTGACTTTGTGGCAGCTCCCACAACGTTCTTCTCCACAGCATCAAATCCTGTTCATCTGGACCGCTTGGTGAAGGTATCCAGCCTCATGGAGCTCCCATCTTCAACAGCCTGCAGCTTCATGCCTCTGGGAATTTTTGACTTCCATAAATATGACAAAGTCCAAATGTTAAAATCTTCACTGCGACTACAGCTAGCAGCTGCCTGACAATGACGCCTCCTTCTCAGACACCACCTGCTGACTTGCTCCCCTGGAGTCTACTTTGTCAGTAACTTTTCTTCAGAATTTCATTTAAGTTTGAAGGTAAAATGAGATGGGGCCCAACCCACCACTTATATCCGATGTAGGCTTCATTGCGGTCAACCGTAACTTTTGACTTTGAACCGGTCTTGTGTGACCAGATACCCGCGAGGTGCTTTGATGTTTTAAGCACTACTTTACACTAGCAACTTTAAAAAAATCATAACTCAAGTTGTACTGATTGCATTTAATTTGATGATGTGTAATTTTATTTATTAAAATGTACTTTATTTTTCAAAATTAGTTTAGGATTTTTTCTTGTGTTGTGTTTTCACTTTATTACTGTCTGAGTGCTGCGTAAATTCTTTACAAATTAGATCTAAGTTAAGTCTGACTGCCTTTACGCCAAGCTAACAGAGTGTTAAGCACGGGTTCATGCTTTTGTGGTTCATGCTGATAAAGGCCGCTGGTGTCCAAATCTTCACTGCTCTACATTTCTAAACATCTGCCGCCCTGCCACAAGGTGCTGTATCGGGGATTAATGCCTTTGGTCTTGTCCCAGCAATGCTTGATGGTTGGGTTCGACCGGGCCGACTGTGAGAATATGTGGACTACGTGTATACAGGCTAAAACTCATATCAGAGCTTCGAAAATAATACAGGATGAAGCTTACTGCCTAGAGTGTTGAAAGCAGGATTCAAGGTGGACGGTGTGATATATACAGTTATAGCAGACCCGTATTGTTAAAGGACACGACATGTACATGGAGAAATAGAAGATGCTTTGAACAGCAATTTTGCGTCTCACAAGTGACGTCGTATTGTGATTGCTCGAGAACTTTGGTGCCTTACGTATATGAATTTGAGAAGTGAACTTCCGGTGCAATTTCGCCTTCAGAAAGGAGAGCGGAGCTTGTTATTGTGGCAATCTTTATGAGAAGCGGCATTATACTAATTTCAGTCGTTTCAGGAGAGTAGAGCGTTATATTATGGCAATCTTCATGAGAAGGGGTAGATTACTGACCTCAGTCATTACAGGATACTGAATATCTAGACAATTGAAACTACCGAGTTTACTTTAATAGATGACAGTGGAATTACATCACTAGTTGTGTTTTTCTTCGCCGGGTTGAGCGCCTTTTTTAAGGTTCTATATCTGGCAGGTCCTGAGGAAGGTGGCATTTCATTGCTCTGCAGTCACCAAAACGCGTCGACCACTGCCTTGTTAGATCCTAATATATGCAGTTGTTGTATTTGGTCACCTAAACTACAATGTTACTCTGTAGTTAAGTTCCCCAGATATATGTGTGGAGGTTGTTTTGGGAGTGTAAGAGTTTGGTATGAGTGGGAGTGTGTGAATTTGGTTTGTGTCTCTCTACCTGGGGATATTCTTTATTTATTGTTTTATTGTATTTTCCACTGAGATATGACTATATTATTATTTGAAATATTTTGTGTTGAGTTGTTTATATATAGTTTAAAAAACGTATAAATATAGTATTATGATGAAAACATTTTTGATAAAAGAAATTAAATAAAATAATATATCTTTGCTAATTGTTTGAGTATTTGGTTAGTAAGGATTTTTGAGCTCATGCTTTGTATCTGTGTCAAATTAAGTGAAAAAGGAATATAGTACGAGAGGGAGACTTTTTTCTTGTAATGGTTGGGGTCCTTCACAATGGGAGTCCCATGCAAGGCGATGCTGTAGTCTAGATTTTGTATTTTAGGGATCGAAGGTGAGCGTTTCCAGCTGATTTTCAGGATTACTGCTGTGGTCCTCACCAAGCTCATCGAGGCATGTCTGCAATCGTTGGCCGCCATGCCGTGCCCCTTCCCTTGTGAAAAGGTTTACCTAGCCTTAAATTTGTGTATAAACTACACTGTCACATTACTGTTATTTTAGCACAATGCATCTTTACTTTGCACCAATAAGAGTCTTATTTCCCTTTTATGAGCATTGAAACTAAAAAGGGCTACGACATTTGTTCTAAGAACACCTGTCTCTTGGTTGGAATTTTGTGCAATACAATTCTATATCTCTTTGTTATTTTCCTTATACATGTATACCCTTTCTATGTAGTTATGTATCTTTATATGTATTATTTAACTCCAAAGAAAGAAAGAGAGAAAAACAATAATTAAAAAACTGAAACTTCTACAATGTACTGCTCTGTCTCATCCTAATACTCTCTTAAGATATCCTCTGCCCACACTTTCTAACTCATCTCCAACCTCATTCTACAACTATGCCTCTCATCGCGCATCACCTGATGATAAGCTGATCTTAGATCCAGCTTAGTGAACACACTCGCCCCTGACGCAACCCCAATAACATCTTATGTGGTAAAGGATGGTACTGTACTCAAATTGAATTGTCCTGGCTGAGTAAATCAATGCATAAATATATTTGCCCTGTGGCCTTCATACAAGTCACTGTGGTTGATAACGACAAAGTAGCTTCTATTGGGGTGAAATTTTAATTACAGTGGCAAAACTTGCGAAATTGCCAAATTTTGTGTTATACAAAACTTGAATATTTTTAACAAACTTTTGCACACATTGATTTATCCTAATTTGTTTTACCCAAGCATGGATCTTTAGTTAAAAAGTCTTACAAGATACCAGGGGAGACTGGTTTATATATAAAATGTCTGACAGAGACATCATCTACTCAAACCAGTAACCTCCTGGTATCCTGGTATCTCATAAAACCTTTTAATGCCACATGCGTATTCGGATAAAAAGCTAATTATATTAGACTCTGGCAAAGCTAATACTTTCACTGCACATCTTCCGAAATGTTTCTTAGTTCCACCCTCTACATTAAAAGGTACGATACACAACATGTGTTTTGTCAGTATCATTCCTTCTTCAATTTGAACATACGTATCCCTTTTTATCTGGCCCAGTCTGTCCTCAAGGCTGTCTTGTATTCTCCAATCCATTTGATTTTTTCTTTCATGATCGATAACTCTTAAACTTCATTGGAAGAGGTAAAGATAATTTTATTTTGAAATCTGTTTGATGTTTCAATCCCAAAATATTCTACTCTTTCCCAACTACCAACTCCTTCCCCTCTATCTCCCTTGATTAAAACATAATTTTCCCTAGAAAACGCAATCAGTTGATGTTACCTCTACCATTTTACCCACATGTCATAATGTGTGTCTGGAGTCAATGAAACTGATCGGCTCAGCCTACACGGAACCTGATGGCACCCAAGGCTCCAGAACACCAGCAAGACATAGAAATGCCCATCTTGTTACACATATATTATTAAAGGCCAAATAGCAATGCAGTTTATGTTCGGTACTATATAAATGGTTATTATTATCATAAATACATAGGAGGGTCTATGCAAGTACACTTAATTACATGTAACAAGCATTATTTGACAATTCTGCTTTTCATAGCTTTCTTAAACATGATTTACTGGATCTAGCTGTTTCTATTTGTTAAACAAGCATCATCAAAAACAATGTCTTTTCTTTTTCTTTGCTGGGTCTTTTTCGGTTAACTCTCCAGAAAGCAAAATGCATTAATTCTTTTTTTCCTGTCTTGGTTGATTGGTAAAGTAACATGGCAGACTGTATGTTTGTTTCCCCTGAAGGGCTGCAGGCAGTTGCTGGTTTGTCCAGCTGGACTCTTTTGACTCCAATCCAGAGTACCAGCAGAAAAATGCTGTTCATCGCACCATCAAGGACGCAAACTGGATTCCAATGGAGCGACAAGGAGAACAGTGAGAAACATTAGGGCAGCGGCAGAATATGCCACCGGTGCTGCTCAGGGAGTTCAACAAACTTGTTCTGACTATGAACTATCTTTCACTCCCTTTTTTGCTTCTTCCTCCAATTCTACCCTACTCCTTCTATAGGTATCTTATTTTGGGTCACTCACAGACCTCTCCATGGGTTGGCCTTGGCCACTGACAATGGGTCTGTGGGAGGTAAGCAAGTCAGGAAAGTGACTCTGAACCTCCTAACCTCCACATCAGTGTTTAAAAAAACCTCAAAAGAATGGAGAGGGAAGATGATGGTATGGACCAGTGATGAAATTTGTGGACATGAAATTAACAGTTTTGATGGAAAGCCAACACCTCACAGGCACAACAGGCTAGTGCTTTTGTGCACTGATCAGACTCTGCTGGTGACATGCCCAGTGTCCATCACAGTCTCATGTATGCCTTTCACCAACAACTCTCAGCATCACTTTCACAAAATCTTCCCCTTCATCTATGATTGATATGTATTGTTCAAAAGCAAACAGTATTATTCCAAATAATTCATTGTCTGTCAACCTTAGTATGACACTAAAGGTATAAATGAGGACACAACTCTCAATGTAGACTAATTTAACTCTGCATTAATGAGATGATAATATGCTGCTATCCAAAATACCAGGTATCATCCAATGATTATGTGAATGACACAACTATCAATTTTTGATTGAAGTCGGTCTTTTGCTCATCTCTGTATATGTCAACTCTGTGAGCCTACTAAAGTTTTCTCTAGCCACATCTAGAATACATGTATTAGGAATGACATTAAGTGTGTTATTATCTTGAAAATGTGCTAAGAATATCCATTCAGCGCAAACTGTATTAATTATCAGTACTCTTCTGTGATCCTAGTCCCATAGATAGATATTCCTTTTGCTTAAAACTAATGGAAGCCAACTGTCAATTGGATGTCTCAGTCACATCAACTGAGATCATGCACAGACAAAGTAGTAGCTCCTCTGACCTATAAAGTGAGGTGAGGGTGTTCTGGCTAAAGCAAATCTTCCCAAAAGCCAAGCCTCCTGGAAGAGCCACCAAAAATAGTTCTCTCTCAAGAAAGAAGCTAACCCACCCAAGTGAGATGAACCAATGGTCATCAGCAACAAAAATGTATAGTAAAAGTCATGAGTTTGTATGTTTTCAATGCGAACACTTAACACAAGGTCAGACCTAAGAAGGAACCCAATTCTGCATTTTGGGCTTAGATCAGTGCCGCACAAGTAGAGATGGGGAAAGATTGACACCTCCTACTCATGGAGGTGACACTTCAGTAGAGTCAGCATCATGATAAAAACTGGTGGAGGGATCTCCAAAACAGAATGGCAGTATGGAGTACAGTAACATTTTTATCTTAACAGAAAGTGAGGAAATTGATGTTGTAATAACCTCGAAGGAATATAAAAGAACCCTTTCAACAGATTCAGGAAAGTCCAAATCTTCCAAAGGGAAATCTAAATGATTATTCTCCTATATTTTCATGACTTGACACAAAAATCTATTATTGATTACTACTGAGTGCCTTCTGAACCATGAGCAAGCTGGACAAAATAAATCACTTATCTTTGTATAGTTACATGTGGTATGCCCCATTCCACCGCATGAGTGATGCCCTTGGTTTCCAGTGGTAGATTGTTTATTACTGTGCTTAGGGTGTTCAGTTGATCATTGACCTTTGGTCAGCTCCTTTACAAAAAGGCCTAAAGCAGTGTCATGAGTGATACTGATGACCACTCTGCCAAGCCTCATATAATAGAGGATATTGGTGCTGATGAAAATGACTACTCATCAGTGAGTCAGTCTATGAATAATAAGGATCCATGAGACCTTTACACCACTCCGCAACATGCAATGCCACTTTGCTCTGCGCAACGCAATGCCACTCCACTTTTGGCAACTCCAAGTCACGTCACTTCACTCAACTGCACTCTATGCCATGACACACCACTCTACGCCACGCCACTCCACTCCACAATTTGCCACTTCACGCAATACCACTCCGCTCTATGCAATGCCACCCCACTCCGTTCAGTGCCACTCTGCTATATGTAACACCACTACGCTTTACGCCATGCCACTCCACCAAACTGCCCTCCACTCTATGCCACGCAACTCCACTCTATGCCATGCCACTCCACTCTATGCCATGCACCGCCACTCCACAAAATGGCACTCCATGCATTGCAACTCCAATCTATGCAATGCTACTCCATGCAGCAACACTCCACTCCATGCAATGCCACTCCACGTAACACCACTCCACTCCACTTTATGCCACTAGACTCTATGCAAAGCCACTCCACTCTAAGTAACTTCACTCCCTGCAACTGCATTACACGCTACGGAACACCACTTCACTGTGCGCAATGTTTGCCCAATGTCACTCCACATAACTGCACTCCACTCTATGCCACTCCACTCTCACAATATACTCCACTCAAGGTCACTCAACTTTACAACACTCTACTCCAATCTACCCAAAACCCTTTACATCGCTCAACTCTGCTCTACACAACTCCACAACGCTCTATAGCACTCCCCAACACTCTACTCAACTCTAAAACTCTACTCCACTCTAACAATCTGCTCCACTCAACTCTATGCCCTTTCACTATACAACACTCTATTCCCTATATTACACAGCACAGTTCTATACGCCACTTCATAACACACCATACCACTCAACTCAACTCTACACCAAAACAGTACACTCTACTCAACTTTAGAACACTTTACTCCACACCCCTTTACACCAATAACTTGTAGCCATACTGAAAAGCAGCCACACTGCAGTCAGCGTGTCTAAAACACATTGGCAAAGCCATAGGCAAGACCTATTGGCTATGCCATTGCTTGTTTTCCTTGCTGTGAGGTGGGATACATTTCAATATTAATGACTGAGATGAGGACGTAGGGATGATAGGTTATTAAAGTGTTCAAACACACTGAAAGAATCTGTGAGGTCTCCTAATGAATATAACCTTATTGTTAAACAGAGGGGGCCTGATTCACAAAGGTAAACGCACACTTTGTATAAGTTTATGTTTGTTTTGGAATTCACAAACTCTGATTTAATGGTAAGTTTATGACTGTGGAGGCTCCGCAGTAGGGGAGGGGAGAACTATGCACAAAAGTGATAGGCATGTCTTAGGTTTTTATGCATGGAGTTCTCCACCAGCGGCGGCTTCTCCTGTTGAGTGGAGGAGCATTGCCCTACCTGCTGAGTGGGCAAAAAAAGGGAATAAAATGACTTTATTAACGTTTTATTTTTCCTCTGCCAGCCCGAGCTGGTTGCGAGGGTGGGGCCTTTGCTGCATACTGGCAACAGTGGAGGAGGAGTGGTTCACAAGTTTAAAGTGTGTGTGTCTTTTTGGCCGGCGATCTTGCAACGGCCAGCCTTACATGCACACTTTAAGCCTCTCCAACCCAGCTGTCTTAGACAGCCAGGTGGAGAGAAGGCACAGGCACCCAGTGCCTGAAAGAGCGCTAATCCAGACCGCTCCAACCAATCCTGATGCTTCTCTCATGCTGGTTAACAGCATGAGAGCAGCGTCTGGACTGGTTAGGGGAGTTGACTGGGACTTGAGGACATTCAGCAAGCAAGGTAAGGGAAGGTTAATTTTACTTTATTTCATGTAAACTGAATCGCCAACATGCATTGCTTTAACATTTTAAAGTTAAACATGTTATTTTTAAAATGCTAATGTAAGCCATGTTGGTGATTTAGTAGTGTTTGCCAGTGGTATTTTCTCTGGATAGGCATTGCACCTTTTCTCGCCCCACTACTTTTATTTGATGACAGCTGCCACTGTTCTCCTCCTGGCTACGGGGTCTACGGGGCCGATTCACAGAACTAACTTAAGACAAAATCCTAAACTTACTCCTTTTGGTATTCACAGAAGTTAGGATTTTGTCTTAAATTTGTCTTAAGACAGACTTAAGACAGACTTAAGACAAACTTAAGACAAACTTAAGACAAAATCCTAACTTCTGTGAATACCAAAAGGAGTAAGTTTAGGATTTTGTCTTAAGTTCGTTCTGTGAATCGGGCCCTACGATATTAAACTATTTACTATTACATCGAAGTTTGTGAATTATAAAACAAACCTAAACTTATACAAAGTTTAAATCTGTATCTGTGAATCAGGCTAACAGTCAGCTGGTTAATAGTGAACACACTGTGAATTGTTCTGCCTTTGGAACAAGCGCTGAGAGCTGGACAAGCTGCTTTCCCGGCACAGGGGGAGGTGAGGTGGGGTGCAGTGATTGTATAGGCTCCCGCATAAAATGAATACGCTTAAAAGCATGGACATGCGTGCAAGGGGTAGACAAAGGACGACATCGGCCCTCACCGCGAGCCATGAAAACTTTCATGTTTATCTATACCAGTATGTCTAACCTATCACTGTTTAAATTATTAAAATGCGGTGTGTGCATCGGAGGAGATTAAGGGTTGCACCGCGCGGCCTTTAAGCCTTCGACTGTACACAAAGCCGCCTGTCAGAGCTACAGCGCGTGCGTGCTGCGGTCTGACCTGAATCTGACGGGAACAATGCAGGGACCGCAGCAGATCCGAAACTGGGAGGTATTGAAATAATGCGCACGTTAATCCCCCGAACGTATGGCACGGGGTCACAGCCTTCATGAAAACCCGAATCTGTTTCTCAATGTGCATTTACATTTTGCATAAAACAGATGGAAAATAGAATCCCGGTTGCATTTGCTCGAGGAGCCTTGCGGCCTTCACGCGAGTCTGAAAGAATCTGATAAACTGTTCATTTCAAACCACTTGGAAAACGAAGAATGGCGAATTCTGAATTTGTAGGAGTTAACGTTTTTTAGAGCCATACAGCTTCAAAGTAGCGGCATGAATATATAGTCCCTAAGCAGTCCTTGGCAATCGTGAATGTGATATTGTAGGATGTATAGTGTTCGAACTTTGAATTAACTGAGCAAGACTCATGTCATTTCATTCTTTCTTCGAGAATTGGTAAACTTGTGGCGCTTTCATGTTTCAAGGGATACAATTCCCTGAGGAATCAGAAAGTGCAACTGTCTGTGCATTGACAAAGCCAACAGGTCAAACACAAGGCATGCGCTTATGCGCACAGTTTATTTGTGCTCCTCTCGCTACAATTGCAAAAAGAACAATTGGTAAACGGAATGCTGAAAAAATGTCAAACATTCACCCCCAGCACAGAGAACTGGGCCTAAATTCATAGGGGCAGATTTACAAGCCCCATGCGCCACTTTTGCGTCATTTTTCCAATGTTAAAATTGACGCAAAAGTGGCGCAAGCGGCTTGTAAATCTGCCAAATAGTTTTTTTACACACCATGCCATTCCAGTTTAGACCCAGCTATATGCAAATTAGTCTTGATCCTGCTCCTCATGGGAACAGTCCAGCCCAAACTGCCAGGCCAGGCCCACCCTGGAGCGGAAACAAGCATCCTGAGAACAGTTGCACGCCATCAGCCCTCATTAGACAGGCTAGCTTTACTTCCTTGGCATGGTAAGCATAGGGACCCACTTCTGGGCATACCTTTCCCACTTAGGGCGACAAATGCAAAAAGAAAAATTGATGGACGCAATAGTGAAACAAAGTCAAACATTCAACCCCAGTAGAGACCTGGGCCTAAATTTAATCATTTTTTGGTGGACCATGCCATTCCAAATTGAGCCCAGTCATATGCAAATCAGTTCAGTTCATTCAGTCTATTTCGAACAGTTTGTTCATAAAAGACAATAAATAACAAATCTCATAAAAAACAAGGGTTCCAATACTTCACAACTATTTACATGACATGAATAGATAATCAAAATTTAAAAGAATAATGCAAGTAGGGTAAATGTCTAAAAAATAAGCTATGCATCCTATCTAACATTGGATGCTTTGCATAAAAACTTTTTATGATAAAAAAGATTTCATTTAAAAGACAGGAGCTGTGCATCCTTGTATCAGCTATAAAAAATTATAAAATACAGTGCCTTGTGGCGAAATGCTAAGTAGAAGACTGTGCATAGAAGGGAAATAAACACTTCGCAGTCTACTTGCTATCAATCTGTCGTTGAATTCTCCACATCCAACCTAAAAACTTTGCTAGGGCAATCACTATTGCCTCTTGAGTGCTTGTCTTTAATATTCGCAGTGCTGTGGCAAATGCAAATCAGTCTTGACCCTGCTCCCAATCAATCAATCAATCAAACAATCAGAGATTCTTTAAGAGAGCTACTTGACCCGTGAGTGTATCAAGGCGCCGAGGGTGGGGGGAAGCAGCTCCTGTCAGTCGAAGAGCCAGGTTTTAAGGGTCTTCCTGAAGATATGCCGGTTGGGGGCGTGTCTGATGTCGATCGGGAGCTCGTTCCAGGTCTTGGCTGCAATGTAGGAGAAGGTTCTATCACCTGTTCTTGCTCTGCGGATGTGTGGTGTTTGGACAAGGGCGAGGTCGGCTGATCGGAGGTTCCTCTTTGGTGCCTGGAAGGAGATTCTGTCGTTGAGGTATTGGGGTCCGGTGTTGTGGAGGCATTTGTAGGCATGGGTGAGTATCTTGACAGTTACTCTCTTCTCAAAGGGGAGCCAGTGGAGGTTGCGCAGGTGTTGGGTGATGTGTTTGTGTTGTGGGATGCCGAGGACAAGTCTGGCTGCGGTGTTCTGTATGGTATGGAGTTTGTGGAGCAGAGGCTTGTTGATCCCAGCATAGAGGGCATTTCCATAGTCCAGTCTGCTTGTTATGAGTGCTTGGGTGAAGGATTTGCTTGATTCGGGGGGGATCCATTTGACGGTCTTTTGGAGGATGTGGAGGGTGTTGAAGCAGGTGTAGGCGATGGCTTTGACCTGTCGTGTCATGGAAATGGAGGAGTCGAGTACGATGCCGAGGTTTTGAGCGTGGTCCGTGGGGGTTGTGGGGCTGAAGAGGGCTGTGGGCCACCAAGTGTTGTCCCATGAAGAGGGGGAGGGTCTGAGGACGAGGACCTCTGTCTTCTATGAGTTGAGCTTAGGCAGCTGCTGCTCATTCCGGATGCGACACCCTTCATGAAAATTGAGTCTGCTGGTGATGGGGTCTTTGGTGAGAGAGAAGATGAGCTGGGTGTCGTCGGCGTAGGATACAATGCTGCATCTCTGCTGTTTGGCGATGGCGCCGAGGGGGGCCATGCAGATGTTGAAGAGCGTGGTGCTGAGCGATGATCCTTGGGGAACTCCGCAGTTGACTCCATGGGTTTGGAGCGGAAGGGTGGCAGTGTGATTCTTTGGGTTCTGCCAGTGAGGAAGGAGCAGAGCCAATTGAGGGTGGTTCCCTGTAAGCCAGCATCATGGAGTCTGGCGGTGAGTGTGCAGTGGGAGACGGTGTTGAAGATTGCAGAAAGATCGAGTAGGATCAGGGCCATGGTGTGTCCTTGGTTGAGGAGGGTGCTGATGTCGTCTATGGCGGCGAGTAGAGCAGTCTTGATGCTGCTGAATCTGGATTGGGAGTGATCAAGGATGGAGTTTTCTTTGATGAATTTGTTAGTTGGACATTGACGTCTTCTCAGTGACCTTGGCCGTGAAGGGGATGAGGGAGATTGTTCAGTAGTTCTTGAGGTCTGTGGGATCTGCTGAGGGCTTCTTTGGTAGGGGTCTGACTTCTGCGTGTTTCCAGTTGTCGTGGAAGATGCCGGTTTTGAAGGTAGAAATGATGTTGTGTCGTAGTTCTGGAGAAATGGCGGCGGTGGCTCTGTGGAAGATGTGCGGGGCCAGGGTTCTATGAGGGCTCCTGAGTACATGCCTTTCATGGTCAATGCCTTGTCTTCGGTGGTAACTGGCGCCAGGAGAAGATGGTGGGCTGGCTGGCATTGCTAGAGAAGAGAGTGGTTTCGGAGTCAGGTGTCTGGTCATTGAAGTTGTTGTAGAGGCTCTTGATTTTCAGGTGGAAGTAGGAGCAGAGCTTGTTGCAGAGGCCCTGGAAGGGGGTGATGGCTGTGGTTTCGCAGGGGGGGGTCTGGTGAATTCCTGGATGACGTTGAAGAGTTCCTTGGGGTTGTGGAGTTGGCGAGGATCTTGTTCTGGATGAAGGTCCTTTTGGTGGATCTGATGTGTTGGCGGCATTCCGTTAATGCGTTCTTGTAGGTGGTGTGGTGTTCCGGTATTTGCTGTTCCTCCAGTTTTTCTCGAAACGTCTGCAGGTGCATTTGGTTTCTTGGAGGTCCAGCTTATATTTCTCTATTTCCTGTAATCAAGCTCTTGGATATATCCAATACATGTATTTCTTCTATTTCTTTGAATGTTTTCAAAACCTCCCACATAAGTCATTTGAGAAAATGAGGTGTTGGTTGAGGGGGTTGTAAGCCCTTCTCAGGCAACAGGCACAATCCTTATCAGGGTGAACCACAAAAGTCACTAAATTAACCTATGCTTAACTCTCTGGCGGCTTGGCATGAACGCAGCCATGCTTAACTTAGAGGCAATGGCACACATGCATTAACCTATTTAGGAAGTGCAAACGGTGCGAATCGGTAAATTCGGCCGTTTGCACTTCCTACATACGTTTTTGGGATGCATGAAACAATTTTTCAAAATTCGCTTTTTTTTGCATTTCCTAAAAATGAGAATGCATTTAAGGAATCGCATTTGTGCGATTTCTTAAATGCAATGCATCAATTTTTTTTAAAATGCGAATTTTGAAATAGGAAGTGCAAATTAACACGAGGTTGACCCTCGTGTTAATTTGCGAAATTCTTTAAAAAAGCACAAAAATGCATTTTGGAAAGTGTCATGTTACAGACACACATGTCCTTAGGACAAGTGTGTGTGAAACATGCACTTTAAAATACATTTCAGGGGTGCAGGAGGGGGTCCTTTGGACCCCCCTCTGCACCCTTGCAATGCATCAACAAATTGCGAATTCCAAAAAATAGAAATGCAAAACGGCATTGATTCCTATGGGCCTTTAGGCCCATAGGAATCAATGTAATGCCATTCCTTAATTGCGATTCGCAATTAAGGAATCGCAAATTCCGAAAATTAAGGAATCCTAAAAGATTTTAGGATTTCTTGATGCATAGGATTTTGCAATTCCTAAATTGCGATTCCTTAATTTTCGCAATTTAGGAAATGCAAATTCCTACAATGATGCATGTGCCCCAATGTGTAAAGTATTTATGCTGCACTCAAACAGTAACAAAGTAAAAATATAGCATAAGAGATATCCCACACCAATTTGAATCAATGGAGTAAAATGTAATAAATAAAATGCCACCTCAATTATAAATATGCAATCAGTCGAATAGAGATATGTAATTTTAAAGATTTAACTAAAAGAGAGCTGAGAGGCACAAAGCACCAACTGTGGATGACAGGTCGCATTGGGCAGGGACAAAGTCACAAATTCATGCCGACCATGATGGAGCACAGGCCAGGCACAGAAACAAGTTTGGCCCGCTGAGGATTGTACCTTAGGTCTGTGTTGCACGCTCAGCACAGAGTTGCTTTGCAAATCTTCATGTCCTCTGTGTCAGTTCCGATGAAGCTGTGCAGCTAGGGCTTTGTGGGGCTTTTCTTCATTTGTTGTCAGTTCCAATGAAGCTGGAAACTTTGTGGCAAGGCTTAGAGTCACTCAGCATCAGTTCTGATGAAGCTGAGTGACTTTGTGTTGCTTGGCGTCGTTTCCAGTGAAGCTTGCATCTGTACGAGAAGCCTTTGTGGGGATTTGCGTTGCTTCTCGACAGAAGTGATGAAACTTTCAGTTAGGCCAGGTTTTGTCTGCCCCTCCCCACCCTGCTAGAGCGGGCCCATCCTACCAATACCTAACCACCTTTATATCACTGCCTGCGAGCAATACACAAAGGCTTAATGCTAGCTACACCTAGTCATGTGATGCAGATACAGTATACAGGCAGAAAATAGTTAGGAAAATAAAATGCCAACATACTAAAAGTGGCATTGTTACAATTGTGACTTAAAATCTGAATTTATTATTAATATTGTTTATGCTTTTAGAGCGCTTTGAATGCCCTAAGGTGTCTTTGATGCTTGCATCAGTAAGTAAGACGGATCTAAGGTAACCTAAAGTTATCCTATGGGTGAGGTAGGCCTTACAGTAGTGAAAAATGAATTTACGAGTTTTTCACTACTAGGACACATAAAACATAAAAGTACATGTCCAACTTTTTAAATGTATTTTACTCTGCCCTATGGGCTGTTTAGGGCATGACTTAGGGGTGACATATGTGTAATAAAAAAAGAAGGCTAAGGCCTGGCAAAATATTTATATTGCCAGGTCAAAATTGCAGTTAAAAACTGCACACACAGACTGCAATGGCAAGCCAAGACATGTCTAAAGAGCTATTTAAGTGGGTGGCTCAATGACTGCTATATGCCCACTAGTAGCTTTTAATTCACAGGCCCTGGGTACATGTAGTACAAATGAATGAATGAAATAATGTATTGCATAATTATTTAAAGTCATTGCAAACCAACACTTGTAACATCAATAGACCTTAAAACGGCTGCTATTAAAACAATATCAAACAGACGAGAGTGAACCAATTGGAGAGTCATTACCATCTAGCTTGCTGCCACCTCCCATCCATGTAAATAGGGATACCAGCCCAACCAGGAGAGCCCCCCATACATAATGTTAGTCCTCATGATTATAATGGCTGTTCTTAATGTCTTGGGTACATGAAGTGCCACTTGACTAGGTTTAATGGTATTCGTTATTGACGTGGTTAAATAAAACCATTGCAATAAAATGGCACATTTTAAAAGCAAGATACATACTCCATAAATACCCAATAAAAGAAAGTGTTAGATCACAAGTTTAAAACACACATATGCAAGTATAAAAAAGGTTAAGATCATTAGTCCCCACTAGTTCTGTCTGTGCTTTCAAGGGTGTATTGTTTTGATCAGGAACAGACTCAGTGGAGTAGATCTACCTTCCCATCCCCACATAGGTGACAGGTGTCCATGCGGAGTTCTCGTAACCAGGGTGGTAGGTGGACCGTAGCGGGTAACAATCCCAGTCGATATTTTAAGAACTGCACCATCACTACGGCTGGATGTCCCGTGGCACAAGGTTTTATGTTTTAGGTATTAGGTTGTTAAATGTCAACCATTCATGTTTTCATTTTCAAAGTGAAGCCTTTTCCTCAATGACGAAGCAAATATTTTAGGCCTTTCAGACCGTCAGCTTGAACTCCTGGTGACTGGTGGGGGTGTGTGTCCTAGAGTTGCGTGAGCTTTATGCTTTCTAGTGATTCCTGTAAATAGGTCCTTGCCAGTGACAGTTTGCGTTCCTGCAGCTCCTTTCATAGCAGATGATTCAATCTATTTGGCTCTGCTTTCCTGTTCTTGTTCCAGCATGTTAAGTATGTTCCATGCCTGGGCAGCATCTGTTTCGGCAATCCAAATTTCAGGCGGATCTGCACTGATGAAGTGAGTTATGGGAGTGAGAAGATGATCCTCTAGGCATGCACAGTTACATTGTCCGGGGTTTTGGCATCTTGGCCTTTGCAGCTCACTCCTGTACGAAATTGTTGGTATGAGTTTTTCTCGTGCTACTTCGAAAAGGAGTGTTAGAGAGGGCTGCACCTGACTAGGGACTTGAAAGAAAATTAAATGCAGGGGTAAAGTGTGCAGAGTCTCAAGGCCAACAAAAATTAATGTAATCAGAAACAGGAGGACTGAAGCCAATGGGTTTTGGGGAAGACCACCCTAAGTCGCCTTTATAATCTTTTACTGCACTGCTTTCTCTTCATTTTGTTTATAAAGGGCTGGTGGATAAATACCGGATTAATTTCTTCATTCCAGGCTGATAGGTGTAGCCACTGGTCTACGTCTCCTGTTTCGATACTTCTATTTCTATAGCTCTAACAAGACAGTGTATGTTGCAGAACACTTTACTCTAACAGCTAGACTGCCTCTGGCACTCACATTATCACCTAACTGTGGTAGCAATGACAAGTGGAGATGCACTGTACCACGGATGTTCCCAAAGGGAAGGGGTGATGGGAGGAGAAAAGAGAAAACAAACCACACTGGACCAGGGCACATATTTTCTAATGGTGTAATGCTTCTGTAAGAATGCTGGTGTTAGACCTGGCATCATTGGTGTGGGTTTCCCCTGTATTCTTGCTTTTACCTGCTGTTATGTTGCTGTGTGTTGGACTTCGTTTTTGCTGGTCTAGATGCTTTGGGCACTTTGCCACTGCAGTTCAGTGCCAAAGTGCAAGTGCTTCCTGTAAATAGTTTTTATGGGTTGTGAATTTCATGAATGGCATATTTGATTTACTAGTCAGTCCCTAGTACAGTGCACTATGTGTGCCCAGGGCCTGTAAATCAAATGCTGCTAGTGGGCCTGCAGCACTGATTGTGACATCCACACAAGCAGCCTTTCAAAGGTAACTCAGACCTGCCAGTGTGGTGTCTGTGCGCAGTTTGGTACTGCTATGTCGATCTGCCCAGTGCAGCTACTTGCCAGACCCTAACCATCCCTTTTCTTGCATGTTAGTAACTATGGGCCAAAAATTAGTTCCGCTCGCGGAATTTACTAACGCTGTAAGTGCCTCCTGAGCGGCACCTTGTTTCCTACTTGCAACTATTCTCTGACCCTGCTCTGACCCTCGAAGCAGGGTCAGAGAATAGATACAAGTATGGCACAAGGCCTTGTCATAAAAATGAAACCTCAACAGGAAGCATTGACAGATAAATAAAGCAGGTGCCCGAGTTGAAGCTCAAATTCAGTAACGTTTTAATCAGCCCAAAACATTAGTGAGCACGGTCGAGGCTGGGCAAGTGTGCTTTAACCCCATATCTGCCGTCGGAAATTAGCTGTAATACTCGAGGGAAGGTCTTTGCATCCATGAGTTTCTCTAGCGCGATCCCCATGTAGTTCCTGTGGCCAGGAGGCTGCTTTCTCCTCACCTGATGCCCTGCTCGCTCTCTGACCCTTTACACAAGAGGCATGTGCACATGCATAGAAGCCCTGCACCACACACTAGCAGTATCAAATGTTTTTCCCGCCCTTTCCCAACTATGATGGATAGCTCACTCAAGGGACCTCGGCGCCTTTTGGCACGGTGGCAAAGTTAGAGGCACACATGGTCAGTGGGGACAAATCTTCTGGCCCTTTACGCAGCTGCAGTGTAGGAAAAGCACTATACATTTACACAACGAGGTAGCACTTACTGATTAGCCAGTACTCCAGTTGGGTAGAGGTATTGCACAAAGCGGTGGCATCTTTGTGGAAAACTATGCAGGGCAGGATTCATTCTGGCACGAGGCTCTTGTCACAAAAATTAAACCTCAACAGGAAGCACTTACAGATATAGCTGGTGCCCGAGGTGAAGTTCAAATTCAGTAACGTTTTTAATCAGCCCAAAACATTAGTGAGCACGGTCGAGGCTGGGCAAGTGTGCTTTAACCCCATATCTGCCGTCGAAAATTAGCTGTAAAACTCGAGGGAGGTCTTTGCATCCATGAGCTTCTCGAGCGCGATCCCCTTGTAGTTCCTGTGGCCAGGAGGCTGCTTTCTCCTCACCTGCTGCCCTGCTCGCTCTCTGACCCTTTACACAAGAGGCATGTGCACACGCATAGAAGCCCCGCACCACACACTAGCAGTATCAAACGTTTTTCCCGCCCTTTCCTAACTATGATGGACAGCTCACTCAAGGGACCTCGGCGCCTTTTGGCGCAGTGGCAAACCTACAGGCACACAAGGTCACTGGGGACAAATCATCTGGCCCTTTACGCAGCTGCAGTGTAGGAAAAGCACTATACATTTACACAACGAGTTAGCACTTACTGATTAGCCAGTACTCCAGTTCAGTAGAGGTATTGCACAAAACTGTTGCATCTTCGTGGATAACTATGCAGGGGAGGATTCATTATGGCACGAGTCTCCTGTCACAAAAAATAAACCTCAACAGGAAGCACTTACAGATATAGCTGGTGCCCGAGTTGAAGTTCAAATTCAGTAACGTTTTTAATCAGCCCCAAACAGTACTGAGCACGGTCGGGGCTGGGCAAGTGTGCTTTAACCCCATATCTGCCATTGAAAATTAGCTGTAATACTAGAGGGAGGTCGTGGCATCCATAAGTTTCTCGAGCGCAATCCCCTTGTAGTTCCTGTGGCCAGGAGGCTGCTTTCTCCTCACCTGCTGCCCTGCTCGCTCTCTGACCCTTTACACAAGAGGCATGTGCACACACATAGAAGCCCTGCACCACACACTAGCAGTATCAAACGTTTTTCCTGCCCTTTCCCAACTATGATGGACAGCTCACTCAAGGGACCTCGGCGCCTTTTGGCGCAGTGGCAAACCTGCAGGCACACATGGTTACTGGGGACAAATCTTCTGTCCCTTCACGCAGCTGCAGTGTAGGAAAAGCACTATACATTTACACAACGAGGTAGCACTTACTGATTAGCCAGTACTCCAGTTGAGTAGAGGTATTGCACAAAACTGTGGCATCTTCGTGGATAACTATGCAGGGCAGGATTCATTCTGGCACGAGGCTCCTGTCACAAAAATTAAACCTCAACAGGAAGCACTTACAGATATAGCTGGTGCCCAAGTTGAAGTTCAAATTCAGTAACGTTTTTAATCAGCCCAAAACATTAGTGAGCACGGCTGAGGCTGGGCAAATGTGCTTTAACCCTATATCTGTCATTGAAAATTAGCTGTAATACTCGAGGGAGGTATTTGCATCCATGAGTTTCTCGAGAGCGATCCCCTTGTAGTTCCTCTGGCCAGGAGGCTGCTTTCTCCTTACCTGCTGCCCTGCTCGCTCTCTGACCCTTTACACAAGAGGCCTGTGCATACGCATAGAAGCCCCGCACCACACACTAGCAGTATCAAACGTTTTTCCCGCCCTTTCCTAACTATGATGGACAGCTCACTCAAGGGACCTCGGCGCCTTTTGGTGCGGTGGCAAACTTACAGACACACATGGTCACTGGGGACAAATCATCTGGCCCTTTACGCAGCTGCAGTGTAGGAAAAGCACTATACATTTACCCGAGGTAGCACTTACTGATAGCCAGTAGAAAGTACTCCAGTTAAGTATGGTGCAAATCGCAAAAGATTTTGCAGAAGAATTCGCAGATTTCCTTTCGATTTCACGCAAATTTGCGGACCGCAGATCCGCAGAATTCACCCATACTTACATGTTAGTCACCCCTAAGGTAGGCCCAAGGTATCCTGTGGGCAGGGTGTGGTGTATGTGAAAGGTAGGACATGCCCTGATGTGTGTTGCATTTCCTGATTTTGAAATACTGCCAATTTTGTTTTTCACTATTCGAAGGCTTTCTGTCCCCATAAGATAGAATGGGGAGCTTGCTCATAACATCTTATGAACATTACTGCCCACTGGAACAAGATAGGAAAATAAAGTTTGATATGCCTGAAATCAGAATGTTCAGATGCATTTTTTAGTGAGGGTGATTTTCACATTATGGGTTTGAAAATACCACTGTTAGAAAGTAGGTATTTTCTTGCCTAACCATCCAGTGTGCTTCTGCTAGGTTGTGTTTTGACTGTCTGGCTTTGGAATGACAGGGACTTGAGATGTGCATTTTGTTCAGACAGCCACCTGGGGGGTTGAGGTGTGTCCTGCCTTTCCAGGGTGATTCAGGACTGGGCTGAATAGACCTGGGCTGCATTCAGAGCAGGGGGAGGAGCTTTATTTCACACCTGAACGGGCCAGGTCTGCCAAGGACAATGCTGTCTCCACCTCCTTCCAGGAAGCTGCACCAGAGGGGACAGATCTGGTTTTGACTGGGCAAAGAGGGGCCCAGGACCCAAACTTTTAAATCATTCTGGGAATCAAGAGGAACTTTGCCAAGGAGAAGAGCTGGAGAAACTGAGGAGAAGTACTGCGCCGTTGCTGTGTGCTGTCTGGGGTTGGCCTGCAGTGGCTGTTTCTGCCAAGGAAAGGAGAAAGGACTTTGCTGTGTCCCCTGCTTGAAGATCTCCTAGGGCTTGAAAGAAGAGCTTGCCTTCTGTTCTGAAGTCTCAGGGACACAAAGACTTCACCACCAGCTCCCCAGGTATTCCTTGCTGGGAGTTCTGACCTTTCTAAGAGGTGCCTGCTGCTGTTTTCGACCTCTGGAGGCTGTTTGCCACTGGGAGCTGGAAAAGTGATGCAACTTCGTGAAGCGTGATGCATATGCACCTGTTTCCGATACTTCACCGAAGAAACCGTTGCAGCGCCTGCCGTGGCTCGAGAAATCGCTGGACGCTGAGATCCCGCACCAAACCCGATGCAGGCCTTGCTGTGCGGCTGCAAGTACCAACACCTCGTGGGACCGCGGCTAAAGAGAGCCACGCAGTGTCGTCGCCATTGAATCGAGAACGCATCCCTAATCGTCATGTATCGCATCTGGGCGCCATGCCGGCAAGAACACTGAGGTTGCAGTAAGAAACCGATGCATCACCTCCTCGCACAGTAAGAAACCGACACATCACTTCCCCTTCAGTGAAAGAAATGACGCATCATCACCCCTGCGTGGCAGTGAGACACTGATGCGTCACCTCGCCTGAAGTAAGAAATCAGCTCATCACCTTCCCTGGGCGTAAGGAACAAACGCATCACCTTCCCTGCAACAGTTTTTGTTTATCTGCGTGTCGCATCTAAGGTATTTTGTGTTGAAAGATTTGCACATGCAATTTGCTTTGAGCAGAACTATTTTTATCATTTAAAAGACATATCTTTATTACTGTATTGCGGATTTTTGCTGTTTTGGTCTTGTTTGGTTTAGATAAAGATGACTTATTTTTCTAAACTGGTGTGGTGTCCATTTGTAGTGTTTTTACCGTATTACTGTATGTGTTCACAAATGCTTTGCACACTGCCTCTGAGATCAGCCTGTCTGCTTGTGCCAAACTACCAAGGGGTGAGCAGGGGTTATTTTAGAGGTGTATGCCCCTTACCATGACTAAGAAGAAGGGTCCCTACTTGGACAACGGTGCAAACCATTGCCAACTATAGACCCCCATTTCTAACAGCTGGGTAACATGGTGTCCTTGGATTCAAGCAGGGTGTAGCGTCTGCATTCACTAGTGTGATCTGTAGAGGATAGGCACAATTAGTTAAAGCACACTTAAGCACACAAGAGCGAACATGTGTTATCTCTTCTCAATCACATTACACATCATAACATAGGTCTAGGATTTTGTCTTCTGGCAAATAGGGGACACAACTTCCTGTCTTCAAGAACACACGTGTTGTGTAAACAAATGATATGCTTTCAATGTTCTCACAAAGCCAATTCACGATTTCTAGTCTTGCCCAACGCAGTGTTGACAATAAGATACAACGTTCACTTTGAGATCTGAGTTTTCAAAAGTCTTGCAAGGAGCAGTTACCAACACTTCTCTTTAGGGTCATACTGTAGTTCCAACAACAAAGGATTAGTGTTATAAATACTGTTTAGTGCACATGGCATGGGTCCATGAGAGTGTCTATGATCTCAAGCTGTATCTCAAATACCCACGTTTTTCCCTGTCCAATAAGGGCTGCCCAAACAATAAGACTGAGCTATTTTATTTTAATGCGCTCTCTACTTTAGAAAATTACCTTGTCCGACAAGTTTTGATGTGGCTGCCACAAGACATAGGGGATGAGCAGGGTTGGATTGGGATTAAAAATCGTCCCTGGCACGCTAAAAAAAAAAGCGGCCCACATTTGCATATTGCCTCTCCGCAAAACACAGCTTTGGCGAAGTTTTATAAAAAGAAGGGGTGGGGGGGTTCTCTGACAGAGGCATGTTTTCTTAACTTTACTTAGATTTTTAAAAAATGCACAGATTAGTTCACACTGGTGAAACACACCTGAAAACAAGTGAGGCCACTTCTGCTCAGGCCCCTTACTCCCACTCAATATTCATACATTAATGGGCCGGCCCAGGGAGTGAAAGGGAGTGATACCTCTGCCCCTTTGAAAAAAGGGAGGTAATGGACGCCCCTCTGCCTCCAGAAAGGCCAGTAGGCACCCACTGGGCCGCTGGCGGCATCCTAACAACACAGACAGCCCAAATCGGCACCCCAGGTTGCCCAAAAAAGCGGCCGACAGCTGTAACTCAGACACCAACCCCTTTGACATTGCCCGAATGCCCGCGTTACCAATCCGACCCTGGGGATGAGGAATACCCGAGTGCAGTTTGTCTTCTTTTCTTTTTTTTCTTCCATTGGAGGGACGTAGGCGAGGTGCATCAGGAAACGCTGGCATGGCGCTACACAATGCTGTGGAGTATGGCAGACGCCGACGATGACGGGCGCGAGGCGCAGAATAATGAGCTGGCTGGAGGATGAAGGGAGAACACTGTGAGTAACCGGAGCTCAGGTAAGTTGCCGCAAGCATGAGGCCAAACACTGGGTGCTGTGACAGGGCCGGTTAAATAGTCACGTCTTGGACAGGCATGTGAAGGGCATTGCAGATGACAGTTGCTCCCTCATGACTGCCGTTATTTTGCAAGTTGTGTTTGTCTATAAACTGCATGTTGATAACACATGTCTCTCATGTGGCTAAGAATGGAAAAAGGGCATTTCCTGCTTCAGAAGGTGAAGCAGTACTGAATTGCAGGTATTTACAGTCGTGCCTACCACTTGCCATCATGGAAATCAAACTGGCAGTGTCAAAAGTAAATAACACATAAATAAAAGTAACAGTTTTGTGAAAGCAGAATACATTTGGACGGGGACCACCCTATATATGGGAACCTAGGCATTCTGTTGCTTGTGGGGCAAGGTCATGACATTTGGCATGCGGTAAATGTAACATGATTTGCATTCTATAAAATGGTTGAGACTCATAGGTGATTGACAGCCACAAAATGTAATGATGCTTTGTGCTGTGCCAATGGCGTAACACAGGCCCTGCAACCCCCCCTCCGCCCCCTCCGCTGAGCGGGGGGGGGTCCCTGAGCCCCAGGGGCTCCCTCAGCACAGTACCCTGACCTGAGGGATCCTGGTTGAGTCCAGGGGGCCCTCCCTGGACCTTGCGGGGGGCCCCACTCAAGTTTTGTATCGCCACAATGCAGCACACCCTTTAATAATACAGAAACTGTACACACACAAGGCGGAATTCTTACTAGAGGGAAGCAAAGCAATAAAATCTTGAATTCGCCCACCTGACACTGGAAAAGAAATGGGTGAGATGGCACCTCCTCAAAGGCATATGAAATAGAAATATAGTCGAGGCTTGTGATCAGATGTCAAATTCACTCTTAGAAATGGAAAGAAAAAGTACAGTGAATATCCATAAGCATAAGTAAAAGAAACAGAGGAATGGGTAATGTCCTAATAGCCAGAAACGGTAAACAACCTTTACAATGAAACTTTAACAACGCACTACCATTACGACGCAACTTTTACAACGCAAACCATTACAACGCATTGCGCTGGGGGGTGCTCTAGGATAGGGAATAGGTTTAATGTACTATCCAACACCTTCCCTACTATCCACGGGGACTGGAGTTGGAATAGTAAATTAAACTATTCACTATCCAGCGCCCCAAAGCACTATGCGTTGTAAAGGCATGCGTTGTAAAAACCGCGTTGTAAAGGCATGCGTGGTAAAAGCATGCGTTGTAACGTCATACATCCGCCAGAAACAGAAAGATCTAGAGGAAAAAATTGCCTTCAATTAACAACTGTCTTAGGTGTTAAAAATATAGGAAAACTGGTTATCAAAGCCAAGGGACGATAAACAGTAATATACCAGTACACATATATCTGATTGATATAAGGGTAAGAACAAAATCTGACTATGCACTTATAGCAACTATTTTTTCCAATAGGTTTCTTTCTCCTTGCACACAAGTTTCACATGCAGGTGAGCCGATTTGCTTCTGTATTCTGGCAAGCATATATGCTACATTGCTCGATACCGAGTGGCATGTAATTTCTAGAAATTATTTCTTCTTTCTTTATAGATGCAAATTTGATTAAAGAACAGGTAACACACATATTGCCATCCCATTTATCTCGCTAAGCAAAATAACATATCACTTCAATGAGTCTATTCAAAAATTGTTTCTTGGTTTTTCAGAAAATGTTTGGCTAATTAGGAGCCACCACACGCAGGTTACTACTGTGCTTTCATATATTAGGTAAGCTGTGATCCAAAATACAAAGGGTTATAAGTGTTCATATATTATGATGTATTGATATACATAATGAGTACATACATATGTTTGATGTTTTTCTAAATAAAAGGTTTAAACTAAACCGAATGAGATAAACCTTATAAACAACTTTTTTGTAGTGCGTACTGGAGTCCAAGTGACTTTTGACACTAGGCCTTATACATTGTTTAGTTTTAGTTGGCAGGCACTAATCTGGTACAGCACACGTATCGATATATAGGATTAAAACCTCAGTGTTACACACGAGTGCAGCACCCTACCTTATTCATATTTACTCTTACTGCACCCTTAGGGCGCTTGCACCAAACCAAAAATGTCCTTTGATTCGATTGCCTCAATCACCGACAATCGGGCAAATACAAAGGTTTACACAGCGGATGAGGCCAGTCAAATTTACAAACTTATTAAAGAAGCCAAAACATTTGACACACAAGGAGGATCAGTTGAACAACAATTAAAACAACTAGAATACTTAACCCGACGAGAACTTAATCAGCGGTTACATGCTACAACTCTAATTCAGTACCATCGAGTTAGAAGAATTCCCAGAGGCCTTAGATTGGCTATTCGACCTATGTTATACAGGCTCAATAATAATCCAAAATTTATGGAAAAATGGTTTGAGATTTTAAACAAATGTTCCTTAGATCTAATTCTGCTGCTTGTTGAGGAGCTTGCAAAAACAATAAAAGATCTTGAGGAAGAAATCTTCAATGTCAATCATGAATTATCGGAGCGTCTAGAAGAAGCGCAATGGACAAGAACACTAGAAGACATCTTTCGTTAGGACGTATCAAACCAATGAGTTAGAAAACAGAAGTATCTTTTTTTAAATTCATGAGAGTTCTTAGGTTGAAATTTTTCTTCATGACACTGAATCCTACAGATAATTTGGATGACACTGACAAACCTTTCAAACCCAAAAGCAACTTTATGGCGCCAATATCCCACAAAAGTTTGGATACCTTTGAAACTCTAGTCAAATCAGATTTGAGTAAAATACACTATAAAAGGAAACTAAACAATCTGACAAGAGCAGAACAAAGTGCGATACAACGTCTGGCAAGAAACAAGGATATCACAATACAAAAAGCTGACAAAGGAGGAGCACTTGTGATAATGGATTCCACGTTCTACAAACAAAAAGGAGATGAACATGTTTATGACACAAATACATATGCTCCTTTAGAGCTAGACCCTACAACAAGCATCACCCATAGTCTTGACGAAATTTTGGAAAGTGCAGAAACGTTGAATTGGATAGACAACAACACAAAACGGTACCTTAAGCAGATCTATCCACGGAGACCTAGAATTTACTTTCTGCCAAAGGTTCACAAAAATATTGAAAATCCACCGTTTAGGCCAATAGTGTCAGGCTGTTCGTCTATTTTTGAGAATCTCGGCACTTTCATTGACACTCACATGCAGCCATTTATTCAAAACTGGCCCACATATTTGCAGGACACTTCGGACTTCCTTAGGAGTCTGGCAACTATCGACACAGCTGGATGTAGCGAATGGATTCTTTGCAGCATAGACGTCACATCATTGTACACGTCGACACCGCATAAACAAGGGATAGAGGCTATGGAATGGGCTCTCCTTAAAACTGATAAACCACATGGACTACAGGTATTCTTACTGCAATTACTGGAATTCTGTTTGGTTAACAGTTATTTTCACTGGCAGGATAAATACTATAATCAACTGACAGGTACGGCCATGGGTTTCCCAGGAGCATGTATATATGCAAACATCTACATGGCGAAATTCGAACTGGATTACATCCTGGAGGATCAAACGTGGCAACAAGGTCTGATTTACTACAAACGTTATATAGACGACATCTTCATTATATGGAAGCGCTCCAAAGCAGACCTTTTGAAGAATATTGGCAGTCTTAATCTTGTGGACCCAAGGATCCAATTCACGCACAACATAAGTACTGAAGCACCACCATTTTTGGATGTTTTAGTCGAGATCAAAGACAAGTCCATCCAGACGAAACTGCATAAAAAAGTAACTGACAAAAATACTGCGCTACTATATAGTAGCTTTCACCCAGCCAGTCTAATAAACAACTTGCCAGTTTCCCAATTCATGAGAATCAAACGCATATCCTCCAATCCAGATCAATGCAACAAGAGTCTCAACGATCAAAAACACAGATACCTTGACAGAGGTTACCCAAAGAAACTATTGGAATCACACCTGGAGAAGATAAAAACAATACCAAGAACTGAGCTTCTGAAAAAGAAACCAAAAAACCCAAGCAGAAGAATGGTCTTTGTGTCAAAGTATTCAACTGCTTCTAGAGATATTAAAAGAACTATACTGAAAAGATGGGAAATTCTACTTGCTGAGCAAGACTTTGGAACACTGTTTAGTGAACGACCATTGTTCGCATACAAAAGAGCTCAAAACCTGAAAGAACTCCTTAATCAACCGACTGCTTTACAACAGGAACAAATTCACAAGGGAACAATGAAGTGTTTCAACTGCAAGAATTGTAACAACGTTATCCCAGGCAACACACTTCAACATCCGAGGACGGGAGAAAAAATAATGCTTAGACACACAACAAACTGTGACTCTGAACATATAGTTTACTCCATAAAATGCCCGTGTGGCCTATTGTACATGGGCAAGACAGATAGAAAGATGAAAACAAGACTCTCAGAGCATAAGAGTCGTATAAGAAACAAAAAATGTCACGTCTCCACTGGCACAGCATTGGATAGATGCAAACCATAATATAGCACAACTACGCTTTCAAATCATTGAGCTGATACCTCAGAGGCTAGGTATGGATAATGCCAAAATTTTACTTCAAAGAGAAACCTACTGGATTCGCAAATTACAAACCATGACTCCGTTTGGGTTGAATGATAAAATAGAAATGGCGTGTTACCTTTGAATTTTCAGACTCCTTAAAATTTTCACCCTGTTTAGCTGAAAACAGAAATATGATTCCCTTACTTACACAATTTTCCACATGTTACCATAATCGCAATCAGTCACCAGTAAAATGTTGTGACTTGTTTAAAGTTTGGAAATAGGCAGAAACGACTGTTCATTTTGGTGCATCTATGTTTTCCATTTGTTACCAAGAAAAACATATATATCGTATTCATAAGAACTGCTGTGTACTGATCATTTGCAATACGTGTATAGACTGTAAATAGGCAGGGTCAGATTGTGTCTCTTTCGCAATTGATTTCATGATGCTGTTGAAATATACATTAGATTACATGCTGCATCACACATCTCTGCATCCTATTTCGTGGAACATCAACCTATTCTTAGGTCACTGTTTTACACCTATCGTTCAACGTTTTAGATAGTGACCCTCGGTTCACACTTGAAAAGCTTCCGCTTCAGAATGTAATCTCAGAAGCTTGATGCAAGTTATTCTTAAAAATCGCTTCTTAAAATCGGCCTTTTAATTTGATTTCTGGTGTTCTTGGCGCTCGCTGAATAAATGTACTAAGCACCGTTTGTGATATATAAAAAACGGACTCGTCTGTAAAGTTCAGACAGAGCATGCCGTGTTTGATTATGTGTACCTGGCGCTTAAAGAGAAAGCGCATAAAGTTTTGTTCTAATTCAAAAAACTGACTCTATCGAGTCCATCAACGCTGTTTACTATTTTTCAGCGTTTCATCGTAATAGACGTAGGATTTTTAAGTTTTGAATCGCTGCCGGTCAGCCAGCATACTGCCGGTTGAACCTCAATGAGCACGGATCGTCAAAACGGGCGGTGAGTTAGTCTGCAGCTTTCTTGTCGGCAAACTTAGGCGTGTTGATTAAAGGGCAATAGTTACAATCTTTCTCCTCTCGTGTTCACAGAATCGTGAAGAGATACTTTTGCGTGATCGAAACGCGACTACCTAGACACGCAGGTATTTAAAGTTGTCTCTCTCCTTCCACTCGATTTTTTGGCATTTAACGTGCATTGCACTTATAGCAACTATTTTTTCCAATAGGTTTCTTTCTCCTTGCACACAAGTTTCACATGCAGGTGAGCCGATTTGCTTCTGTATTCTGGCAAGCATATATGCTACATTGCTCGATACCGAGTGGCATGTAATTTCTAGAAATTATTTCTTCTTTCTTTATAGATGCAAATTTGATTAAAGAACAGCTAACACACATATTGCCATCCCATTTATCTCGCTAAGCAAAATAACATATCACTTCAATGAGTCTATTCAAAAATTGTTTCTTGGTTTTTCAGAAAATGTTTGGCTAATTAGGAGCCACCACACGCAGGTTACTACTGTGCTTTCATATATTAGGTAAGCTGTGATCCAAAATACAAAGGGTTATAAGTGTTCATATATTATGATGTATTGATATACATTAGCCTCCTTGTTTTTTCTTTCTTTTTCAGACCCCCGACGAAGGGGCCATTGCCCCGAAATGCATTGTTTTTTTTTATTTGCTTTGTGTTGATTTCGCACTGTACCTGTGTTTTGATAAAATGTGACCTTTTGTTTCTTACAATTTAACCACTGAATTACGAAGTTTGTAATATTCATGTTGGAAAACACCAATTCAAGAAAATAATGAGTACATACATATGTTTGATGTTTTTCTAAATAAAAGGTTTAAACTAAACCGAATGAGATAAACCTTATAAACAACTTTTTTGTAGTGCGTACTGGAGTCCTAGTGACTTTTGACACTAGGCCTTATACATTATTCACTGGAAAAAACGGACATTAAAAGGAAATAGTGTTTCGAAATACCCACAAGCCTTAATATTGGAATAAAAGAGTCCACCCATGCACTAAAATAAATGCATTTGACCTATATAGAAAGAAAGAAACACTAGTTCCCAAACACAAATATAAAATAAATAGCAGCATACCAGATTTACTTGAAAGCTATACAAATAAAAGGAGTTCCATGTTAGCACTGGGGGAGAGGGAGGCAATGACATGTCACGGAGAGGCAAAATCCACTCTGTTCATCACCATCCTGTCTCTCTGTGGAGCAAACACTGTTCTGTCTTTTTTCTGCCCTGTCCTGTTAAACTTGGGAGGGGAATGGAATATTTTCCACTGTTTCATTGACCGAAACAGGGACCAATGTGATTGCCTGAGACAAAACAACATAATGGCTGTATTCCACCAGCAGTGGGCGGAATGATACACAATGGAAGTGGGCTGGTCTGATTCTTCTGGGCTGATCCTGAAACAAGCATACTGACTGAGGAATGGAGTCAATAAGAATCCCCACACAGCACAAAAGATAAGTTTAGCACAAGCCTAGTAAGCGGTGGTCGAAGTGGGAGGGATCTGAGGGGCACGACTTGCCGATACTTTTTTTATTTTAAGAGAAACAGTTCCTTTACTTTTTGTGGAAAGACAACCATCCGGGGAAGGTTAAATCCGAGATCTGAAATGCTTCAGTTGAAATGTAAAGCAGGGAGTCTCCGGTGCTGTGAAACGAAGGGAGGGGAAAACAGCTATACAAGCCGTCTTGCCAGGGTGCCTGCTTGCCTGAAAGAAATGTAAATGTAAACTGGTTAACCTGCAGTTGTAAAGGGTGCTTGGAAGCCGGTATTGGCTTTAAATAACAGAATCATTTGAAGTCTCCTGATGAGACAGATTTATTCTGAGTGGCATTGCAAGGGAGCTACCATCTGAGCTATGAAGTGTGTGCTGTTGAAGACAGTTATAAAAATAAATGCACTACATACAGACTGGGTATTACTAAACGTTAAATTTTGGAAGCACTTTTCTATCTTAAAAATCTTTTTGCGTCATTTGTAGCAGCCTATCATAATATTTGTAATACAAGTCTAAAATAATGACTTACATATTCACAGTGCTTTCTGTCACAGAATGTCCTCCTAGCACTAAACATACACAAGTCATATTCACCACTGCACCAACATCTTTCAATTCTCTGGTTCTCTGTTTACTGACACAGACCTCTGCAGTACATATACATTTTAGTAATACCCAGACTGTTTGCACAATAGTGTATTATTTTCTGTGTAGTTACTTGAAAGGGAAAGACCGAAAAAACTACCATTGTGCGGAGCATCACAGTTCTCAAACTTTTTTTTAATGCACTTCGACGCCTGTTCGTAAGCATCTATTTGCATGTTAATTATTATTATTATTATAATTAAGTTTCTAAAGCGCTCAGCTACCCGTAGGTTTCCCGGCGCTAAAACCAAAAGGTGAGGGGGGAAAGTCAGAAGAGAACTATTAGATGTTGAATAGCCAGGTTTTTACCTGTCTGCGGAACCTAAGGTAGTTGGATTCATCAAATTCTTTATCGAGCACACCTGCAAAAAATCTGTTCCTTGCCTCGGACACTATATCATAAAAACAATAAAATATTGTGAGTATTACTATCTTATATGGAGCTAATGTTTTAATCATGGCTTCTCTTCAAGAGTTTACTAAGTAAGGTAGCACCCGAGATGTACTTTCAAAGCTAATTTTAATGGTCAGTTAGTATAACATGGGCTCTAGTGCAAGGAAGGAACAGCCCTCCGCCTGGCCGCTCTTTGAATAGTGAAACACAGCAGTAATCAGGGTTCAGGGGTCCCCCAGGCTTCTGAGCCTCGGTGCCGCTGCACCAATGGAAGCTAAGCTCCTGAAAATGGAGACTTGAATGGACGAGATAGAAGTACCTCCATTCCACGAGGCCCAGCCTCGCGCCCGCTGACGTGGCTAGTATTCCGCGCTCACTGCTGCTGTCATCACCACGGCTTTGGGTCCTCGGCGTTTTAAGGCATCCTTTCTAAGCCGCACAGAATGCCGCCGTTGAAGCTGGGTAAGCCGAGACCACTTTGAGCCTTACCTGATCGGAGGCGGGAAGATCATCTTTCTGCGTCTGCTTTTGAGGACACCAGCGTAAAACCCTGGCGCGTCTCCTCAGGGAACCCCCGGGACAAAGGGCTCCTGTGCCATCTGGACAAGGCCTGGTTTTACCTTCCGACTTAATCACCGGACTATCCGCTTCCCTTGTTAAAGCTCTAATTGGTATTCTTGGGATGACGTCATTCAGTCTGCAATGCTAGGAGAGTAGGGCTACTCATGAAATGGCGCTGTGTTATGAGCTTTGCACCAGTTTCACCTTGAGGCTTTCACCTCTGTGTGCAAAGGTTCGGTCCGACCCTCTCCGGTGCTTTAAGCCTGACACATTTTATTTTTAGGCGTTCTGTTTGTCTAGGCATTTCTGCTGTACCCACCTCATCACAAAAAATACACAACCAATTTTGACACTTTCAGGATAACGATAGTTTCCAGTAAGTAATCGGGCATTCCTTTTCAATTGTGGATCATAAAATTAGGAGAAAGGTGTGTGGGAGTGGAGAGCCACATATCATTGACACCAGGGCTCATATTTACAAAGTTGTCACACAACGCAGAGCAACACGCAGAGTTGCTGGTGCACAGCGCCATGCACACACCTTTGCACCATAATGCAAAGGTGACTGCGTCATATCTACCACTGGTTTTGTACTGAAAGGGCACCTAGATAAACTTTAAAACTTCTTCAAATTTAGATGTGTGTGGTACCATACAGCCCAGAAGCAAAGTCAGAAAAGTTTGGAGAAATAAAATCATTTCTCCTCTTTACACCTGCCTCAAAGAGGCATTATTTTTTGGTACAAAATCCTGTCTATTCAATGAATGAATCAGGATTATAAAGCGCTTGCAAATCCCGGAGGCTTATCCGAACAGCCAGGTCTTGAGGGCCATTGGGACTTCCAGTAGTGAGGTGATGGATCATGGGGAGGCTGCTTCAGGTCTTTTCTACGTTGTGGGAGGAGCATCTTCCACTTATGCTTCAGTAAATGTGGGGAGTATGGGCAAGTGAAAGGGAGGCAGAGCGTAGTTTTATCGACGATTGGTGGGAGCTCAGGCACTGTTTAATGTAGGCGAGTCCTTGGTTGTGTAGAGCCTTACGTGCGTCAATCAGCAGCTTGAATTGGCATCTCTTCTGTACGGGGAGCCAGTGAAGTTGCCGGAGGTGGGGTGTGATGTGGGTTCATCGGGGAAGGCTGATGATGAGTCTGGCTGCAGCTTTCAATATGTTCTGAAGTCTCTGTAGGAGGTGTGCGGTGATTCCTACATAGAGGGTGTTGCCGTAGTCCAGTCAGCAGGTGATGAGGTCCTGTGTCACGGTGTGTCTCATGTGTAGGGTAGCCACTATTGTTAGTTGATATGGTTTTTCATAAACAGCCGTAGGTAATTGCATGAGAAAAATGCAGCACAGGACTTTTAATAGTTCTGTGTCCGCCCTCTCTGGCTCCTCTCTTCTACGCACAAGACAACTTTCCCAAAGGAAACGTTAAACAAATGTATCTGAAGCTATGTATGAAACTGTATAGGCCATTAGGCATGTAACTGCCTACAGTTGTAATATTAGCACTTGGCATATTTCCTCTGATTCCCAAGAGTCTTGCACTTCTGGAGAGTGCCTGAGTACCGCGAGCCAAGAACCTCAATGCACAGAGAGCTCAGATGAAGCAGACATTATCTGGAAAAGTACTGGTCTATGTCTTTCCCGTGAGGTACCTTTAGAATACAATTCAGGTAGTTTTTGTTATTTTTTGCAACAATAAAGATCTTTTCCTGATGTCCAGCCTGCCCTTCAGGGAGATGTAAATAGGAAATTTGATTTATATTGATTTAAATGTTTGCTATGTATTTCCTAATCTTCCAATCTGCAAATTTCGTTGCAGTATTACATTTTGCTGTGAAGTAAACTTGTTGCATCCTTACCCAACTAGATGGTTTTTGTGGGGAAGAAGCAAGCAAGCAAGGGTAGGACCGGTACCTTTGCACCAGTGAGTGTACTCTGATTGGCATCCAGGGTGTGGTTAATAGATTGGTGAGTGACCTACCAGCCTCCTGTTTGAGATCCTGCCCTCCACGCCCATTGTGGAGTACAGTGCATGATATCGATAGGTCCATGTCTGTCTAGTTGGGATCTCCATAACATCAGTGCATCTGCCAATGCAGCAGATGCACTGAAGGCACAGTTCAATGACAAGCAGAGACCATGGGCCAGATTCATCACTCTTTTATGCAGCGCAACGCAGCAAGTCAATTTGCTGCGTTGCCTGAAAAGGAGAAGGCAGAAATGTGCCATATTTACTAACATATGGCGCATTCCTGCTCGCTGCCTAGGCTGGTGCACAATCTGCTGCCTAGCTCCAACACAGGCACCCTTGTGTCATGGTGCATTGTAGGCAGGATTGTATTTGTGCAGAAATGAATACCTTTCCACACAAAAATAATTCTCTAAGACTCATTCATCTTTCTAAGTGTGCTACAGAATGTAGTACACTTAGAAAGAGGAAACAATGAGGAGAAATAAAGATATTTCTCCTCATTGTGCCTCCCCTTGGTAGGCGTAGCATTTTGACTCATTCCAAGGTTTACCATCTTGGTAAATCTGGTAATGGGCCAAAATACACAGGTGGATGCATGGGAATACCCACACTCCACCCTTGTAATGCAGGGATTTGTGCTGACTTGTTTTACTATAGATTCATCAAACAATGCCGGGCCATGCAAGGTGGTCTTGCTTTGCTTGGCAAATCTGACTTTAGAAATACATTGACCTTGCGACACCATGCATGATGCAAGGGAAACACAATACCATGATAAATTTGGCCCCAGGAGTTTTTGAGCCAATTGGGTCTTTCTTTTTTTCTTTTTATTTTATTCCCAAAGCATAAGCTTGTTTTATTAAAGCAAAAAAACAACGGGTCTGATATGTAGTGTTTCTTTTACCTTTCCTCTCTCATTAAAATGTAAAAAATGGGGGTTCTGTTTGGCTAGGGAATGCATCTAAGCCAGACAGTACCCACCACTCTATTCAGGGTAACTGAGGTACACACCCAAAATAACCCCCTGCTCACCCCCTTAGTTGCTTGGCAGAGCAGACATGATTATCCAAAAGGCAATGTGTAAAGTGTTTCTGCAACACAAACACACACACCAGTGACACAATAAATACACCACAAAAGAGACTCCACACACTATTATATAAAAAATATTTCATATATTGTATATAACACCCAGACAACATAAATCATAAATCACATTGCCAATTAGGCAATTGTCATAACATCACAGTTAGTGCAATAAAGTAAAGACTTATATGTTGCATCACTGTGCACAGAAAGCGAATCTTGGAATAATGCTTGTTATCATGACAATGCAAGGCAAAGATAACATACATTAGAACACATCAGGGTCTGGAATGCAGCAGGTTAAGAAATACTAACACATGAATCATAAAAAGATCACCATAGGCATACAGGACGTAGCAAATCTGTGCTCCTAGTAAACGTTATACCGTAATCTTCCGGACTACAGTCCCAACAGGGCAATCTGATAATCCTTGCATGTCTACCATTGGATATAGATTACTTTTACCAAAGATCAATTTAAATGCATATGAAGCACATGAGGGCTTTTCAGGATATACCATTTCAACTAAGTAACACGTTAAGGGCCTAAAGTAATCAATGGGTATAGATGCACCTGCACCCCTATTAGGATTTTTATGGTAAATTCAGTGAAACCCCAACCACAGCAGCAGCATAAATTGGGGAAAATCATATGACAAGATTCCACCCGATCCGGTAGTCCCACAAAGCCAGAATGTATACGGGGTAGCCAAGGAGTGCCCCAAAATGCAAGGCAAGTGTCCTTGAAGTACATGTCACTTCACCACCCCCTTTTGTACCGCTTTGTTCGCCATAAGTTGGCAGGGTATGCTCAGACGTGAGTCCCTTGCTCACTTTGCCACTGGATTCAAGCAAGTTTGGCTGAAGACGGCTGTAATGCCAGAAACCGGTCCTAGGAAGCTTGTTTCCGGTCCAGGGAAGGCATGGCTTGGCAGTTCAGGCTGGACTGTTCCCATGAGGCACAGTGTCAGACTGATTTGCATATGGCCATGTCTGAACTGGGGTGGCAGAGTGGGCTAAAGAACGGTGATGGATTAAACCCAGATCTGTTGACTGGGTGTGAGTGTTTGATTGGTTCAGATGCTCCGTCCATCACCACCCCCTTTTGCACCGCTTTGATCGCCATAAGTCGGCAGGGTATGCTCAGACGTGAGTCCCTTGCTCACTTTGCCACTGGATTCAAGCAAGCCTGGCTGAAGATGGCTGTAATGCCAGAAACCGGTCCTAGGAAGCTTGTTTCCGGTCCAGGGAAGGCATGGCTTTGCAGTTCGGGCTGGAATGTTTCCATGAGGCACAGGGTCAGACTGAGTTGCATATGGCCATGTCTGAACTGGGGTGGCAGAGTGGGCTAAAGAACGGTGATGGATTAAACCCAGATCTGCTGACTGGGTGTCAGAAGGCTCAGGAATCCACTGGAGTCGACGTAGGTCCCAATGCCCCACCACCTCAGGAGTCACCAGTAGGAAACTATTGGTAACCCCTAAAACAGCAGGGAAAGGGGAAGTGAAAGTGAAAGAGAGAAAACAGTCGCAGGTTGGTGGGCTGTGCTTCTTCAATATGACTTCTGACTGGATACACCAACCCCTGGAAAGAACAACTTAATGCATTCACAACTCTCTAAAACATATTATGTGTATTAAATGTTTTTTTAACAATTCGAAGTCTCTTACCCCAATGTTACCTGGACTATGCTTCTCTCTTGTAGGTAGCTGTTGTATATTCTTCACAGCTCCTGCACATAAACCAATATTAGTGCGCTGTTCTTTTCTGTATTTCAATTGATAAACCTTTGGATAATTTGAGGGGATTACCTGGGTATTAATTAGTCCCACGTATAAAGTTCTCTGGAAGTCTGTACTGTAATTGTTTTTGAATGAAACTAACCCTCACTATAGGTAAGCTAAATTCTAACCCTAAATGCTATGCGATACTTCTAATGAATAAACTAACCCTACTCTATGTCTTCCGAGTTCCTCACTCGAACTCTATGAAGAGGCACTAAATGATGCTTAATTCAACAAAGTCTCTCACAAAAGTCACTTGCCAGAATCCCACGTTGCGCATGCGAATGAACTCTGCCAAGAATCAAGAAGCGCTGCTAAGAAATTTCAGGAAAGGTGCTTCACACGAGAGCCGCACTGTGTCTCCGGTGAAGAAGTCAGTTGAAGTGTGCAGTTTCCTGAGCAAACGTGCGCTTCATTACCACAGCTGCTCGCGCGCTCTAGAAGACTAGAACGGTCACTCAGCACAGTTTGCGGGCTTCCTCTGCGGCCATGTTGAAGTACTCGCTCTCCAAGGTTCTGAAAGCAGTGCTGCAGGAATAGGGTAGTCACTCTGTGCTGTCTCCTCCAATGTGGATATTTAGAGGTTTGCTTTAGAGACCGCTGAGTTTTCGCTTGAACTGACCTAATGCATACCTGTTCACCTACTTCAAACTGGGGACCCTGTCTTCTCTTTTTATCTGCCTGTTTCTTATAGGATTGTTTTGCCTTTTTTAAATTCCTCAACGCACTTTTGTAAGAACCCTGTAGTTCTTCCATCACACTAGTAATGGCTGGGACATCTCCATTCTGTTTCCCTAGAGTGATTGTCGGATGTCTGCCTGTATTGAAATAAAATGGAGTAAACCCCGTGGAGTCATGGATTGCATTATTATATGCAAATTCTGCGGTCCACAATAATTCAGACCATTCAACATCCTGTTCCAACAGATAGAGGCGCAAATATTGCTCCAAATCTTGGTTCAACCTCTCAGTCTGACCATCTGTTTCAGGATGATCACTGGTCGAATAACCTGTATCAATGCCTAAATTGTGCATAAAGGCTTTCCAAAATCTAGACATAAACTGTGAACCTCTGTCTGATATGATTACCTGAGGAATCCTGTGTGCCCGAATTATGTGTTGGTTAAAGGTCTGCACTAATTGAAAAGCTGTGGGTACTGCCTTAAAGGTAATGAAGTGTCCCATTTTGGTAAACGAGTCCACCACCACCAAAATCACTGTATTACCTTGACTAGAGGGCAGATCTACAATCAGATCTAGTGTCACTGTGTGCCATGGGTATGGTTCATTAGGTAATGGTTGCAGTAAACCCTGTGGGGCCTGTCGACTTGGTTTCCCCTTAATGCAAATCTCACAGGTCTAAACATATTGTCTTACTTGAGCTGCCAAGCCAGGCCACCAAAAGTGTCGCCTGACCAATTCTTCTGTCTTCTTAACTCCTTTGTGACCCGCCAACCGATCATCGTGGCAACCTTTCATGGCCTCTTCTTGAAGTTTTCTGGTGGGAAGATATAATTTGCCTTCATGATAAGGAAGTCCACTGACGAGAGTTCTTTTCACATCAGACTCTACCCATTTGCGGAGATCATCCTCTGAGCAAGCTTGCTGAATTTGTTCATCGAATTCTTTCAAGTGCATGGTGCCAATGATTTGTTTCAACGGAACTATTGGTTCCTCGACTGAGGGTCTTTCTTCGGCAGCAGGGTTCATACGCGAAAGGGCATCGGCCTTTCCATTTTTTGCACCAGGTTTGTAAGTGATCACAAAGTCGAACTCTGAGAAATACAGGGACCATCTCAATTGACGTGGCAAAAGAGTTTTTGCAGACTTAAGAAATTGAAGATTACGATGGTCTGTAAATACCGTGACAGTATGCTTGGCCCCCAGTAGGTAATGACGCCAGTCTTGGAATGCCTCTTTGACTGCCAACAACTCCTTGTCGGCGATGGAATAATTACGCTCAGTGTCAGACAGTTTCCTGGAACGGTAGGCAACCGGATGTAGTTGCCCCGTAGTTTTGTTTCTCTGCGATAATATTCCACCAGTTGCAAAGTCTGACGCATCTGTCTCTACAAAAAATGCTTGTTCCGGGTCTGGGTGCATTAGAACAGGAGCGCTAATGAATGCAGTCTTCAAGTCTTGGAAGGCTTGTTCCGCATTTGCTGTCCACTCAAATTTCTGCCCCTTCTTTAGCAGATGGTTGATGGGAGTGACCTTAGACGAGAAATTAGGAATGAACCTCCGGTAAAAATTGGCAAAGCCAATAAAACTTTGGATTTCTTTCACACTCCTCGGTGATGACCATTCCTGAATTGTTCGAACCTTTGAATTGTCCATCTCGACACCAGCTGCGGACAACATGAGTCCCAAGAACTCCACCTTCTCTGCATGAAATGAACACTTTTCCAACTTCACATACAAATGGTTATCCAAAAGCTTTTGGAGAATGGCTCGCACGTGCCTGACGTGATCCTCCATATTGTTGGAAAAAAATCAATATATCATCAATATATACTACGGCCACTCGATCCAGGAACTCCCGTAGGACGTCGTTTACGAAGTTTTGAAAGGCTGCCGGGGCATTGCTCAACCCATATGGCATTACTTGATATTCAAATAATCCATACTTGGTCCGGAAAGCTGTTTTCCATTCATCACCCTCGGCAACTCTCACCAAATGGTAAGCCCCACGTAGGTCAAGCTTGGTGTAAATTTTAGCTCCTTTGACTTGGTCCAATAGCTGGTTGATGAGGGGTAATGGATACCGGTTTTTCACAGTGACTTGATTCAGGGCTCTATAGTCAATACACGTGCGGAGAGTCCCATCCTTTTTTGGCCGGAAGAAAAGCGGAGAGGAAACAGGAGATTGAGATGGCCTTATGAATCCCATTTTAGTGTATTCTTCCAAATATTCTTTGAGATAAATGTTTTCCTTTTCTGTGAGCGCATAAACTCGGCTACAGGGTAAGTTGGCACCGGCTTCCAACTCAATTTTACAATCATAACTCCTGTGTGGCGGTAGTTTTTCTGCATTTCTTTTGTCGAACACACTTGCTAAATCTTGATATTCCTTAGGTATTTCTTCAGTACTGACTGTGCAAATGTGAAGCGATAGTTGAGCCAACTCGGTGGCCGGTGATCCTTCGCTTTTCTCCATGTTTTTAGCAAGACAATTCTTCTGACAATATTCTGAGTTCATCTTGACCGTCCTTCTCTCCCAATCAATAATCGGGTTATGCACAGTCAACCACGGCAGACCCAGGATCAGTTGAAACTGGGGTGCGTCAATAAGGTTAAATCTGATAAATTCTCGATGACCCTGTAACGCATCCAATTCCAAGGTTTCTGTTTCTTCTACTATAGGACCTGAGGTTAAATTGGTACCGTCGACCGCTTTCACCACTTCAAGGTTCTTCTTCTTAATCGCCTTAATACCCATCTCTTGTGCATATTTCTGATCGCAGAAGTTTCCGGCAGCCCCCGAATCAATCATAACTGAAACTTCTTTCAACTTCTGAAGACCGAATTTGACTGTAAAAGACACTGTGAGGTGAGGGGCTGCTGACTGTAATGTGTTAATCAATTGCTGGTGTTCATGAGTTGACTGTTCGGAACATCCCACCAGGGCAACTCCCTTTACTGGTGGGATCGGTCTTTTAACCCTTGGTTATTTTTGGGTTTCTTCGGACATTCCCTCACAAAATGCCCTGAAGTTCCACAGTACAGACACAACTGATTTGCTCGTCTCTTGTCTTTTTCCTCCTGAGAGAGAGGTCCTCTAATGGAACCTATAGGGACCGGATCCCCCAGCATGCTCCACGCCCTCCCATCACCCACCCAATAATTAAACTTGAGATTTAGGTGGGTGTCAAAACGGCCATGTTTAATATTCACACAACATAAACATGACGAAGTATTATTATTAGAATTATTAAAAACTTGCAAATCAGAACACTAAATTAAAACTGTACATTATCATTTTAATAATCACACAGAATGACATTATCCCCCAGCACCAAGGGGCCCTCTGGCTATGCTCTACCCAGGAAGCGATGCCCACGCGAGGTGCAACCCACCTGCGTCATAGAGTGATGGGCCCCAGCCCTCGTAACCTTGTCCGCCATTTCCAGGGCACCACCACTCCTCCACCAGGTTGACCAGGGACCCAGGAGGCTCGTACCTGTCGCCCTAGCCTCCCCAACCGGTGGTCTCCATCCCCCTGTGAAGAGCTTACCCTCTCTCCCCTCAGTGCTGGCCTAAGGGAGTGCTCAAAGGTGGACTCCCGTCTATGCCATCTATCAAGATCAGTGTTCGAATGTCTCTTTTCCGCCACACCCTTTTGAACTGCCTAGCTAAGGGACGGGTGGGTGGGAGATTAAATAACAAAAAACAGGCTACCGAGCCTGGGAGTAACAGAGAGTGGAGGGGGGCAGAAGGTGCGAGCAGGTCTGTGCGCAGGCGAGGAAAGAGGCCGACCGAATTGCGAATGTGACCTATATAGGTCACGGCCTCTGACCCCGCCTGCGCCGGACACGCGTCACCGCTCCCCCGGAAGGACTTCCTCTACTCGGCCGCCATCCATAGGGTGGACGACCGGCTACCCTCAACAAATGGGGTGCGTGGGCCGGGGGGCCGGCCCCTAAAGGCGGGCTCGTCCAGCCTCGCCCTTAGTATAGGGACCGGATCCCCCAGCATGCTCCACGCCCTCCCATCACCCACCCAATAATTAAACTTGAGATTTAGGTGGGTGTCAAAACGGCCATGTTTAATATTCACACAACATAAACATGACGAAGTATTATTATTAGAATTATTAAAAACTTGCAAATCAGAACACTAAATTAAAACTGTACATTATCATTTTAATAATCACACAGAATGACATTATCCCCCCAGCACCAAGGGGCCCTCTGGCTATGCTCTCCCCTGGAAGCGATGCCCACGCGAGGAGCAACCCACCTGCGTCATAGAGTGATGGGCCCCAGCCCTCGTAACCTTGTCTGCCATTTCCAGGGCACCACCACTCCTCCACCAGGTTGACCAGGGACCCAGGAGGCTCGTACCTGTCGCCCTAGCCTCCCCAACCGGTGGTCTCCATCCCCCTGTGAAGAGCTTACCCTCTCTCCCCTCAGTGCTGGCCTAAGGGAGTGCTCAAAGGTGGACTCCCGTCTATGCAATCTATCAAGATCAGTGTTCGAATGTCTCTTTTCCGCCACAAGGGCGACTAGGGGCCATAGGTCCGACGCCCTTCCCCCCCTTCCAATAGATGCAGCACAAAAGACCAGATTCCATTAATCCATGCGTCCATGCCAATGTCCGACAAGTGCACTCCATCCTGGTGAAACATAGCCGGGCCAGAAATCATCTTATGTGGTAAGTGCAGCAAGCGGCCCTTCGCTGAGCACAGCTTTGCCAACTCACCATTCAGACGTCTCACTGATATGTTCAAAACCCTAGCCCTGATGTCCTTGCCCCACCATTTCCTCGGAATCATACATGACCATGCAATCCTGGCCTGTGGGAAGGTGTGACCAAGCCAAGAAAATTCAGCGAGGAGCGCCTCTTTGACTGCCAGGCGTCCACGGTCTACCATGTCGTTGCCGCCCAGATGGATTATGATTAGGTCCGGGGACTTCTGTCCCTCGCGTTCTTTAATCTCCTCCACGAGCCGCCGCAGATGCCGAATGCGCATTCCTCCCACACCATGCCATAGAAATTCAGCCCGACCAAACTCGATGGCTTCCTCAGATGGCGCCGTCGCAGATGCTCAGCCGCCCGTCGCACAAATGAGTGACCCAACACCCATACCACCATACCCGGCATACTAATCAGAGAGGAAATAGAAAAGTTAGCAAAATCGTGGCAAAAAACAGTTTGTCAAAGTAATTCAGGGCGAATGTAACGCTTGAAACAATTGGACGACCAGCGGCCCACCTTCATAACAGCCACAGATGACAACCCTGCTCCTGCCGCCAAAGTTGCTGCCCCTATTCTGAAAGAGTGGGAAGAGTAACCTGCGCCCCCCAAACCCAGATGTGTTAAGGCCCTCTGAAACACCGCCTTGAATTGGAACTGCGATACGCACTCCCCATTATCATGGATGAACAAGGCTGTCCAGCCCCCACCAGGACGCAAGGCTAAATATTCCCGCATGCAGGCCACCGGGCATACCGGGGCTCCCAGCGTGGGGCGCAAGTGAATCACCGCCCCCCCTCCCCGCCTGGTCAGTCTTGGATTTCGTAAGGATCACCACCAGGCCACCATGCTCAATTCTCGTGTCCCCAAACTGGATCCCACCCTCTTGATTGTTCCGGGACGACCCCACAATCTCACCCAGGCGGAAGGCACCATAAAATGCCAAGGAAAACACTGCTGCAAAGAGCCTGCCCTCATATGCTGAGGTGCAGAGCAAAGGCAATACCCCCAGGATATCCCCCAAAGTCCTCACATCTAAAGGGCGCCTGCAATCCCGCCTGGGCCCCTCCAGCCTAGCCCAACCCGACAAAGCCTTTTTAACTACAAAGGATGACCCAGGATCATGTGAACCAGCCAATCTAGCAAAGAACCCCACTGCTGAAATATGAGTCCTAGCATAAGAGAGAGACCTGCCCTGATCCCTGATTCGCTGCAAGAAAGAATACATGGCTTGATCGGAGAACCAGTTTGTATTGCCCGCCTCCTGAACTAGGCACCTGTAAGTCAAAAAACACTGTTGATACCCAACCCGAGTGCGGTCACTCAGTGAGGCACCTACCAGCCCCGCTAGAGCGGGGCTCCAATCCTCCACAGTGATGGGGGAAACACTGTCATCTCGTCCTCCGCTTCCGGGTGGAACTTCCTGAACTCCTGTAACTTGGAACGAGACAAGGCATCAGCAGCGTGGTTATCAACGCCCGGAATGTGTGCAGCCCTGAACGTCAAATTCCACTTCAGACACTCCAACACCAGCCGCTTCAGCAATCTCAACACGTGCGCACACGTAGCCCCCTGCCTGTTAATCGCTTCCACCACAGCCATGTTGTCAGACCAAAAGATCACCCATCTGTTCCTGAAGTGCTCTGCCCAAATGCTCACTGCAACCAAGATCGGGAACAATTCTAAAAATGCAATGTTCCTAGTCAGACCACTCTCATGCCACTCACGTGGCCATTCGGCCCCACACCAACGTGAGCCCAAGATTGCCCCAAAACCAATGCTCCCAGCCGTATCCGTGAACAATCCCAGTTCCTTGCTAGATACTGCCGGTGCCGGCCAGACAACAGAACCATTAAAGTTTGACAGGAAACTCAGCCACACTTTCAAGTCATTTTTTACCTCAGCCCTGAGGCGAACCCTGTGGTGCTTCTGGGACAGGCCTACCATAGCTCTTGCAATTGACCTTGAGAAAGGGCGCCCCATAGGAATGATTCTCAGGGCGAAATTCAGCTGGCCAACTAGTACCTGTAACTGATGCAGAGTCACCTTAGTAGAAGACAATGCCACCTCAATGGCCCCAGAAAAAGCCTGAACCTTATCAAGGGGCAACCTGCACTCGCCTGCCACTGAGTCAATCTCTATGCCCAAGAATGACATACATGTCGCCGGGCCGACCGTCTTACCAGGGGCCAGGGGTATCTTGAACTCATGAAACATGGCCACTAACTGTTCCAAAGCATGCTCACAATCTGCGGAAGCCGCTGGCCCCATCACCATAAAGTCATCCAAACAATGCACGACCCCTTTGTAACCAGACCTATATGAAAATAGCCAGTGAAGCATTGAGCTAAAAGTCTCAAAATATCGGCAAGATACTGCACACCCCATAGGCATACACCGGTCATAATAGAACTTGCCATCCAACTGAAAACCTAACAGGTGATAGTCTTCCGGGTGTACGGGCAAAAGGCGAAAGGCAGATTCTATGTCCGTTTTTGCCATGATGGCTCCAGGGCCCAGGTCCCTCAATTTCTGTAAAGCGGCATCAAATGAGGCATAATTAACTGAACACAAGGCAGGGTCAATTGCATCGTTCACTGAGGCCCCTCTGGGCGCCGACAGATTATGTATCATCCTAAACTGACCAGGGTCCTTCTTGGGGACCACCCCTAAAGGAGAACACACATAACCAGGCAAGGGGGGAGTCAAAAAGGGGCCCGCTACCCGCCCCAACCCCAGTTCTTTGTCAATTTTGGATTTGACCACTGCTGGCTGGGCCCGTGCTGAAAGTAGATTGTTGCAATAGTCAACAGGGGGAACGTCCTGCGCTGGGATGCGAAAACCCTCAGAAAAACCTAGGTACAATAACTCGGCTGCTGACCAGTCAGGATACTGATTCAGCCAATAAATCAGTCTCCCAATGTCCACGGGAGTGGGCAATTCAAGGCTGTGGGGGCTTGATGTCCTTACCCCCGCCTCCCTTTTCTTTGGATTTTTTAATGCACTTGAACTCAGGGTGGGAGGGATGCCCGCAATAGGAGCACACATGCTTGAACTTGCACTTATCTGGGGGCCAGGTACATGTCTTCCTGTTAAAGGCCCAACAGGTTCCTCTTTTTTCCCCGGCCCCCCCCTGCGAAGTCCGAAAGGGCTGCCTAGCTGGTTGAAACCCCCCTGACTTGCCACCATTCACGCTTTCAAGCCAAACATTGACCTCCACCTGGTCCCACCCCATGTCAGGATCCTGTACCTTTTCCCATCTAAAGTCCCTATCATAGTCTAACCAAGCAGAACCACCATGAGTTGCATGTGCCTTCAAAATCTTATGCTGATAATAAACCAAGGACGCAGCCAGCTCTGGCTTCTTTTCAATCAACACTGTCATGAACACCTGAAAACCAAAAAGCCAGTTGGTAATGGACTCCTCCACTCTCGGCCTCCTCTCCTTAGAAGCGCTGTCCTTACCATCTTTATCTTTGTACTCTACTTCCCACCTTTTGGGTCGAATGAGAGAAAACAGATCCACATATTCCCCTTTCCAGATCTTCTCCTTAATTTCCAGTGGCACATGGGTAGCCAAGCGGCCAGGTTTAGATAACACATAACCCTGCCCACCCCCGGCTTTCTGCCCGCTGGCAGACAGAACACTCGGGCCCTCAGGCTTACCTCCTGAAGACGCGGGACCGACCGTCCCTGATGCGGTGGCCTGTTGACCTAACTGTCCAATGGCCCCCCGCTCCTTGACCAGTAACGCTAGTTGGGCCCTAATCTCGCTAAGAGTGGGATCCTCAGATGCACTTGGCGCCCATGGCGCGACTGCTGCGGTGGCCACTACTGTCCCTGACGCGGAGGGGGGGCTACCGCCACCGGCGTCGTCCCCACCCCCCCACCACCCTGCTCCTTAGGACCTGCTGACAATGTTTTAAGTGCCCCCAATATTTCCATGAGTGGGCTCGAAGCTGCACCCCCCGGGAGAGGAGTCACTGGTACTGGGGCTGCAGGTTGGGGGGCCGATGGGGCAACTGGTGTGGGCGCTACAGGCGCTACTGTATCAGGTGGATGCACACCCCCCCCAGTGACCGGGACCGGCGCAAGGGCCGCTAAAGCACCACGAATCTCCTCCAAAATCGCCCCCGTCCTGTCCTCCGGTGGGCCGACGGGGGCAGGCGTCCCCGGATTACCCTGGGGGTTGCCAGGTGCAGCTGGCGGTAATCCAGGCAGCCTAGGGGGCGGTATAATCAAAACATCCGGCTCGAGCGGGACCTCCTTAGGGTGCGTCGAAGCCCGGCCTCCCGCTTTCTTGCTCTTGCCCCTCCCGCCTTGCTTCTGAACCTTAGCTTTCTTAGAGGGGAGAAAGCGGCCCTAGGGGGAACTCCCGGCCTCCGCGGGCGCTCGACGACCGTTTCGGGCTCCGCCTCGGGCTCCGGAAGCTCCCCCTCCCCCTCCTCCTCACTACTCTCCCCGGCACCATCGAATTTGGTGAGCAGCGCCTTGAGTAGCTGCGCTACCTCTGGGTCTTTACCCTTCCGCTTCTGGTGCACGCCCTTGGGTGGCATAGTGCCCTCGGATCCGGCGCGCGGGAAAAAATTACCGCTTGCCCTTCCCGCTCGCTGAATAACCCAGCAGACCCCCTCCCGCCTTCGCAGCTCGCGCCCAGGCAGCAGGCAAGGGGGTATCAGAGCTCAGCGGATACTTAAAAAACCAAAGATTGCCACAGCCTGGACAGGCCCCAGGGACACCCACGGAACGACTTAGGACGCCGGGCGAACCCCGAAGCCCATCCAAGCCCGCAGCCCCGTGAGCTACAACCCCTTACCTGTCGCGCTGGTCGCTGCCGCCCCGACTCTGTTCCACCGTGATTCCGCCCGGTCAAGCTCGCACTCCTCCACGCCTTCCCGGACAGCCGCCTCGACTCCTCCGACACCACGAGGGAAGTGGGGGCCAGCAACAACTACGGGGCAGGGGAATCTACCAGATCAGGCTCGATACAGATTAAATAACAAAAAACAGGCTACCGAGCCTGGGAGTAACAGAGAGGGGAGGGGGGCAGAAGGTGCGAGCAGGTCCGTGCGCAGGCGAGGAAAGAGGCCGACCGAATTGCGAATGTGACCTATATAGGTCACGGCCTCTGACCCCGCCTGCGCCGGACACGCGTCACCGCTCCCCCGGAAGGACTTCCTCTACTCGGTCGCCACCCATAGGGTGGACGACCGGCTACCCTCAACGAATGGGGTGCGTGGGCCGGGGGGCCGACCCCTAAAGGCGGGCTCGTCCAGCCTCGCCCTTAGTATTTGCATTGGTTCTTCTCCGGTACCTGCATCGGGTTTTGAGTGTTCGGATTTTATACGGTCTAGACGTGGCACAAATGACTTGTAATGTCGCTTCTTTTCTGACCTTCTTTCAAACAGTCGATGTTCAATTTGAAGAACTAAATCTATCAGTTCTGATATTTCCTGAGGACGTTTAGGAATCTGAGCTAAGGCATCTTTTATTTCATCCTTAAGACCTCGATAGAATAACGCCGCACGCTTACTGTCGGGCCAATCTGTTTCGACGATCAGTTTGTTGAACTGGGCTATATACGCTACCAATTCTCGATTGCCTTGCTTGAGATCTAGGAGTTCATTGTCTGTAGCTTGGTTAGCAGTTCTTCTATCGAATATTCTTAAGAATTCTTTTTTGAAATGGTCAAAATCATATAATGCTGCGTCATTTCGAGCAACCAGCGGCATGGACCAGGCAGCGGCGTCTCCGCTCAAATAAAACAACATGAATGCAACCTTGGCTTGATCCTCTTTGAAAACTACTGATCTGCACAGGAAATGCAAGGAACATTGTTATGATATGTTATGTTAGGGATTGCTTGTATAGCGCCTATCACCGCCGGTCTCTAAGCGCTTAACCAGAAAGAACATAACACACTAATGACCCCAGAACCTCAGTTGTTTCACCTCCTATGATGTCATGAAGGCCTTTCTGAAAAGATAAGTTTTTAGTTTCTTTCTGAAAGGTAGAAGTTGCGATTCCGCTTTCAAGGTAGGTGGAAGCTTGTTCCACAGTTGTGGAAGGAGCACGGACAGGGCCCTGCCTCCTTTGGTCTTTAATTTGAACCTAGGATGAAACAGGTTGGAGGTTGTTCCTGAGCGCAGTAGCCTCCCCGGAGTGTACCTCTTTAGACGTTGCTTAATGTACTCTGGGGCTTTCCCAAAGAGTGCCTTATGGGCCACACAGAGACATTTGAACTGCACTCGGAATTTCACTGGGAGCCAGTGCAGCTTCTGAAGCAGTGGGGTTACATGCGCGTTTCTAGGCAAAGAATGGATCAGCCTGGCTGCATCGTTTTGTATTACCTGCAGCTTCCTCAACAGCTTCTGTGGTAGGCATAGGTATAAGGCATTACCATAATCAAGTCTCGAAATGACTGTGGCGGATACGATCGATTGCAGGGTGGAGGCAGATAAGATGGGGACTAGCTTTCGCAATTGCCTCAACACACCTATGCAGGATCCTGCCACAGCAGAAACTTGAGGGGCCATTGAGAGGTCTGCATCGATCCTTAACCCCAAGCTTTTTACCACATTGAGTGAGGAAAATTTGGGCCTTATGGGGATCCCCACTAAAGCGTTCAGGGTTAGCTAAAGGAACAATTGGAGCCACCGAATGAATCACTTGTGTGGCCACTTCCGAACCTGAGTTGTGCGAGGAATTGAAACTAGGCAAAGGAGTTGTTCCCGCTATGAGTTCCTCCAATTTCTGTTGAACATGACGAGTTTCTTGTTGGGACCTTTTTACCTCATCCCTAAGGACCCTATTCTCTTCTGCAGAGCATGTAAGCTGAGCCTGTAACCCTTCTAAGATTCCCGCCAAAGACTTTAAATCGTATCCCTCAGCCATGTCGACTCGAGTGGAAAAGTGTGCACTTCAATCTGTCAGAAGGCTCAGGAATCCACTGGAGTCGACGTAGGTCCCAATGCCCCACCACCTCAGGAGTCACCAGTAGGAAACTATTGGTAACCCCTAAAACAGCAGGGAAAGGGGAAGTGGAAGAGAAAGAGAGAAAACAGTCGCAGGTTGGTGGGCTGTGCTTCTTCAATATGACTTCTGACTGGATACACCAACCCCTGGAAAGAACAACTTAATGCATTCACAACTCTCTAAAACATATTATGTGTATTAACTGTTTTTTTAACAATTCGAAGTCTCTTACCCCAATGTAACCTGGACTATGCTTCTCTCTTGTAGGTAGCTGTTGTATATTCTTCACAGCTCCTGCACATAAACCAATATTAGTGCGCTGTTCTTTTCTGTATTTCAATTGATAAACCTTTGGATAATTTGAGGGGATTACCTGGGTATTAATTAGTCCCACGTATAAAGTTCTCTGGAAGTCTGTACTGTAATTGTTTTTGAATGAAACTAACCCTCACTATAGGTAAGCTAAATTCTAACCCTAAATGCTATGCGATACTTCTAATGAATAAACTAACCCTACTCTATGTCTTCCGAGTTCCTCACTCAAACTCTATGAAGAGGCACTAAATGATGCTTAATTCAACAAAGTCTCTCACAAAAGTCACTTGCCAGAATCCCACGTTGCGCATGCGAATGAACTCTGCCAAGAATCAAGAAGCGCTGACAGGAAATTTCAGGAAAGGTGCTTCACACGAGAGCCGCACTGTGTCTCCGGTGAAGAAGTCAGTTAAAGTGCGCAGTTTCCTGAGCAAACGTGCGCTTCATTACCACAGCTGCTCGCGCGCTCTAGAAGACTAGAACGGTCACTCAGCACAGTTTGCGGGCTTCCTCTGCGGCCATGTTGAAGTACTCGCTCTCCAAGGTTCTGAAAGCAGTGCTGCAGGAATAGGGTAGTCACTCTGTGCTGTCTCCTCCAATGTGGATATTTAGAGGTTTGCTTTAGAGACCGCTGAGTTTTCGCTTGAACTGACCTAATGCTAGCTATCGTGCTTGAAGTCTTGACACTGGGTCGGAGTGTTTGATTGGTTCAGATGCTCCGTCCATCACCACCCCCTTTTGTACCACTTTGTTTGCCATAACTTGGCAGGGTATGCTCAGACGTGAGTCCCTTGCTCACTTTGCCACTGGATTCAAGCAAGCCTGTCTGAAGATAGCTGTGATGCCAGAAAACGGTCCTAGGAAGCTTGTTTCCGGTCCAGGGAAGACATGGCTTGGCAGTTCGGGCTGGACTATTCCCATGAGGCACAGGGTCAGACTGATTTGCATATAGCCATGTCTGAACTGGGGTGGCAGAGTGGGCTAAAGAACGGTGATGGATTAAACCCAGATTTGTTGACTGGGTGTGAGTGTTTGATTTGTTCAGATGTTCCATCCATCACCACCCCCTTTCGTACCACTGGGGTGGGGGGCACGCCCACACCCCTCTGGGAGCTGCGGGGAGACCTTGCTGGGTCCCCTACCTTAAGCAGCACAAGGCGGCTGCCCGCAGTCACATCCAGCAGTGCGCCCACTAGAATATGTCAAACATTTCCCCTGGGGCCACAAAGTGGCTTCCCAAGGGCCACACCGATGCCAGCAGGACGTTGAAAAGTGGCCATAGAGGGATGCGAAACAGATGCATGCTAAAGATAAGTTGTCTGGGAAACATTCTTTGCTTCTTTAGCTTTAGTTTAGTTAACTTACAAATAAAGTATGCCCATTTCACAGCTTTCCGAATGTTCCTGCTCTGTCAAGTGAACAATAGCCCAGTGCTGCTGTTCACCATGGGACCGCAATTAAAGGTCAGGAATGCAGCATGCAGCCATCAGGCTGTACTTTGAGTATCCCTGGTCTAGAGTGAATGCACAAAACAGGCCCCTGCCAGTCTAAACCAGACGTTGATTGGAGTTAGGCTGCAAAGTACAAAGAGTCATAAGCACACAGAAATGCTCACTTTCTACAAGTGATTGCTTCACCCAGTGAGAATGTGTCCACAACGCCAATGGTTGTACCGCTGAAAAAATTCAAATGGAGTAGTGGGGGAAACCAGTCGGACCTTGATCGGTTCTTTACCTAAATCCGTGGTTATGAAACAAGACAAGAAGCTGGAAAACAAGTCAGCTTCAGACAACAAAGAAAATTCCAGACCGGATGGTCAAAGGACATGTGTCAAACTAAATGAGATTGATGAATTGTGCCCTGCCAATAACTTGAAGTAAAATGAATAGACAAAAGAATAAGCAGATTGTACCCAGTCAGAGCCCTGAGGAGAACCCCAAGAATATTATAGGGGCTTGAAGTGCATCTGCATCTTTTATCATTTGAGAACCATACACTTAGGAGTAGGATCTGCTCTAAGGGACTGGTCAAAATTCCAAAACCTTAGTTGCATTAAATTTTGTTCCGAGTGGGCAGCAACTTCGCAAAGGATTGTATAAATTGTTCAAACAAATTATGAACATCTTTGTTGCATTTGAGAAATTAATGACTGGTTTAATACTGCAACTTATTTTCTACTGATTTACTTTGTATTTGTATTGTTTTGTCACGTTTTATGTGCATGAGTATTATTCAATACTTGTGTTGTAACTTCATTGAAACATATTGTTTTTCCTGTTTCTGACACTTTAACCCCTTGTGTGCTGATGACGGAACCTCTCCATCATCAGCTGCGGTGGCGCTGTGCTGATGACGGAGCGGTTCCGTCAAGGCCCGCCCGCCGCTCATTCGCAGCGCGAATTCCGCGCCTGTGCTGAGCGTTCTAATGAGCGGGCGGGGCCATGACGGAACCGCTCCATCATAAGCACAGCGCAACCAACGCTGGTGACGGAGCAGTTCCGTCACCAGCATGCGCCCGCAGCTCTTCCGCCCGCCCCCTTAGCAGTACGGCAGAATAGCCGCCGCAGTGAAGGGGTTAATGAAAAAGAAAAAGTCAAAAGAAAAATACAGTATAATGGTTTAATAAATAACCAGGACCAATGAAATCTGAATTGGCCGTAGTCTGTTCAAGTAGACAACAGCAACACAAGTGGCAGCTAGATACAATGTTGTTGTATTATATTTAGGCCCTATCTAGCCATCAATATTTGGGCCTACCCCCTTTAACACTTTCTACAAGTGGCATTTCTAAAATAGTAATGACAAGTCCACTAACACCAATAAGCAGGATACATCAACACTATTTCAAACATACCAAGCACGGCAAAGCTACTCCTTTCAGATCAAAAATTACCACTAAAACACATATTAGAGAATTCCAAATTGAAACCTATGATAAGAGCAGCCTCACAGCAGTGAGAAACCAAATAGGCTGTTTTTCACTACCAGGGCATGCCACACAACAAAAGCACATGTCTTACCTTTTACCTACAGAGCACCTTACCCATACCTACCTAGGGCCTCCCTTAGGGGTGACATATATGTAGTAAAAGGGGGCTTCCAGACTTGGCAAGTAACTTCAAATGTCAAGTCACTGTAGCAGTAGACTGCGCATGCAGGCCCTGCAGGGGCAGAGGCTAGAGACAGGTGTGAAAGGCAACTTCGTGAGTGGCGCAAGCAGCGCTGCAGGCCCACATGTAGCATTTAATTTACAGGCCCTGGGTATATGGAATACTATGTACAAGAGTAAATTAAATATGCCAAACAGGTGTAAACCTATCATACCAAGTTCAAAGGAGAGAGCATATGCACTTTAGCACTGAATAGCAATGAAAAAGTGCCCAGAGTCTGAAAGCCAACAAAAACCGGTTAGAGAAAATACAGGAGGAAGGCAAAAAGCCTGGGGATAACCCTGCAAAAAGGGCCCTGTTCAACAATATCTGTCACACTTGTGAGGAAGTACCCATCCACCAAACTCTAAATCAGGCTTTAAGGGCTTGATTTAGGGTTTGGCTGATGATACTCCATGCGTCAGGGTGGCCAGGGGCATTGTCACTATCACCCTGATGGACTACCATCCGCCAAATTTAGAGCTGATTGCTGGCCCAGCAGTACCCTCAGTACATAAATATTGGTGGACGGCCACAGTCAGTTTTGACAGCCATTCAGCAACCCTTTCCAAAATTATTGTTTGCAACAAAAAAAAAGCCCCCACTAACTGGGAGTTTTCTCCCAGGTTGTGGGGACAGGTATTATTTTTTTGTCCCTCACCACCCAGTTTATCCTTGTGGTGGTAGTCCAAAAATAAACAGCCACATGCATCAAGCGATTTTGGAGTCGCAAACGGTGCGAATCGCAAAATTCGGCCGTTTCGAATTCCAAAATCACTTTTTTGGATGCATTAAACAATTTTCTAGAAATCGCAATTTTTTGCGATTTCTAAAAATGCGATTGCATTTAAGGAATCACATTTTTGCGATTCCTTAAATGCAATGCATGAATGTTTAAAAAAATGTGACTTCGCAAATAGGGGGAGCAAATTAACACGAGGTTGAACCTCGTGTTAATTTGCGAAATCTTTCAAAAATGCTCAAAAATGCATTTTTGAAAGTGTCATGTTACACACACACATGTTTTTCAACATGTGTGTGTGAAACTTGCACTTAAACAAACATTTCAAGGGTGCAAGGGGCCTCCTTTGGACCCCGCTCAGCACCCTTGAAATGCATTAACAAATTGCGATTCGCAAAATGAAAAACGCAAAATGTTAATGCCTTCCCATTGATTCCTATGGGCCTTTTGGCCCATAGGAATCAATGGGAAGGTTTTCCTTAATTGCGATTCACAAAATGTGAATCGCAATTAAGGAAAATTAAGAAATCGCAAAAATATTTGCGAATTATTCATGCATTGCCGTTTGCGATTTCTAAATTGCGATTCCTTCATTTTCGCAATTTAGGAATCGCAAACGGGTGCAATGATGCATGTGGCCGGAAATACTTTACACCATCCACCCTAAATAGTGTGGGCTCCTTCTAAAATTCGGGCAGGGCTGAAACCTGCAGTAGTTTCTCTAAAGGCCCCTACATCAGAAGGCTGTCAGAGGAAGCTTTCTAACAACTACACCAACTGGGACCCCATCAATTTAAAGCTTATTGTCTGTCCGGCTCTAAATGAGGTTGGTGGACTTAGGGTTTGGCGAACTATGGGGCTGATTCACAGAACCAACTTAAGACAAAATCCTAAACTTACTACTTTTGGCATTCACAGAAGTTAGGATTTTGTCTTAAGTTTGTCTTAAGACAGACTTAAGACAAAATCCTAACTTAAGTCTGTCTTAAGTCTGTCTTAAGACAAATTTAAGACAAAATCTTAACTGCTGTGAATACCAAAAGTAGTAAGTTTAGGATTTTGTCTTAAGTTAGTTCTGTGAATCGGACCCGATAACTCCGAACAGTGCAGTAATACCACACATGTCCTCTGTGATGTATTACCAAATAACAAATCCAGTTGTAGTTAGAATGAGCCCCAAAGTAGTATGCTAGTGAAGTAATAGCCTGTAAATGAAGGATGCGAGAGCCAAGCTGGCATTAGGTGTAGTTATAACAGCCATAGCAAACAAGCACCCAATTACAGTTATAAGAGCCAATAAAATCAAAGCTCTGCTTCTCGCTGCAAAAACATGTAACTTTTATGCCAGAACATTGAAGCTCCTCCTTATATTGGATTCTGGTTATTTTCTAAGCAAACAAGAAGTAATTTTGTCCTTGCTCCAGAACTTAAAGAAAGTCACACTATTATGATACATTATTTTCATAGCAATAATTTTGAGAGTGGCATTTCGCTCTCCCAGATGCCAAAAACAAATCCTTTTCAAATTCTCTCCAGCGACAAAATAACTTTAACAAGCTGTTGTGTGCATTACAAATAGCCACTCGCTCGCCAAGATGACTGACACATCCATCCAGCGCTCTGCAAATAATTGGTTTACTTCCAGTCATGCCAGGAGGCCACATTCACCGCTCTAATGGAATAAAAGCCATACATGACATGTTCATTAATGGGGACATTTTCATTTCAAACTTGCATTTTAGCCGACGAGAAATTATTCATCATGTCAGTTTTTTCAAGTTCAATCACTCTGTAGTCTTTGGGGATATGATAGTGTCTTGCATTTCTCTCAACAGCCTTTTTTGCATCTCAGCACGCTGTGCCTTTAAATTGCCGGTGCGAAACCGTAAACCCTAGAAGACTTCGCAGGCCTCCACATACTACAGCTTTTAAAGTATCCCTGATTTTTTTTTAAAAATGTATGTTTTGAGAAAATAATATGTTTAATGAAAAAACATTAAGTCTTGCATCTGAGGGAAATCTGATAATACACATGAAGTACCTCATTTTGAACCACTAATACATTTTGCGCTTATTGAAAAATCTCCACAATACTTTCCCCCCCAAAATATATTTTTTGGCCTAGTTTGCACATGAATTGTTTCAGGTGCTCCATCATGCGGGGCTTAGAAAAAAGGAGGGTCCTGAATCCGCTCTCCCCATTTATATTCCCATATGAACTTTAGATACAGCTACAGCCTAAAACACTGCACGCATTTCCACAATTTTGAAAGTTAGATCTAGGTCCATAAAGGATGCTTTTTGTGTAAATCTGTTCAGTAGTTTTTGAGCAATCATTGCTAAAAGATTTTTTCTAGGGATTTGGAAGCTCCACGGATCCCAACAGATCTCACACGGAGATCTTATTGGATGTTACCACCTCAACCAGGAAGTGGTAACAGCCATATCCTGAGCCCCCAGGCATGGTGGTGGGGTCTCAGAGAAACCCCGCCTAAGGCCCAAAAGACATGTTTTTTCTTTGAAATTTGCAACAATTTGCAGAGGATCCACAAATCTGCAGCAAAATATTTACAAAAAAGAACAAGCAGACCTCCTGTGCTTGTTCCAAAAAAAGGACCCCCGGTGCGCCCAGGTCCCAGGAAAGGGGGCCAAAATATTTATATTTTGACGGAGGGGGCACATGCGACCCTACCTACCCAGGCCAATTTTGGTCTCAAAGACCTCATCCCCCAGGTCCAGGCCATGTTGTTATAAAGGGGTGTACGGTACCCCTCTCTGAGCCATTCATGGCCCTGGGGACCCCATCTCCCAGGGCCAGCTAAGGCTATGTCCTAGGGAGCCCAGCCCCAGGATGTAGAAGTTTCCCAACCTGCACTGGCATGGGCAGGGAAACCTGTGTTTGGTCTCCCTTGGCTGGAGCAGTTTCAAGTCTCCTGCCAAGCAGAGCAACCACCAAACTGCTCCCAGCAGGCGGGAGCTTGAAAAATGCTCCCACTCGCTGGGAGCAGACTTTTCATCTGTTCAGGACAGGGAAAACGACTGCTCCCGCTCGCAGGGAGCAGCATTTTTAGTAAGTATGGGGGCAAAATCCGTTCCGCTCTCGGAATTTGTGGATTTTCGGCAATTTCGCCATCCGCAAATCTTGCAAGATTGCCAAAAATCCGCAAATCCGCTCGCTGGTGGATTTTTTTTTTTTTGCACATGTCCGAGTTGAAGCTCAAATTCAGTAACGTTCAGCCCAAAAAATTAGTGAGCACGGTTGAGGCTAGGCAGGTGTGCTTCCTCCCTATATCTACCATCTACCATCTACAATTAGATGTAATCCATGATGGAGGTGTTTGCATCCACGACTTTCTTGAGCGAAATCCCCAGGTACTTCCTGTGACCAGGAGGCTGCTTCCTTCTCATCTGCTGCTCTGATCGGTCTCTGACCCTTTATAAACAAGAGGCATGTGAACTCGCATGGAAGCCCCACCCCACACACACTAGGGTATGCAACATCTTCCTGCCCTTTCCTCACTATGATGGACAGCTCACTCGAGGGACCTCGGTGCCTTTTGGCGCGGTGGCAAAATTACAGACACACATGGTAACTGGAGACAACTATTCTGGCCCTTTACGCAGCTGTAGTGTAGCAAAAGCACTATACATTTACCCAACGAGGTAGCACTTACTTATTAGCCAGTAGAAAGTACTTCTGTTGAGTAGAGGTATGGCACAACGCGGTGGCATCTTCGTGGATAAATATGCAGGCAGGATTCATTCTGGCATGATGCTCCTGTCACAAAAATTAAACCTCAACAGGAAGCACTTACTGATAAAGTAGGTGCCCGAGTTGAAGCTTAAATTCAGTCACGCATTATAATCAGCCCAAACAACTAGTGAGCACGGTCGCTTATAATCAGCCCAAACAACTAGTGAGCATGGTCTAGGCTAGGCAGGTGTGCTTCCTCCCCATATCTACCGCCTACAATTAGATGTAATCCTTGATGGAGGTCTTTGCATCCACAAGTTTCCCGAGCGCAATCCCCGTGTACTTCCTGTGACCAGGAGGCTGCTTTCTTCTCATCTGCTGCTCTGATCGGTCTCTGACCCTTTATAAACAAGAGGCATGTGAACTTGCACGGAAGCCCCGCACGTTTGTCCCACCCCACACACACTAGGGTATGCAACGTCTTCGCACCCTTTCCTCACTATGATGGACACCTCACTCGAGGGACCTTGGCGCCTTTCGGCACAGTGGCAAAGTTACAGAAACAAGTGGTCACATATATTTAAGAAAATCCGCAAGATTTCGCGGACCGCAAATCCGCAAAATTCACCCATACTTAATTTTTAGCAGCCCGCTGTGGATGGGATCAACACCAGCCTTTGCTGGATGTGGGGAGCTGGCTGGGGCTTGGGTCCTTGGTGCCTCCCCCGTAGCCCTCAAAGATAGCCTGGTGGGTGCCCTGGGTGGACACCATGGCACTATTGGAGTTGACCAACCCTCCACTGCGCATAGCCAAAGGTCGTGCACAGCGTAAGGTTGGCTGCATGCAGGAGATTGGCCGCAGGCTAGGCCCTGTGGCCAGCTCATCGTAATGCACAACCAAACACCCTGCAAAACTTGGGGTTGACTGTATGCATGGGCCTACCAAAAGAGCCTGGTCATTGGCCAGGCCCTACATCTAACTGACCACCACGCACGGCTTGATTAATGTCAATGATATAATTAATGATAATTAAAGTTACTTTTCATTAAAAAACCTAGAAATTCAGTAATGTTCTTGTTAGGTGAAATGTTCAGGTTTAAACTCTAAAAAACACTGAAATTAATCAGTTATAATTAGAGTAACTATAACTCGTGCCCTAAGGTAATTATAACTCGCGCTGTTAATTACCCTATATATTGCATCACTCATGCCATCTTCCTTGACATCATTGATAATGTCACTGCACATGGGGAGTGAGTTGTAGTTACCTTAGGGTAGGAGTTATAGTTACTTGATATAACTCTAACCATAACTGGTGAATTTCAGTGGTTTTTAGAGTTTAAAACTGAATGTTTGACCTAAGTATAATGTTACTTTAACCTTTGAGTTTTTAAGTGAAAACAGCAGCACAAAATCCTCTCACTCCCCAGTTCCTGTGGCAGTGGTGTGCGTACTAGTGAGAGAGCCCGAGTATAATCCAACAGTACTTTTCCTTTAAGGACGCACACTCCAAAGTTGCTCAAACAATATTTACTCCATTAAATCATCCATTACACCAGCCAGTGGTAAAAAACTCCCAATCTATTTTGTCGGAGGACCTCCTTGTTCACAGATCATGACAGCCACCCCCAACATCGAACATAAACCTTAGCTGTGAATCATAAGCATAAACAAAGGGCTAAGGAAGAGCGTCATGAGTACAGACTTTGATTGGTCGGCTATCTTGTAATATGTCCATAACTACATTAGAAGCTAAATACATGCCACAATGGTGTGCAAAGATATCACAATGTGTAACACATAATCAAAAAATATCAGCAACATATATCAATGCTTCAATAACAGGCTCAAAATCAATAGCACAGGAATTAAACCGAAGTCGGTTAATAAAATCTTAATATGTCGGTCCTTGTATGTTTTGGATTCCAACTGAAACAACAGTACTCCTTCCACACTAAAATAATCTGCTCCTGGCAGAAATATTTATGTCACAATGTGCATGCCTTAGTAATTAAAACATGTACGAGATAGTATCACCATCAAATAATGAGTCAATTCATGAGACTTACAAACTGCCCTGTAGTCAATTCATGATTTCAGATATTATCATATCAAAGTGGGTAAATTATAGCTGAACCACAGATACTACGGAACCTGAGCTTCCAGTAAATTGAGAAAGTCCTTTACAGCAAAAAAAAGCAGTGTTCCATCAATTACAACCAAGTGGCAAAAAAAAGAATTGAAACCTAATTAAAAAACATATTCGTAGCTCATTAGGAGGCCTAGCCCTGCGATTCACCAGTTCAATAAACCTTATGTGAGAGAAAGGGAAAGACTAACACAACATTAAAATCATGTTTAGAACTTCAACCTTAGGAAATGAGAAGTAAGAGACAGGAGAGAAAATGTCAATACAGGGTGGACACCTCGCCATGGAATGATGCATGTTGGCCTGCTGAACTGAGCCCATCCCCCGCCCCAACAGACTACGCCCACAACCATAGCAACATCCTGGACAGCAAGCTATCTATGAAGAAACAGGTTCATGCGTCTCATCTGCCTGCTTCCACATCGGACGCATGCTTCACAAGATCTTCAGGTGGCTCCCAGACAGACCAGAACTGTCACAGAGGGGCTTGTCACCAGTGGGTTGGACTACGGAACTCCCCATACGTAGAAATCACCACAGCCTCCTGAAGAGATTGCAAACAATACAAAACTCAGCTACAAGAATCATCATCAATGTCTCCAGATGGACCCACATCACACCCCACCTCAAGAAGCTACACTGCCTCCCGATACAGAAGACTTGCCAGTTAAAGATGTTGAACCACACATACAAAGCCCTGCACAACCAAGGACCAACATACATCAATAAATGCATGGCTTGCCACAAGCCAACAATACATCTATGATCCGACTTCCTCTTCCTTGCAGTTCCCCCCCCGAATCCACTGAAGCAACAGCGGAGGACTCTCCTCACACCTGGCATCCAAAGCTTGGAACAACCTTCCCCTGCACCTCAGGACTGCCTCATTGCTTCTGCAATTCAAGGAACTCAAGACCTGGCTGTTTGAATGATCAGAGTAACACGACGCAGTAAGCAACCCCAGTGCCTTGAGACTCTCTCAGATGATTTACAGTGCTTTACAAATCTTTGATTGATTGAGATTGATATAAACTAGTACATAGCATTGCTTAACCCAAATGAGTATTCATTTCTTCATCAATGTTCAACCCCTTAGGGCCTTGGTATCCAGTTCCAAAATGTATTTAGACTCCAACGGACTCAGGTACCGTGTTCTATTACCCCCTCTCTTGGTCTGTGGTATTCTGTCTATGACAACGTTTTTCAAGAATTTGATATTTTCTTCATGAAATTGTGAGAATTGTCTAACCACAAGGTAATGCTTGTCATCGTGATTGATTCCCTTAGATGTTCCAGGACACAATGAATACAGGTAATGGCAACACCACCCTATTGGAAAGATGTGAATGATCTGCAAAGCTGCTGTAGTTCCTCAAGTTGGTACCAGAGGTCCCTCTCAAGTCAGGTACAATTGCTTGACTTGTCAATTACAAAGCTTATGATGTGACTTCAACCTGGAAATTTGCATCTATTCTCTTGCAACTTTATCTTTTTTAAGACTAAAGAGATTTGCCAAAGTTGATTCATACTGATAAGAAAATACTGCAACTTACAATAAATGTCTTGAGCAATATAGAAATTGTTAATTACATTCTACCATACATAGGAACAAAACGTCACTGGGGAAAAACTTTTATGGTGGATATCTATTTAGGTGCATGTATATATGTATTACTATACTTACAGTAGAAGTCTTCACAGCAGAGTAGCATAACATAGATGGAAAATCTGTTGCATTCTACTAGCAAAAGAGGTCCTCACACAAGAATTCGATTGAGATGGAAAGCTGCAGGAGTGCTATTCTGCCAATAGAGGTTCTCACAGATAAGTGCAATGGAGTTGGAAAGAAACAGTTGTGCTATACTACCAACGGATGTCCTCACAGAAGGGTATTTGTTGATGGAAAACATGCTGCCTTCTAATATCAACAGATGAACCCACAGTAAACTACAACGGAGAAGGAAAGTTGGTGTTGTGCTATACTTCTAATAGAGGTCCTCAAAGAGGAGTGCAATAGAGATGGAAAGTTGCAGTTCCACTATTCTATCAATGGGGAGCTTCACAAAAGAGTGCATTGGAAATGGAATGTTTGGTGCACTATACCACCAACAGAGGTCATCATAGGAGAGTACACTGGCACCATAGGCCTTATTCGGTGTCTATTTAAACTTCAGAAAAGTAAGATATGCAAAAAGCAACAGTGACATATTGAACTTTTCCTTTCTTCTTTGGAATTAGAATGTCCCCCCCCAGTGGACAATAGCTGCTGCGCAACTATTCCGGGATGGCTGTAATATCCTGGATTTTTTTCACATAATGAGTACATGTAACTGCAACAACAATTTATCAGAAAGAAGAGTAAGGGCTGCAGATCGGCTACAGTTTCTCAAGTTATTACTGGTGGTCCCTCTCAAGTTAGATGCTACTGCTTCATATGTCAGGTTGAAGGGTGTGGTTTCAACTATATAAGAAATGTGTACATACACTGTTGCTACACTAATGCTTCATGCTCATTTTTCTAAAGGATAAATATATCAAAGATGAGTCAACATTGCCAACTTTACAACTTACAATAAATGTCTTGAGTGTTATGGAACCAGTTGATGACACCCTACTGCACACAGCTGTGTATCAAACATTAAAGTGAACTGTCATAACTAATAGATACAACAATTAAATAGGAGCCAATATGGTAAGAGTGCCATATACCTTTAAATTGAAGGTGCTGCTTTATCATGAAATAAAGATGGCAAGGTGATTATAGTAGTGAGCAAAGTTGGAAAGTATATCTGTTTGAAGTTGCTTATTTATAATGGACAGAATAATTATCCCAAAATGGAGATGAGATTCTTGCTCAAACATCAGTCTCTAAGTTAGTGCACACCTCTAGCTAAAGGAAACCCTACGCGTGTTACACTGCTAGAACTTTTCAGTAAGAGCAGACATGTGGAGAGTGTCAAAAGAGGGTAGTGTCAAGAGAGGGAGCTGTAGAAAATCAACGGGTTAGCCAAAAACACAAAGGCCCTAGTTACGATGCAGGTCGGACGAGCATCCGAATGGCATTGTTAGATGGAAAACCGATGACTAGTAGTCGGCAGTTGCATCCAATGAATTTGGATGTGGCTGCCCATGAGGCGGTCGTAAACATCCATTTTCCTAAAATGGCTTGTGCAGCGGGTGGAAAAGGGCTGCTGCACAACCTGCATTAGGAAAATGAATGTTTAGAAACATCCATGCACCATGAGCCAGGCACCAAGTTGTGCCCGACATGCGGTGTACTGATGTTTGGCGGCCACAGGCGCCCTCCAGGCCTCTTAGCGGACACTAGGGAGGGACAAGGGCCCTGCTGGGAGTCCCCAAAGTCTGTTTCCGACAGCTTTTCAATAGCAGTCAGACCACCATTGAAAGGCTGCCTGAAACATGCATTGTAATCCCTATGGTGGTGCCTGAGCAGACACCGGTCCATTGTAGGGGATTACTTTCTGCCCGCTGCCCCAATGGGCTTCTTGAGCCCCTCAAATAGGCAGCAGTCTCTCCCTCCGCCACCTGCCTCTGACTGCCGCATCTTAATGCAGCGGTCAGACTGCATGTAAAGATGTCAGTCGGATCGCAACCAACAGTCTTTCGGTTGCGATCCGACCGACATTGTAATTGCCCCCAAAGTACTTAAATGCACCACACCGGGAGAGTTGCTTTTGAGTGTGTTGTGTGGAACAAGTACAGATGAAACTCTTATATGGAAATAGCAGGAACACTGCACTTTATTTACACCTACGTTCATTGATGCTTGATGCCCAAAAAAAGAAGCACTAATTTTACAATGAAACAAAATGTAAACTTCCTTGCTCAGATGCCACACTGTTAAGACCTATGCAATAGTTTTCCTTCAATTGTTTCTATAGTGCCACAAGGCCATTATTAGCACCAGGGCTTGGCTGACAGTCTCTGCAGCTTACTTTAACAATAGACCATCCTTTAATATACATGTAGGAGTTCTCTATATATTCAAACATATCACATCAACCTTCTAATCTGATGCACAATTGGAGGGAAATTTTTTTATGTTTTATAAAGGCAACCTGTGGATCATATTTGCAGTGTTATATGAAATAAACTGCCTTCATATACGTCCCTTAAAAGGATAGGGTCCACATTTACAGAGACTTTGGAATGAGTTGGCACTACTTTTTTTTTTTAAAGCAAACCTGATGCAAAGTATTAGGGTGTATTTAAAATCCAACAGCATTGTGCTGTCTTGGGTTGATGTGTGTCAATGGGGACCCCTTTCTGCACAAAAACCTTGCTAACTACCGACTTAGGCACTCTTGCCAGAGATCTGTATTGGCACAAGCCAGCTTAAAGTCCACCAGCACAGGAAGAGAGCAGAAAGATCCACGTCTTAGTAGATATGGTGCATTTTTGTTCTCTTCCATTTAGACAACACAGCACAGCAACTTCACTTGGTGAGCTGCTTTGTGTGATTTCTTTGTACATAATCAATCACAAAAAAGGGGCGAGGGTCAACCAAGTTTTAACTCTAATACCCCAGACCCCCAAAGACCTCAATTGTACACACAATAGGGGGAGTAGAGTAAATAACATAAAAATACATATATACACAACAAACAGAGAAGGCCCCAATAGGGCAAATCACTCTATTTGAAAAAACTGCCCTCACTCACATACCAAGGTATGTGACATGCTTCATCATTGGGCCTGCTTACAATACGTCCTGGTGTACCCCACACAAGACGGAGCATAAGGGAGGGGAAAAAATAATAAATTTCTCTAAACACAACATATAGTCAGGACAAATGGACATTAACAACATTAAACACATAAATTGGTGAGAATTTGTGCAAACACCAAGTGATCTCAACCGAGAAGTGCGACAAAAAGTGCAGTATAGGGAGTGATTAAAACTGATTAAAGGTGTCAACCAAAAACAAACTTTATTAAACTTTCCTTGACACACTTTAAATTAAAATTAGAAAAAAAAGGATGGGTATAAGCCTCTAAGGAATAATTAAGAACCTCAAGGCATCCCTCCTACCACTGCCAGAGTCAACATGTTTCGACCGCTCTGTATGCGCCTGTAAGGTCACTCCGCTCTTCTTCAGGACCATCGCATTCGGTGTCAATCTGGGATCCCCCGTACTCCAGAGAAATATTATCCCACCAGGGGTGGGCAGGTCAAATCGATCCGTGCCTCTCCTGTGTTATATGTGAAGAGTGTTCCCTCAGATGCGGGAGAACATTCACTACAGCAGAGAGAGAGAGTAGAGAGAAGGTGATATAATCCCTTATTAGTATACACCTACTCTATCAAGTCCACCAGCACAGGAAGAGAGCAGAAAGATCCACGTCTTAGTAGATATGGTGCATTTTTGTTCTCTTCCATTTAGACAACACAGCACAGCAACTTCACTTGGTGAGCTGCTTTGTGTGATTCCTTTGTACATCTCTGCCCAGATCTTCTACCTCAGAGCTTCCCAACATCACTAAAGGATCACTGCATCATATTATTTTGGCTTTATTGTAAAACACATTAGTTCCTTAATACACCTTATGCTCTACAGTTACACCAGTTTGTCTCCTCTTCAGCAACCAATGTCAATTACTTGGATTCTATCCAGGTTTTGATTATAGACTATTTATCAAAGGCACAATTTGAATGCCTTTAGGCACTGCATTTCAAGTAAATGTTTTAAAACTAACAGAATATTGCTTGCTATATTCTTTATTTGTTTTCTTGAAGTCGAGTTTTTCTTTCTTCCATGTCATGTATGTTATAGTGCAAATACTACATCAGTTTCTCAACAAAAGAGCTGAACTTGAAGCAGTTTATTGAAGTGTGTCCTTGCTAAAGTCATTCCAATTTCCTTGTTCTATTTTTCTTGTCATTCTATCTAAGACGTTAATCCTCCACTTTTTGCTGTACTCATTTCACAATATATGTACATTTTCAGTTAAAGTTGAACATATAAAATAGATGATTTCAGACTGCCTTTTTTCTCATTTGAATTCTTAACTGCTTTTTGGATAAAAGTCAGCGATATTCATGCATTACCGAGCTAATGCTCTTAGCCATGTTATCCACCTCCCATTGGATAACATGGCTAAGAACTGCTCAGGGGCAGGTGTTAGCTTTTGGAGATATTCGCGCTTAGCGCGAATATCTCCAAAAGTTGGTAATAGGAGATAGCGATGTTGACATGCAAAGTGGGGCCCAAGATGGTCGCTATCTTAGCGACAGCTAGGTAATAGGGAGATAATTTTATCTCCGCTTTCTTGGCTTTTAAAGACAAAAAAGCGGAGAAAAACCCCCTTGATAATATGCCCCTTCTAGACTTTTTCATATTCTGTGAAGATTTGAAATCATGAGTTGTGTTACTATGCTAAACTAGAGATTTCGTTAAATCACGTCTTTTGCAATATTAATCATACTTTATACTAAGAGATTAAATTGAGAACAGCTTTCTCTACATTTTAGATTTGCAAAAGTAGCTGTAAATGATAAACACTGTTTATCTGTCTTTGTTTATATAACAACGCAACATGGCAGCCACAGCAGCGGCTTCATGAATCAGAAGAAGGGAAAGGAACAAATGCATGTAATTACTGTCAAAATATCCGGCTTTAATTTTGAACATGCAAATTGGTGGATAATTCCAATACAACAGCCTCGCACCTGCAAAGATGTAAAAAAAAACTGTGATATTTTAATCACCTTAATTATTGTGGACACAGCTGTTTGTATTACTATGCCCACAAAATACTGTGCATTCATTGAGATGTAATGAGTAGGGAGAGGAGGATCGGGCAAATGGGGCAAAGAAGTGCAAATGAAATAAAGTATAGCACAAAGGTATTTTGCTCTTGCTTCTCGTGCTAAAAAACGTATACAAAAGTGATAAGCGCACTTCCATCAATGAAACTGTGAACAGCTACGTCGACTTAAATCAAACATTTATTTTAAAACATAAGATTGTGCGTAAAAAATCAAGGAACTCAAAATACGTGTGCGGATTGTCAATAAATGGGTCTGAAATATCAAAATATTAAAATCAAGAAAAGTCTTCAATTACTTGATTTGTGCACATACACCCAGAATGTAATGCTAGTAAAACAGATAATGAAAGTTAATGCTATTAAGTGAGGTATCCCATTACCACTGATCCTTGCAAGTGCTACAGTGATATTTTTCAAAGAGGATGTAATGACTAAAAATGCAGGCGGTATATGTCAAAAGCCAGTAATGGGTTGAAGTGCCAAACAAAACTGTAGTATCCTTTTCCACGCGTCCATAGGTTTGTGAATAGTAGTTTGTAGTACATGAGTAGTACTACTGCCGTGCTACTTTACATATCAAAAAATGCAATTTGGGAATTTGTCCATAATATCCGTAAGTCTACCTATCAATGCACATTTTCTTCCTTGTGTAAACCACTCTGTGTGCATGTGTGCAAGTCTCTAGTACTGGACTCAATTGAAGGAGATTCTTCAAGCCATTTCCTCAGTGGAAGGGTGTGGGTCCAGTAGAGATTAGCTGATGGGTCTGACATATTAGACAATTCTGTAGGACTGAAAGGCAGGTCAGCTCTACATAAAGTCAATAGTACTATTACCTGCCGAGGGTGCCAGAGCACCAGCGCACTAGATTGAAGCTGGAGACATCAGACTTACAGGCCATGCATCAAGCGATTTAGGAATCGCAAACGGTGCGAATCGCAAAATTCGTCCGTTTGCGATTCCCAAATCACTATTTGGGATGCATTATCCTCAAAGTGAAGAAATCGCTATTTTTGCGATTTTTTAAAGTGCAATTGCTTTTAAAGAATCGCAATTTTGCGATTCCTTAAAAGCAATGCATGAAACTGAAAAAAATTGTGATTTCGCAATTAGAGAGAAAAATTACCATGAGGTTGGACCTCATGGTAATTTTGCGAAATGTTAGAAATATGAAATTTTGTGCATTTTTTTAACTTTCATGTTGTGCACACACATGCCCTTAGGGCATGTGTGTACACAACATATGTGCATTGTTTGATTTCAGGGGTGCAACAGGGTGTCCTTTGGACACCCCTGCACCCTTGAAATATCAATCCCAATTTGTGATTAGCTAATTGCGAATCGCAAATTGAGATTGTCTTCCCATTCATTCCTATGGGCCTCTAGGCCCATAGGAATGAATTGGAAGGGATTCCTTAATTGCGATTCGCAAAATGCTAATCGCATTTAAGGAATTCTAAGAAATCGCAACTTATTTAGCGATTTCTTAATGCATTGGCATTTGCAATTCCTTAATTGCGATTCCTTAAAAATCGCAAATAAGGAATCGCAAATGACGAGATTGATGCATGTACCTGTTTGTCTTTGTGCATAGTGGGGAGTAGCAGCAATATGGCAAAATGTAGGTTTGCCTAGGTGCCTACATTCCTTGCACTCGGTGGCACTGAAGGGTATTAGAAAGATACAGAGACAAGTGGATAAAATAAAAAGCAGTGATGCCATGTGCGTTTGTTACTTGAATAAATCATCATTTACACAGCGGCGGCCCGTGCAGGTAAGAGTGGTGGGTGGTGGGTCCGGTTGGTCCGGTTGTGGGGGGATTTCAACAGACGACGACAAGGGAAAATTAATTAATTATTCATTTAATTTTCCCTCGTGGTCATCTGTCGAATTTCCCCTCAACCGGGTCCCACCGCCTTACCACTCTTACCTGCATGGGCTGCTGCTGCCTTTATACCTAAACAAGTACATTAATAAAAAACAGTTTACAGAAAAGCAGTGTCAACACAATAATAAAAAACTGATTATTCATAAACATTGAGATCAGGCTGTGAACAAAGGTTAGAAGGCAGCAAATTTAGATAAAATGCTTTCCTAGATGATTAACCAGAAAGTGATGTTTCCTTTCCTGGTTTGGGTATGGCATGTATTTGTTTCAGCCAGAAAAGAAGAGGTGGGACATCAACATTGTAAGTGCTAAACCGGAAGCTCAAATCTGATTTGCTTTAAGAGATAAGCCCGTTAAGAGATTTAACCACAGACGGCCATGTGAGCTGCTTCCAGTGTGCCAAGAATAAACCCTGCACATGAACTGAGTCCGCCCTGCATTTTTGGTGGCATCTGTTAAAGTGGCAGTCGTGAAACATGGCAAGTACATCTAAACCATCGAAGAAAGCACAACAACTGCCACACAATGATAATTGAGTTTCATTATAATATTATATGCACAAAACCTTGACCATGACATACTTACTGCAACACACATTCTTCACCACATCTTGAGGGCCTCTTGGTCCATGTGAAGGCAGAAAAATAACTTCAGTGATTAGGAACATACATTATCTTCATACTCCTCTGGTCATATTTTCCATACACAACTAATCTGCATAATCAAACCATGCTGAATAAGGATATTTAAAGCTCATTAGACACCGAAGTGATACTCGATACCCACAATAACAAGTTTTACCAAGTAAGTGTTCTCTGTCATTACTTTGATCTGCAGTCTACTGGATTGTATAACAAAGTCACACATTCCAGGTTTTTTTTTTTCACAACAAATTTTATTAGTTGATCAGGCAGAAGCAGGTATACAGCACTCCACAATCAGGAGGTCACTGCATGATTATCATTATAAACACATCATTATATCCCAATCAATAAGAAAGAAACGTTTCCCCCTAACTTCCCCAACTCCCACATCCACCCAAAAATCCCACTACCCACCCCTTATCCCGCCCTAGCCCCGTACACGCGATCATGTCAAGCCCTCTTTACGCGCCATCTGAAAGTCCAGTGCCCTGCGCACTCTAAGCCTGGCATCCATCACCCAAATCTAGATCCTCATCAGGCTCCGCCGGTGGATCAAGAGTCAAACCCCTGTAGTCTGCCCACCGCTTCCAGATTTTAAAATGCTTCCTGGGACAACCTCTGGCCTCAAACACTGGGCGCTCCAAACCCATAAAATAGTCCAATCCAGCTTTCCACGCACTCAGGGGGGGGGGCTCGCTCATTCTTCCACGCTCGTGCACACATTCCAGGTTTTGCACATTTTTGCATCCTTCTGCACCACTCATGGTGGGGTGCTGTCAGATGCATCTGATATCCACATATGTGATGTTGTGCTGTGCAGTGGAATTTATTTTAACCATTAATGTTGATGATGCTGATAACTCAAGTGGCAGTCCCATGAGGATTAAACAATTGTGTTAAATGCGCAAGTTGATTTTGCTGCACCAAACAAATTAATTGCTGATAAAAAACAAAATGTCTGGGTCAAACTATCAGACGAAAGGAGGAAATACTGGAGAAATCAGGTGTGGTATTCCAAAGTGCCTTAGTAATTCCTTATTTTGGGGGATTTCCTCAAGGTACACACCATAATTCTTGGTATTCACCCCAAACCAAGAGTGCTCCACATATTGGCAATTCCAAACTAGGATTATACTGGGCAAAAATCCATGGTACTCATAATTTAGTATTGAGGCGACAAGTACTAACACATGATTAATATGAAAAAGCAGCAAAGAAATCTGCACAAGATTACCTGTTGTATTGCATGCCAACGGCGGGTTAGTTTTGATTATTACATAATATTTCAAACCATAACTAATTCTGTTGTGGTGAGCGCACAGGGTTGTGTGCTGCCAGTGGTACAGTTTCGGCTTTAAGTTTTGATGTTTGGGCCTGCACAACATTCGGGCAGTCGATTGTTGCATTGACAAGTAATATCTTATTTTAAATAGTAAAAATGTATTTAACAATTGCGTTTGACATTCACTGTCATTGGAGGAACACATCAGTCTCCTCACTGTGCATAAATTATCCCATTTAATCAAAATTGTCTGCTTGGTTTTCCCTCCTTGCCCATTGCACAGTGGTCAATTCTGCGTTCCCTGAACCATTCACTCCAATTTAGCAGACCTCTGGGAAAAGTTGCATACGGTAAATAGCCATGGTATATCAACATTTTAAGACACAGGTCCATGAGCAGGAACTCGAGAATTCGACTGCTGTGTCTGGTGGCTCAGTGGACTAATGCGTCCAGTGCAGGGCCCTGTGTTCGACCTTATGGTCACAGGTTCGAATCCTGGCGAGTCCACTCAGCCTTTCATCCATCTAAGGTCAATAAAATGAGTACCTTGGGTAACAATAAACATGTTATTGAGCACCAAGATCCCTCTGGGACAACGTGTGCTTTAAAAATACAGGTTATCTTGTGATTCCAACTGAAAAACTACAGCTTGCTAGACCCTGTGCTCCCCACTTGGAACGAAGAATGCTACATAAGGGAATATCTTGGCACAGGTAAATACCATAGCAAGCAAGAATCTATTGTATATATTTTTCTTAATTAAGTGCAGGGACTCCAAATTCCAGGTTTACGAATAATAATGATGCCTAGTTTAGACGCCATATCATGTGTCTTTCTTCCACCACCCTATACGCACAGTCTCTTTCAGCCAGATTCATGAAGCATTTTTGCGGGCGCAAACAGTGCGAATCGCAGAATTCAGCCGTTTGCGCCTGCAAAAATTGCATTAGAAATTCATCATTGGGTCATGTACTCGCAAATTGAAAAATCGCAAAAAATTGCGATTTTTCAAATTGCGATCACATTTAAGGAATCTCAATTTGAGATTCCTTAAATGATATTCATGACCCAATATAAAATTGCGAATTCGCTATTTTTGGACGCAATTTACCGCGAGGTCAAACCTCGCGGTAAATTGCGAAAACTCAGAAAAATGCATATAAATGCATTTTTCTGAGTTGCATGTTACACACACACATGTCCTTTGGACATGTGTGTGTGCAACACCTGTGTCAGATTTCATTTGAGGGGTGCTACAGGGTGTCCTGTGGACACCCCTGGCACCCTTCAAATCGCAATCTCATTTGCGATTAGCTAATTGCTAATCGCAAATAAGGAATACTCCCCATTCATTCCTATGGGCCTTTTGGCCCATAGGAATGAATGGCGAGTTATTCCTTATTTGCGATTAGCAATTTGCTAATCGCAAATAAGGAATGTGTAGGAATCGCAATTTATTTATGCGATTCCTACATGAATGCCGTTTTGCGAGCCCCTAATAGCGAATCGCTATGATTCGCTATTAGGGGCTCGCAAAACGGCCCGTTGATGAATCAGGCGGTTTATCTCACTGTAGCAGGTTAAATGTACTCCTTCTATCATTGTTTTCCTATCGTTCTCGTCTTGATTCTTTCTCACTTCTCTACCTCTCTCTTGCTTACTCTCGGTTAAAGTCTAGTGATGAAAAACAAACCCTGCTCCCAAAAAATAGTGCTTATGCCCGGTACCAGGATCCAATGTACACATGAAGCACTGCATACATCTAAATATTTAAGATCTCAAAAATGCTGTCATGATTGAAGAACACACATGCATGACAATCCTGCCAAATGAGTGGCACAGGAGGTTGACCACCACATTTCACCAAAATCCAGCAAAGAGTTTTTGCAATGGAGCAAGCCAAAAACATTGATGGTGTAGGAGGAATAGATTCTAGCGTAGCATGATTTTTTTTTTTTAAACACAGGTGAATTGTCTGTTTGAACAACATGAATTAGATTTATTTCCTAAATCACATGTATCTTTGCAAGAACACAGAATCAACACAGCAGCAGCGAGGAAGAAGTGAATCCCTCCTAGCAAGAAGGGGAAGGGAGAAAGGTGTTTCAGCAAGACCACAATACCAAGAACTGTGGTTCGTTTCAAAACAACCAATTATGTGTCGACCAGAAATGTCTGACACCTAGGCAGCTGTACAGGACGTGATAAATATAAGGTACAAGAAGGACAACCACAATTACCTACTTTCCTCAAGACCTACTTTTATAACCCAGATATGGATTGCTTTTTTCTGCGGTAGATGGAAAGAAGAGATTAAGCAGAGCATCGTGAGTCTAAAAATATACATGCCACTCTACATTAAAATGTTATTGTCACTATTACCTCACTCACCAAATTTGGCTCATCAAAAAGAATCCGTGGCTCTTCACCAGGAAAAATGGCTATATTGAACTTACCTGCAGTTCAGATCAAAATGTCAATCTGTTAAGTATTTGCAATATAAGAGTGCACTGATACAGTCTGACAATGCTAAGAGACATACTGTTGAAGCTTTGAACATTCTAGTAATCACAGCTCTGCTTGCAATATTCAAGAGCCGATGGCAGCTCTGTCACATGTGAAAACTACTGGTACCCATACCATCTTTCTAGGAAAATATGTTTGGGCCTCATCATGATGTGCTGTGGTCGCAGTGGTGGCCGCTACTTAATGGGGGTGGACGGGTTGCGGGGCTAAATGAAAAAAATAGGATCAAATATACCAATTATCTGTACACTGGCTACCTCCTCTTGGTCCTCTTGTCACTCTAGGAGCAGGAAGGAAGCAAGAACCAGGAACATCCAGGCTCCCAGATAACCCTGGCCAATCACGACGCTGCGTTACAGCAGTGCTGGGATTGGTCTGAGTGCCCTGGTTCGGCGCTCAGGCAGGCATGGGCCTGGGCATGTTCTTCACTCAGGTTGTGCAATACAGTCTGTGGAGATCATGCAAAGTGCAAAGTGTGCATGGCTGTTTGGATGGCCAAAGACGACTGGACGCACTGTCATGCGCACTTAAGAGAATGCCACAACTCCGCCCACTGTTCCTGTGACTTCTAGCCCCGCCCTGGCCCTAACCAGCTGAGACACAACAGAAAAATAAAATCATAATAACGTTTGTTATTGTCATTTTGTTTTTCCCTTTTCCTCTGTTCACAGAGCAGTGGGGCAATGCTCCTCCGCCTTAGCGTAGTAACCGCCCCTGTGAAAATTACCGCAGTTTTCATGCGCCTGCAGCATCCAAATTCAATTCATATAACCAGATATTTATCTGAGTTAAGAGTTGATTTTAGACACTACTGATCAGAAGCGGGGTGGAGGGTTTGCCTCTTTCTGTTTCAGTTTTGTGCTGTATGAAATAATGCAATAACTCAGAAAAATATTGAGCTAAATGAACTCACTTTGTACGATCTAGGGGCATAAAATCAGCACTCAGCTTTGCGCTGAATCAGCGCAGCCCTTCATGATATTACCCAGGAGTAAAGCCTCTTAATTGTCAGAATATAGAACAAAAAAACATGCGCTAAACTAAAAAAATGTTAGGGCGCTATTACGATGAGATCCACTCGCTCAGTGCAGAGCCGGGTACACGTTTTTATGCACCTGCACTGTATGAAGTTAATTAATTTACTTAATATTTTTGTGAGGTAGAGCTTTACTTTTAGAAAGCACAGCTCCGAAACAGTGAACAAAATTTGTCTCTTTCAAATTGGGAGCTGCGCTGTCTAAAATAATGCACTAGTTCATAGATAAATTGTGTTTAATGAATATACTTTACGCACTTAATGCAAATAAGAATAGTCGCTCGTCCATCATGATACGGTCTACAATGTGAGACCTGGAAGAATGACAGCTGCAAAATAGAAAGCATAGAAAAACACCTCAAAATGACGTGATCCTGCAACAATAACAAACAGGCAATACCAAACACTGTCCTACTTAGGAACACTTTTTGAGAACTTGGGATTCCATCTCTGCTAAAGTTGCTTTCTGTATTTATCATGATTCAAAAATGCAATGGCGGGGGGGGGGCGTGGCTTAGCGCCAGTCGAGAATGGCGGCATCCCTGTGAGCGCTCCGTACCTGCCGAGCCAGACAGGCAGTTCGCGACGTTATTTTAGAGCCATTGTTGACTTTATCAGCTGCTCGGCCATATTTTTTGCGACTTTCATCTTCTGGTCATTCCTACAGTGTACACAGGTCATTTGGTGGTTATTTTGTGTTTCCAACTACTACCTCATGAGTAGACTTACGGCGGACTGCGCTAATAAGATCCAGAAGCGCACCCTCATCAAAAACTCCAAAGTTTTTTCTGCATCTCAAGCATCTGCTGCCACTGTCTCCTCATCTGAAATGGAGTCATCAGTGCAGACGTCTGGGAAAACAACCACTAAACGGCTAAAGAAGGATCCTCCCTCACCATCCAACTCCGCCCCGAATACCACTATGGACTTACTCCTGGAGGAAATAAGGGCCTTACGTCCCTTTATGGAGGAAACCAATGCTAAGTTACAAGTTCTGATCGATAACTGATCGCAAATGGAAGATAGAGTCACATCGGTGGAACATACTGTTTCTTCTCTCCAGGAATCATCTGCTAAGGTTTCTCATATGCACTCGCAAATGACCTCTCTTCAAAAGCAGGTGGAGGAGCTCGAAAATAGAAACAGGTGCAAAAACCTACGTGTCTACGGCCTGGTGGAAGGATGGGAGGGAAGTGACCCCATTGCTTTCTTCAAATCTTTTCTATCTAAACTCCTACATCTGCCAGAAGGTACTGTACTTAATATACAACGTGCCCACAGATTAGGTCGAGCTACCTCTCCTAATTCCACTTCATCGAAACCAAGAGGCGTCATCATGTATTTCCTAGAGTACACTGATCTTTTGAAAGTTCTCTCAGCTGCCAGAGCTTCACCTCGTCTCTCTTGGTCTGGTTCCTCTTTGTTTTTTGCACAAGACTATGCCAGAGCCACAGCTAACCGCCGTAAGGCCTTCCTGGACATGAGACTGGAGCCCCGCTCAATTGGCGCCAGATATGGCCTCTTCCATCCTTGCCTCTTCAGGGTTACCTACAACAACAAAACAACGACCTATGAGGGTCCTGTTCGACTTCAGAGCTTCTTAAATTCCTGCCGAGCAGCTGACATGGCTGTGTCTGGCGCTTCTTCTTCGTCCTTTCCTCCATGACTCTTTTGAATTGTTTTGTGTTTTTTTTTCCACTTGACTTGCTATGTTCCTTGTTCATACTGCATCACTTAATTCCTTGTTTCTCGTATTCCTTCCCAGTTTCATATGATGTCCTGTTTTCGTAGTAATTTTTTCCTAATTATCTTACTCCTTCTCCTTGTATGTGGTTGTATTAGTTTCTTATTGTTCCTTACCGACTTGTATTTTTGATATTCTCTCCTCATGTCTCCACAGCATTTATTCTTGCGTCCCGCGCTGTCTTCCTGGTTGGACGGTTTGCTGACCTTGGTTGTCCCGCCTTCTCTAGTAGGCTCTACCCCCCTCCTCTCTCCCGCTCGAACTTTTCCCTGACTGCCCTCCCCTGCTTCCCTTCCCTGTAAGTACGCTTTTTCATTTCCTGTTCGCAATGTTTGCTCATGTTCATATTTCCTTTCTCCTAATCTTTCCTTTTCTCTTCCAGTGTTTCAAGGTGTCTTTTTTTTTTACTTGCTTCAATTTGTCTACTTCTTTTGCTACAATATGTTTCTCTTTCGATGGTTTTGTATTGTACTTCCATATTTTATATCCAAATTCTTATTTCTATTCTTCCTCTCTTCATCTCTTCTTATTTCCTTCTCTCATAAGGTTTTTTCTTACTGTATTTCTTATCATCTGTATTATTATTTTTAATGTCAGTACGTATTGTTTCATGGAACGTTAAAGGTCTCCATTCTCCCATTAAGAGACAACGAATTCTTTCTCATCTTGCCAAATTTAATGTGGATTTTGCTTTTTGACAAGAAACTCATTTATCCGAAGCAGAATCTGTTAAGCTTAAGAGGGGATGGGTGGGGGAGGTGTTTTTTGCTCCTGGGAACGGTAAACGTAATGGTGTTGTCATTCTAACTCGTAAAGCTCTTTCTTACTCCCTGTTAGCTACTGAATTTGACACTGATGGCCGATGGTTATATGTCAAGCTTTCCTTAAGGGGTGTTCCACTCTCTCTTCTTAATGTTTATGCTCCCACGAATGGTGACCCATTGTTTTGGCGTGCTATGGCTACCCGTATCTCCACTCTCATTGATGATAATTTCATTATGGCAGGAGATTGTAACCAACCTCTTGATCCTTTTTTAGATCGGCACTCTAAAGCTCCCTTCATTCCAAATAAACCTCACAAACTCTTTTCCCAAGCAGTCTCGCAGCATAAACTTATTGATGCCTGGCGTCTCTGTAATCCTACTACAAAATAATTTACCTTCTATTCTCTCTCTCACCACTCCCAATCACGTATCGATTACATTTTTATTTCCCACCATTTATCTCAATCCCTCACCCATTCAGAAATTGGCCCTATCCTATTATCTGATCATGCCCCAGTCTCTATTAGTATTGATGTTATATCCAAGCCCATTGGACCTAAGAGGTGGCGTTTTAATAATTCTTTACTTTTGGATCCTAAATTCACCGCCTCTTTTGTTGACTTTTTCACGATTATTTTGCCTTTAATGACACTCCTTCTATACCTGCCCACACTATTTGGGATGCATTTAAGGCCACTGCTAGCAGGGCCGGACTGGGAACTGAAAGCAGCCCTGGCAAATTTTGGCAGACCAGCCCCTATAAAGTGCGTAACGAGCAAGCGTACCGACTGAGCAGACCACTGCTAAGGGGGTTGGGGGGGTTTTACCCCCCAAGAAAATTTTGGAAAAAGCAAGGCCAAAACAATGCATTTTTCAGTTGACAAAGCCAATAGCTTGTTGTAGGCATAATATAACTTGTTGCACTCTATAACTGGATACAATCACAGAACCAGCAAAATACCAGTTGAGCAGCACACTATGCTAAGCACAGATGCTTAGCTTTCATGTTTTTAAACCACACAATTAATTACATCAGCCACGCCACTTTGAGAGACCCGTTTTTTCATCCCACTTAAAGCCCTGCCTGACAAACCTCATCAGATGACTCTTTGCTTGTCCCTGAACCAGAGAGTGAAAAGCGCACGGTCAGGTTCACTCATCACTTGCTCATTGGTAAGGTGATGTGCAGCCAGGTCACGAGTTAGATAGATCCAATTCGAACAGAAGAGGCCAGCAGGCCTGAAGTACAGGGCGTTTGTTACAAAGGATTTGGTGGTTTATTGGTGCTCATTCAGAATCTCTTTTTTACCTGTGTGTCTTTTTTGGGATGTCATGTGGTAGCTGTCACACTTATTTGAACGTGCTCATAAAACCATTCCTTCGAATCCTTTGCACATTTCCCACCACAAACCCCCCCTTTACTGCCCCTAGCATCGCTCATCTAGTTTCATATTTCTTGTCTATTAATCTTTACGTTAAATAGGATTTATATTTCTCACTGCCCTCTCTGAATCATTTATATTCATTTATTGAGAGCCCATTGGCAAAACAATACGAGTTCCTTTCAAAATAATTGGGCCAATGCATGCTTCTATCTAGTCACCACCTACTGCCCCTACCCCACTTTTCCGCTTCTGCACTCCCTCTGAACTTTCTTTCTTTGCCCTTCTCCCAGCCCCTTACTGTTGAATCACACCAACCTCGCCTTTACCTGCTTTTCACCTATTGGTCTTAATTATGCCGCTGCCAGCCCAGCACACGCGCCTCTGTACATTTATAACGTTTTGCCCAATCATGACAGTACTACATTACAACGTTTATTTTATTATTTACATTAGTGTATACTGTGGTGCGTGTGGATCGAGTGGGCGGACTTGAAGGCCTGCTCATGACGTTGCTGCTTCTCAGGGAGAACATGCCCGGCCTGAAAAGGTGACGCAGTTATTGTGGCCATGATTAAGGCAGGACGAGAGGCTGGTCAGAACAGGTTTGCCCAGTGTTGTGGTGGGGTGAGGGTCACGGGGTGGCACTATGGCAGACACTGGGGGGTCGGGCGGGGCGGCGGCGCTACCCAGTAGCCACTCACTCACTGCAGGGCAGGGGCCGCGACCCACTTCAACTACAGTCCGTCCGACGTCCGTGCGCACCTCTGCCCCTCTCATCACCAAAGCGCATGCGGGCGGGACAGCCGCACCCTAGAGAGGCGCGCCGCCCACGGCCCACGCGCAGACGCGGCAGAGGAGGAGACAGGGGTCACAGGGCAAAATTCTGGGTGCTGCACACAGGCACCTCCTCCCTCCAGGCTCCATTTGTTTATGTTAGGTGGGTCCGTTGCACACTTGCTAGTACAGTGCACACACGCACACCGGTCAATCAGGCTTGCTGCCTGGCGGCGCTAGTAACTACTCGGGGGCCGGGGCAGCAGGCAGGCCTGCATCGGAACTGTCGGAAGTCTGACTGAGAGAGTGAGAGCCTCTCATGATTGATGTGTGGCTTCGCTTCTTCTAAGTAGTGACGTGACGCTGGGGGCCGATTTTCAGTCCGACCGTCACAGCACAGGCTGTAACGGGCGGACTGAAAATCGGCCCCCAGCCACAAAACCGGCCCCCTTTTTGAAAACCGGCCCCCTCCAGCCTACCGGGGGATTGCCCGGTGCCCGGCATTGCCAGTCCGGGCCTGACTGCTAGGGATTTTATCATCAACTATGTGGCCAAAAAACGGAAGACCGCTCGCAAATATACCAGCGATCTTCTCCAACACATTAAGGGTTTGGAGCACTCCTACTATACCTCTCACTCGAAGAAAAGCTTGACAGCACTTATTGACGTTAAGTTGAAGTTTAACAAAAAATCCACAGACGATGCTTCTCTTTATCTATTGAAATCTAGTTCGAAATTTTATGGAGGGAAGAATAAGGCGGGAAAGATACTGGCTAACTATTTGAAAATCAGACATAATAAGTTGAACATTGATTCTGTTTTTGATGACAACGCTACTCTTAAACATAAAGATGGTGACATCCTTGATGAATTCTCCCGTTTCCATTCTACCCTTTACTCCTCTGAGACTCATCCCTCTCCCCAATCTCTATCTGATTTCTTCTCTTCTATTCTTCAAGCAGACCATTTTCCTATTGATTTAGCCTCTTTGGAATTTGACATCTCCCAACAAGAATTGCTTTCTGCCCTCCAATCCCTTAAAAAAGACAAAGCTCCTGGGCCTGATGGATTCACTGTTGAATTTTATCTCCATTTTTCCAAATTACTAATGCCTAAATTACACTCCCTTATTGGTTCATTTGTCGCTCTTGGTAGTTCTTCAGGTACCTTCTCTGATGCCCACATTTGCATTATTCCTAAGGAAGGGAAAGATCCTCAATACTGCAAAAATTATAGACCAATCTCCCTTGTTAACATTGATTACAACATTTTTGCTAAATCGCTTGCAATCCGGTTAGACCCCTTTTTACCTGAACTACTTGGCCCCGAACAATCTGGTTTTGTTAAAGGGCGGTATATTACTGACAATACTAGACTTCTTTTTAATGTTTTATCTAAGTCCCTCCGCTTTCAAGATTCTTTAGCTGCTATTCCCTTGGACGCGGAGAAAGCTTTTGATAGGGTAGAATGGACCTATCTCTTTTCTGCCCTTGAATGGTTTGGTTTTGGCCCTAGGTTTATATCCTTAATTTCCTTTCTTTATTCCAATCCCAGAGCGGCAGTCTGTGCGAATGGTCTGGTATCCCCTTTCTTTGACCTGGGTAGAGGTGTATGGCAAGGTTGTCCTCTATCCCCGTTCCTCTTTAATCTAGCTTTGGAACCCTTTCTTTCCAAACTCAGACAACATCCTAATATCCAGGGCTTTCAAACATCACAATCCACATCAAACTTGCTGCTTATGCAGACGACATTATACTTTTTATCTCCAATCCTACTGACTCTATTCCCGCTTTCCTTGCTGCAGTGCATGAGTATTCGCAGATCTCAGGCTACAAGTTCAACAATGATAAGTGAGAAATTTTACCCCTCACTAAGTTCACCTTCAAACCTGATTTTGCTGCCTCCAATTTCACCTGGAGTTCCTCCCACATTAAATACCTTGGTTTACATGTCACTTCCTCTATTGCTGATACGGTTTCACTTTGTCTCAACAAATGCACCCAGAAACTCTCTGCTCTCACAACCAGATGGCACCCACTCTATCTCTCGTGGTGGGGTCGCCTCGATACCATTAAAATGATGCTATCCCCTATTGTCCTATATACTATTTCTAACATTCCAGTCCCTATCCCCATGAAGTTTCATAAGAAGATCAACGCTATTCTTACTTCTTTTCTTTGGTCCGGCAAAAAGCCCTGTATGTCCCTCCTTAGATTAACACGCCCTAAATTAGAAGGTGGTGTTAATTTCCCTGATTTCCCTACCTACCACAAAGCTTTTCTTTTGCACCAGGCCTCCTTTTGGTTACGTGATCCTGATGAGCCTTGCCCTCTATGGGTTACGCTAGAACGTCTTTCCCTCTGCCCTTTTACTTTTGCTGAATTTCTCTCTTTTTCTCGCAAACCACATTTATCATCCACTCCTATACATAAATTTACTACCAAGTTACTCTTGGCCTCAGCTCCAGCTCCTCCCTCCACCATTGCTGATTTCTTATCCACTACCATTTGGCACAATAAAAGTCTCCTTATCAATAACAAACCTTTTTATTGGAAATCTTGGAGGCAGAAAGGTTTAATTTGGATTTCTCAACTCTTTTCTCATTCCACTTTTTTACCTTTTTACCTGAAATCGCTCGTCTGTTTCTCAGCCCTGGGATTGTGCAGGTTGAAGCATGCATGTCAGATTAACCAGCTGTAGGCAGCCGGTCAATCTGGCATGTGCACTGGCAGGGGCTGCAGTAACAGTGTAATTGCATGAATCAGCCAGTCCCCTGCCATTACGCTGTAACAGCTCAAGTCTGCGACTAAGATAAACTTGTATTTATTACCATTTTATTAATGTGTGTGCCTGCTGTGCTCGCAGCAGGCAAGGTATCACTCCTCTGTCATAACAGCCGAGGAGCTGCTGCTGAATTGACCATATTGGTATTTGTATTGTGTTTTCAATAACCCTTTTGACATCTATAACGAGTGTCACCATAGCATTAGCATTCTCTAGGAATCATTTTACAGTTCAGGCAGGAGTGGCTGCCTGAAAGAAAGGTAATGACTTCTTTACTTACCAGTAATCTTCACTACCCAAAATTAGATCCTCCTCGTACCTTTCATGACGTAGTGAGGGCGGCCCACCCTCACAAGGCACTTACCATCTTTAGTCCTTTAATTAACATCCATTGAATAGACAAAACTCCGCCCTCTTCTCCCTCCTCTTTCTTATAAGTTCAGAAGCAAGAAGAAATGCACACCTCAAGAGAGGGAAAAGAGGGTCAATGACTGGGATGCAGTGGACTTAATTGGGGTAATGAAAATTCCTGGTAAGAAGTCGTTACCCCCTCATACAGTCCTCCTCGTCCCAGTCATGACATAGTTAGGACATCACAAGCCAGAGACAAAAGAAGGTTTGCACTGACATTAATTTTTCATTACAGAAAATAAATGACTGCATATAGCAATGGTCAGAACGTAATGCCCACAATTATTTGGCATGGCATCCTGGATAGAAACTCCATCCAACTCCACTCAGGATGTTAGGAGCGACCTGGTGGACCTACCCTATAAAGAAGAAGGAGGAATCATATCAAGAGAAGTGTATGCCTGACAGATAGCTTGTTGCACCCAGCGACTCGAGGTGGACGTCTTCACCTTTTTGCCTTTATGAACACCACAAAGGAGACAAATAAAGACTTAGGCAAAAATTCTCAAGACACTGTAAATAACACAATAAACAGCACCTAACATCAAGTCAGGATGGTACTTTACTAGAACCAGCTTCCTCAAAAACAGGCAGAATCAACTCCTGCTGCAGATTAAATTTGCAGCTTACTTTGAAGGAAACCAGGATCAGGGGAAGAACACCCCTATCCGGAAAAATCTTGTATAGGGAAAAGAGAGGACTAATGCCTGAAGCTCCTCTAAGCAACGAATGGAGTAATTAGCTGTACAAAAAAAAACTGTTTGTCCAATAACCACATCAGAGAATAACCATCGAAAGGTTCAAACAGAGCCATCTGTAACCTACCAAAAGAGTAGGCAATCTAAAAAATGCAGTATCTTACCATATCGGAATGATAGGAAATAAAACAGAAGGAGGGAGCGTTTGTCCAATAAATGGACATTAAAAAAGGACTAAACGTGGTATGTGCCTGCCGAAGGTGGGACCACCCTCACTACGCCATGACTGGGACAAGGAGGACCATAAGAAGGGGTAATGAACTGCCTTGTGTATTTATACAGCACCAATTGCAATGTGGTTGAATTCTAAAATTCCAGGATACCTTGCAACTGTACTCGAGTACAAATCACTAAAGTGAAGTCCTTTTAACAGAGGAGTATTGCAGTACTCGTTTTGCTGTATGGTTTGGCAAATTCACAAGCCTCATTAAACAAGCATTTGCAATGCAATCGGTCTTGCATATGGTTGTTAGACCTATTGGATTTGTAAATGACAATGTGTTTTACCCTGTGTTATGGAGTGTTTGCATGTGGTGTGTAGTGGAAATATTGATTTGAATTGGAAATTGTTAGTTGTAAAATTGTGTGGTGTGGAGTGGATTTGTGTTGTGGAATTATGTGGTATGGGGTGCAGAGGAAATATGTGGATAATAATGATATGGTATTGAGTGTACTGGAGTTATGTGGAGTGGGATTATGTGGAATGGTGATATAAATGCGGCATTGGAACCAGAAACACTCATGTCTAATCAATACCTATATATTGTACCTTGCAGAATGGTGGCAAACCAAACAATCCTAAAAATCACCACAGACGCTTGGTAGCAACTCAGAAGCACCCCCAAATACATTACTATAGGTGAGATGCTTTGTCTGTACCAGCTTCAGCTGTCTTCCTGCCTGGATGACAGCAGCCATCTAACTTGAATTTATCTTACAGCCTTAAACAGGATTGCAGTGCAGCACATATGATTCTAGACTCGCATGTCCTCGTGCAGAAAAACTCTTTTGAAAAGAACGGCTTCAGCGATCCTAATCTCACGATTGGCATACTAAGTAAGTTTTTTTGTATGTTATTTTGACTCCTAGATACCTGCCCTCTAGTCTTAACCTCAGTGATTTATAAATGGTTATCTCTCAATTCCTTCTAGATAACTATTTGTCCATTGGACTACATAGCAGTCCAGGCTCAGACTTAATTCTTCAGTGTACTTGCACTGTTAAAAGTAGGTTATTACTAGTTTTTTATTATTCTTCTCATATATCTTTTTGGAATCTTGGTGAAGGTTTAGATAAATCTTATTCGCATCACTATGTACTATTTTCTTTGCACTTCCGGTGATGTCTTAAAATTCGAATTCCTTTCTGATATGACTTACCTTAGTCCTACATCTTCTCAATAATAATTCCTTCACTCTGCTCTGGTCACATTGCTTAGCACACGTTTATCTCCAGCTTTTCATAATAAGTTGCAGCAGGTCTCGTATACATCACAGACACTTAACAAATGTATTGTATTGCAGATGTTTTTAGAGACCCCCATCTCGTATGTTCTGGAATCTACACACTTCCAGCCCTGATGAAGGTGACAACATCCAGCTTTCACAGAAACGCGCGTAGGCCTCCTACACACGTCTGAGAACTCAACAAATACTTACAGAAAAAAGGAAAATTGATCTCTTTGGGAGTAGCCAATGACGGGTTAACGCTACCCCATGTATACATAATACAAAGAAGATAGTGTTGTTCTTCTCAGATGTGGATTTGAGTTTACATTTCTCACCTAGTATGAGTCCTAGAATGCATAATTAGAATGAATGAGAGAGAGACTGCAGGAATGATTGCTTTTTGATTTTCACACAGTTTTCATAGTGGGGGTCAATTCAGTCAATTTTGTTAATTCTTGGATCTTATTGTTGTTTGTACATAAAAATTCAAAACTATTCTATTGGATATAATTTATAAAAAATGTTTTTTTATATATTTAGAAAAAGTAAAAATAACCATGTCTTTTGTATAAATAAAGATAGCTCAAAAAGCTAGACTTGAGCCTATCTTTTCATGCCTCTGTGCTGTATATGGTTAAACACATAGAGCTATGACCAAAGTTTAAATCATATAGGTCCGTCAAGAGGTTTCTATTTCTGGTTCTCTTTCTTCCCCCTCCTCTTGGGCCTTAAAGTAAATAGGGGACACCTTAGCTATACAATAATAAATGCGGCATTGATCAGTACTGTGTCAATTACTCAGCTCCACCGAAATCAAATGAGGTGTACCCTGGCGGAGACATAGGGTAAATGGTGTGCCTAAATTTACCAGTAGTCTTGAAAGGTCAGGCAAAAAGATCATGGAGACAGTCGGCCATGTAGTAGTCAGGCAGAGCAGGCCATCATTCTGTGTGAGATCTGGGAGAGATATTTATGACTCACATGGAGTTGGCAGGCAGATGGTCACTGAGTGAGGCCTTGGACGCACTTATGTGGTGTTAGTGGGTGTGGTGGGCTGATAGGCGGTCTTATAGATTAGAGCCGATGGGAAGGCTGTGTGGTGGACCTGGTGCCTTTGCTACAGCAAATGTAATGCATTTATCAGAGCCTTTTAATGCTATGCATTTCATCATTCATCTACGAGTAGTCTGACACTGTGAGAGACTCATGAGTGGGAGTGCTGATGGCAAAGGTGCCATTAAGCTTGGCACTCAGGTGCGCCAGCCATCCCACATGCTCCTGTTATTTCAGGAATGCATGTGTCCACGCTGAGTACAGACAAAGAACAGCTATAAACTAGACTGGAGTAGAGGCCATCACAGTTGTACAGTGTGATGGCCAACAAAAACATTCTCTGAGTGAAATCGCCAGGGAGGGAAGTCAGCAAACAAAGGAGGGACATTGCAACAAATGCACCAATAATAAGCCAACATTTTTAAGTGCCACACTTAACAACGAATAGCAATTAAGAGATGTACTAACAGCCCATAGAGAGATACAACAGGTTGAGGCTCGACCTAAAAACGAAACACAAGTTTGAAAAATATTTTTCCATCTAGCCTTTTACAAGTACATAGAATCCTTCAATAAACCTATTAAACTGTAGCTTCTGTTTTCATCAGCACAGAAATATTCCACCACTGAAATCAAATGGGTGTGTTTCCTATTACAATCACAAAAAGTTTCTGATTCTACTGTGCCTGATAATTTTTTTCCCAGGATCCCCTGATCAAATACATTCCCAAGACAACCTAAATTTCCTCTTCATTCAGGCTTTCCAAAGTCTCTTAGGCAATGTTCTAAGGCACTGCCATCAATATATTTTTGAGACTCCATGCATAATCATTTTTTGGCGCACAGTTGTGGAAAATGACTAAAATCGGTATACATAAGTGGCGTTCATTTATGTTCACCATAGCCACTGTTGAGCGTAATGTGAAAATCGTGAAACATTGGCCACACCATCATATCCCTTTTAGGCCCCTTCGTGCACGTAAGTGGCAGCCATTTTGAAAGCCATGGCCCCTCTGCCCATTGCCAATAGCCAGCGAGTCTCTCTCTCTCCCTCTCCTAACCTCGCAAGCACCCCCGCGCACTGACAGCCCCCGCTCTCACATACCTGAACCATAAACCTCCCCTCCAGAGCGACTCTGCCTCGGAAACGCATTCTGCTCCTGGCCAACACCTCCCCATCCTTTGATGAACCCCCTTTTCCTCTGTGCCCAATTGTCCTGCCCGTTCCCAGGCCGCCACCTGGCCCTGCGGATGCCATTTATTGGCCCCCTTACAGTAAGCAGCTGCCCCGATTCAAAGGATCTTCGACTGATCAAGGCCCCCCAACCCATGAGATCCGATCAGACACACACATTCCGGGAATCAACGGAATGTCCTGCTGTGCAATAGTCATCACCTACTGTGACCGGGGTGGGGACTTCTACTGTAAATGTGTGTGGGAACGGGCTTGAAGCGGGGATTCCTAGGATGTCTTTCCGTACATCAAAGTATTGACAAGAATGTGTTTCATGTAATAAAGCAATAAACCTGTGTATAAGAGGCCAGGCCGCAAGGATGCGTTTAGAGCACCTCGAGAAGATACCCTGTTGTCTGATTTGACGTGTTCTGCTCCGTCGGAATAAACTTCTGTTTCCTGCCTTCCAGTCTCCAGCGCCTGCCTCTTTGTTTGGTAATATCAAATGGTATGAGGGGCGACTAACGCCGGGCAACTACTGAAGGGTTCTTGGTCGAAATCGGCCCTACCTTTCTACAATTGGCGTCCCAAAAGTGGGGCCCATCAGTGACACGTGGATCCAGTGGGAGAGGTCCCAACGACAGAGTGAACGACTGCAACGATCGGGAAGTGCACCTGCCCAATAGACCCTCGTCTGGCAGCCGATCATCCGAACTTCACTGGTTCCGAGCAGACCTCTCCCGAGTGATCTACGGTCCTGACTGGGAACCATCAGGAGTGCCACGACAGAAGATAGAGGACGATCGGGCACTGGATTTGGAAGACAAGAAACTGTCCATGCGGTCCGGGTAAGGTCGTGTAACACGACAAACTGTGAGATATTTGATTGATTGATTGGAAAATACTAGTATTACTCTTCGAATTGATGGTTCTTTTTGGAGATTCTCTGTCTGCAAACGGAGAGGAATAGAAAGATTCTCTCTTCCTTTGCAGGTAGTGAAGGGTAGGTAATGCAGGCTTTTGCCCCCGTTGTAATCCGTCGTGCCTATCTTTTTCCCCCACTGATTGATTGTTTGCCCGAACATTGTTTGTTCGAGGATTGTTTTCTCGAGAATTCTCTGTCTACAAACGGGGAAGGATAAAAGATTCTGTCCTCCTTTGCAGATAGTGAAGAATAGGTAACGCAGGCCTTTGCCCCCGTTGTAACCCGTCGTGCCTATTTCTTTCTCGCCACTGATTGTTTGACTGAACGGACATTGATTGCCCGATATTGGTTCTTTGGAGGTATTCTCTGCTTACAAATAACGTGGAATAGAGATATTCTATCTAGTCTTTGTAAGCAGTGAAAAGATAGGTAGTGCAGACTTTTGTCCCCGTTGTAACCCGTCATACCTATCTTCTCCCCACTGATTGGTAATTGGTTCAGCCTGGACCGTTCATTAGGGGTAGATCATCCGGCTCCACCGGAAGACACCCCTAATAAAAAGGACATGTATTTAAAAATGCGGATTAGCCGCTGTATCTTTCTAGCAAACTATGACATAAAAATCGTTAGGAAAAACAAAAGGAATCGAGCAAAATCAGTAGGCCACTGAAGGGATCTTTTTGACCCCGCTAAAACAGAAACATTAGGAACAACCCCTCGTGTCGTGAGAAATATGAAACCAGTGGGAGGAGCCAAGCTCGATGCCATGATGGCTGCAAGGCAGCCCGGCTCCACCGCCCACCCCGCCCAAATAACGGCAAACACTATACAAATATTAAACATATACAACACTCCAGCAAAGTAACAGGTTAAAACACTGTATTAAACAACTATTTACATTGGTAGCCTGCTGCAACATCAATCCCAATGCATTCGCCGTCTGCTTGACGCTGTTCCTGTCCCTCCTTCCTTAAAGTAGTAATGTTGGGCTACTTTGGGCTATTTTTTGGTTGGCTTTGGGCGATAGAAAGCCTACAAAGGCGGCATCGGTGGCGGCCTGGGGTGGAGAACCGTTGTGCGAATAGGCCGGAGGCAACAAAAACGCGCCAAGGCCCGTCCCCGGATAAGCCCACAGGTGGTGTCCGGCAAGTTCCGTGGGGGGGGGATGCCTTGCTGATGGCCCCCACCCCCCTCTTGTTGCCTGGCCCGACTAGCTCAATCGATCGAGCATGAGACTCTTAAACTCAGGGTCGCGGATCCGGCCATTTTGGATACCTTCGGCAGAAGATGGCGTGGGACGCCCGCGGAGAGGCGGCGCGGACGGTCTCTCTCTCTCCCTTCCCCCCAGGTGGAGGTTCTTCTCCCGCACCAAGATTGCCATTAGCATTCCACTCGGCGGGCCCCCGCGGTTGGCTGGCCGGGGGACCCGCTCCAGTGGCCGTGGTGAAGGGCAGCTGCGGGGAGGGGCTCTCAAGATGGCGGCCGGCTCCCCGGATTTGGGCCTGGTCCACTAGGATGGCGATGGGCTACCATGGAACTCGGATGCTTGCCTGCTTGGGCATGAGCCCCACTCTTGAAGACGTTCTCTCCGCTTTAAAGATTCTACGAGAGTCGTTGGCCCTCGACTCCCGCAGGTTTCCGGTGGGGGCAACCGCCACTGCTGCTCGACTATCCCCCATGGATATGCTGCTGCCCCGGGTGACCGCAGCCTTATCCACCTCTGGTGCCATGAGGGAGGCTGATCTAGTGCATCGGCAGAGGGATACGCCTGCTGTCCCGCTCTCCGGAGTGGCCACAACGTCGTCACAAGATGGTGGTGCTCTCATGCTGACGCCAGTTTTTGTCCAAATTGCTAAGAGACACTGTAGACTACCAACTCGATCAGCTCCGGCGGGACCTCAGCGTGACCCGGTAGGAAAGATTTTGCCTCCCTCGCCTTTGAGTCATGGTTCATGCTGCTTGTTCTTTCTGTTGGCGCTAACAAACTTTTTGGAACTGCCGAAAGGGATTCAGGTCCGGCCGCTAGTTATTGGAGGCATTTGAACTATACTCTGGACCTGCCTGGCCTCAACCAAAATGGCCCCAGTATGGGCGGGACTTACAACCCCTTATGACGTTCTAGTTGCTTAGCCTTGATGTTGTGGGGGATGTATGCGGTCTTTGTGCACGTGGCGGGCAGGGAAGGGTACTGACTGGGCATGCGAACAACCCTATTGATGTCGGTTTTTCATTATTGATTATTGTATTATTAAAACTTCGAAGTAATGTTACTCATGATACTCGCCCATGATGTGCGTATGGACAATTTTACTGTAACTGATACTTTCAATTATAAAATCAACCTTCACTGATCCCGCAACCGTTTGTCACGTTTGGTTTTTTTTTCAATTAAATGGTTCGCTCATCATAACGGTCACTTAGAATTGGTAGGTCTTTAAATAAAGGCTACTATCTTCATATAAATAAAAAGGCAAGTAAAATGAAGCAATTCGATTATAAAAGGTTGAAAAGATATAGCACACAGAAATAGTGGTAAAGGAATAGTCAAGATCTGTCATATTTTATGTATTCTTGCAGCATAAACAGCCGGTAAAGATCCTGATGTTTAGATATATCTATGAATAGGACAGCAGATCGAACCCCCTTTTTACCTCACAGCTCCCTCGTAGATCGAAAGCGCGCCTTTTCCAAACTAGGAATCTTTAATTACACTACAGCTGTAAATATTCCCGAGGAAGTACACCCAAGCGTATCCTGGTCCTCGGAATCCTAAGCATCGTGCTCCGCGAATAGGAATGACCCTATACCACTGTAGACCATTCCTATTCCTCAAATGAAAACGTGAATCCGTCACCCCCCTTCACCTTATACTGAATGCCCCTGGCTTTTGACCCTTTCCTACACGAGGTCTGTACTACCGCCCTCGGGCGACCTATGTAATGAACAGCCTATCATTGGTTATCTTTTCCGCACTACCAGTTCCTCTGGGCTTCAATGCCGAGATGCAAGGGACTGCATCCCAAAGAGATAAGTCAGGTACGTGGTAGGTAAAAACATTTCTCGTGTTTATGCGCGCTGATGTGCTTTGAACACTGCCCCCTCCCCCTCTTTTCTTTGTTCTGCAGGTTGCAGCGGAATTTCCGCTGAAGTATGGAGAAGACCTAAAACGCACCGTGCTCCACGCGAGGAAAATAGACCAGCCATGTGAGACGGTACATTGTATGTATGAGCTATCTCTGGGAGCGTGAAAAATTGTATGGTATGAATGTGCGCATGGGCCCTGATTTGTACGGTATGAATGCGTATGTGTGGCGCACGTCTGGGTCGATAAAAGAATGCTCCTGTATGACTGAGATGTCGATCGAACGATTAATGGAATGAGAAAAATAAACCCGAACATGGTACCTGCATGTAAAGGGCGAATAAAAACATAGCACTTTCCTTACGTAGAAAACGACTCTCCCTGGAGCTAGTGAATGGGAGAGTGGCCTACACCAGAAGCTTGAAGGGTTATTGCAGTACAACGGACCCGACCCCGACCAATATCCCAAATGTACACCCAAAATAATGCGCACCAGTGAGTCAATTTATGTGCTGGCTAAATAAGAGAAGTTAAGAGTACCCCGGGTTGGGGTTCATCCAAACTCCCCCTCAACCGAGAAATTAGGGATATTGTCATGTTTTAGATTTACCCCTTCTTCTTCCACCCTCGTAGAAAAAAAAAATCAGAATTGTCCCATCACACGTCCGACTGGCACCCCTCCTTTACCTCAGCTTGGATCATCATTTGCTAGGTGTTGGAAGACCCCTTCCGTGAGTATGAGCACGACTGGACTAGTGTCCGACCAATTAAAAGGGAGTAAGTATTTTTGAAACGAGGTTACCAACAAAAATTGTCTACTATTAGGAAGAAAGGAGAATAAAGAGCTCGACCCCCAAAGGAATTAAATGGAATACTGAGAATGCGCAACACGCATGAAAAAGTCCTTTTGCCCAAGATAGCTCTGTGTTTTGTCTTAGGTTTTCGTACTTGATGTATGTACTGTCGCACCTTATCTGGTATTCGTGTGTACGTAAACTATGAATTTATGTTTTCCCTCAGCTTGTGTGTTTTTTATACGTAAAACTGACCCGTACTGTTCTATGTTATGTGTGCATTGAGTAGCCTATTATTGTACACGTCTCTTTCTCTCTCTCTCTCTTTATGTTGTACGTGTACTTAAAAGCCTATTTGACGGGCACGACGCTCTCTCTCTCTCTGAGGGCTCCCTTGCTTCCTTTTGAATAAATAACGACACTGTACCTCGTCGGTACCTGAATAATTGGCTTTAAACACGACAGTGTTTGAACAAATTGACAGAAACAAAACGATCGTATTTTGCCATATTACTACCTCTCCTTTCTGAAAAATGATGAAACTTAATTGGCTGAGAAAAGAAAGGACAGGTAAGACGACTGATGTCCCCTAATCTGACCCTTAAAAGGGAACTATATGTCAGTGGCTTTTTGTTTTAAGTGCTTCAGCAACACCACCTTCATCACTCAGACTACCACCGCTCATTGCACAAAAGTAGAATGTCCGAAACGTTCCTGTTTTTCCAGAATGGTCCCAGTCCCGTACTAGCCGTCCCAGAAAATCTTAAAGACTGTAGCTGATGACCTTGTTTTTAAAGATAAAATCGTCTAAAAATTATAAAGGTTAGCCGTTGCTTTCAGAATAGAAAAATGCTTAGCGTATGTCCCTCCCTGAAAAAAAAGTAGACGCAAGCCCATGATATTAGCACTTCACACTTTTTATAAATTAGCAGACCCGGACCACAGCATGATTCATGTGTTGATAGCATATGCCGATGTAAGGATTACTAAGTCTCCGCCCTATCGTGACCGATAGACGTTTCCCCAACTACTTGGGGTTGGGGGAGAAATTAAAGTGCGTAAACATCTTCCCCTGTCAGTTCTCTAAGACTTGTTTTTTTGTACTCATTTAAAGATAACGTACAGTCGTCGGAGGAGAGGGGCCGGACGTGACGCACAGCCTGGCTGCAGATCGGGGAATATCTACGACCTTGACCAAGGCGGAGCCACAGAGCAAAGAGTTGCGGGACGAGGCACCATTCTCAACATGGAAAGTGAAAGAAGGAAGGGCTGTCCAGTAGCCCCTGCATGTTGATGAGCTCGTTCCGAAAGTCCCAGCCCATTGTGCCCGATTGATGGGCCCACTTGCTTGAAATTTCTGTCCTCCTTGGTCCATTTCAGATCTGATCCCACTCCACCCTCTCTTCCCTCGGCCTCCCAAAGCACGCCCCCATCACCCCCTTTTCCATATGGAGTTTTTTTAACTTGACTTGAAGAAGAAACACAGCACAAAAGATAGAATAGGGTTTGTTACGAAAGAAGAACGGAATGCGGGTACCCCGCCTAAGGTACCTATGGTAGACTAGTTAGGGAACAGGACAAACAGGACTGTGGTCCGAGAGCAAAGAGTGGCCACACCCTGCAACGCGAAATCTGAATTAGAGCTGGACGCATAGCTCCACCGCCGGTGCTCAATAGTGCCAACGAAAGAAGAAGAACAATAAGAGCCTACCAGTGATGGCTCACTGTAATAAGACACTGGAAAGAAGAACCCTTTTTTTGAACATTGCCACCCCTTGACTGACACTTGTATTAAGTTGAATTCCTCTCCCAACCACTTGTATTGATTATCACCCAATTGAGCTTTTCGAAACCTTACATCGGTCACTTTCAACTGTACATGCATAACTAAGAAAGCGTTAACTCTATATCATGATGATTGTAGAACACCAGTTATGCACATAAACATGCTGTCTAGTTTTGATCCCCACGAAGTCTAAACCTCAAGTGCAAATAGCCCTTATTCTGCCAGAACATTTTTGTATGACATCATGTTTGTATTCGAACGAATTTCCTACGCAGCTAGTGTAATTTCGTATGCACTGCTTCCCCGCCTATCACGTTGACTACGTATGGTTATGTTCGATTCTGTCAGCTTTTCTTTTGATAACAGGATTATTTCCATCTGCCCGTAATGCATATGGGCTACCGAAGACCTCTATGGACAGACCAGCCACATACTTCCCTCATTAGTATAACTAATGTCGGCTTATACATCCTCACCCTAGGCATGAACAGAAATGAACTAACTTATGATAAAAACTGGGGACTCTGGAAAATGACTAAAATCGGTATACATAAGCGGCGTTCATTTATGTTCACCATAGCCACTGTTGAGCGTAATGTGAAAATCGTGAAACATTGGCCACACCATCATGTCCCTTTTAGGCCCCTTCGTGCGCGTAAGTGGCAGCCATTTTGAAAGCCATGGCCCCTCTGCCCATTGCCAATAGCCAGCGCGTCTCTCTCCCTCCCTCTCCTAACCTCGCAAGCATCCCCCGCGCACTGACAGCCCCCGCTCTCACATACCTGAACCATAAACCTCCCATCCAGAGCGACTCTGCCTCGGAAACGCATTCTGCTCCCGGCCAACACCTCCCCATCCTTTGATGAACCCCCTTTTCCTCTGTGCCCAATTGTCCTGCCCGTTCCCAGGCCGCCACCTGGCCCTGCGGATGCCATTTATTGGCCCCCTTACAGTAAGCAGCTGCCCCGATTCAAAGGATCTTCGACTGATCAAGGCCCCCCAACCCATGAGATCTGATCAGACACACACATTCCGGGAATCGACGGAATGTCCTGCTGTGCGATAGTCATCACCTACTGTGACCGGGGTGGGGACTTCTATTGTAAATGTGTGTGGGAACGGGCTTGAAGCGGGGATTCCTAGGATGTCTTTCCGTACATCAAAGTATTGACAAGAATGTGTTTCATGTAATAAAGCAATAAACCTGTGTATAAGAGGCCAGGCCGCAAGGATGCGTTTAGAGCACCTCGAGAAGATACCCTGTTGTCTGATTTGACGTGTTCTGCTCCGTCGGAATAAACTTCTGTTTCCTGCCTTCCAGTCTCCAGCGCCTGCCTCTTTGTTTGATAATATCAAATGGTATGAGGGGCGACTAACGCCGGGCAACTACTGAAGGGTTCTTGGTCGAAATCGGCCCTACCTTTCCACACAGCCTGATATGCATTAATGGACCCTGTTTTGGTCTCGCCTATAGATGGCTGCAGCTGTCTGTCAGAGATGTCATGCCACCTATACACTGCTACATGCATGCAACAAACACATAATGTACAGAGAGAATGAGCGCTGGGTAAGCCCCCTTCAGTCATTTGCAGTTGACATTTTTAAGATGTGCCATTATTTAGTGGGATGCCCTCACAGCCACACATTTTGTGGTAGGTTACGAGGAATTACTATTATTATTGGTGATTTTGTTTTAGAAATGGCAGAACTTAAGCCACCTCTCCCATGTTCCCTAGATCATTCTGCTCTTCCTTGCTGTGCAGGATGTGGCTGCTCCTGCTGTCCACCACTGCTTGTGTTTTTCGCTTGCGAATATATACTGAACTGCACCATAAGAATTGGTAAAGTCGATAGTGTCATCTGGCCATCTTGAATAAATAAAATCAGGCCAGCAGCCATTTTGTAATGTTTTTTCTTATGCTTTATGAAAAACAATAGACACAAAATTGATGAACGGAATGCAGAAGAAATCAAAACATTTGCCCCCAGTTGAGAGATCTGGGTTAAATTCATCATTCAGCCAGGTCTAACTGGGGTGTCATGGTGAGCCAAAGAAAGATGGATTTAACCCAGATCGCATGACTGAGGGTGAATGTTTTGAACTGTTCTGCATTTCGTCCATCAATTGTGTGTCTTTTGCTTATGAAAAACAATAGCAAGATGGCTGCTGAGCATGTGAGTGCGTGCACTGCAGCCATTTTGAAATGGTTACCATGTGTGCCTGAGCAAGGGCTGGAATAAATTCCCTTTGAGGATGGATAGTGGAATGTATCATCCATAGATTCGCTCTGGATGTAGTTGAAGAACTTTTTAAATGGCAAAATAAATTTTTGTTTAAGAGGATGTTCTTTTAATTTGCACAGAAGATTCTATTCCCTTTGTGCAGAGCACTCCACTTAGACGAATTTTTCACAGGGCCAAAATCAGCCTTTCAGAAAAGTCATGCAGAAGAAGTATGCCTGAAAACCTATACCTGGTGTAACTTTTCAGGAAAATCTGGTGATGTTTGTGAATTCCAAAGAAAGGAGATATTACAGTCAGGCAGAGATCTAAATCTTTGTTCTTACTTTTATGTTTTTGTTTGTCAATAGCCTACAGAATGTATTTGCTAGGTTGTTTTTTGCAGTGCTAGTGGTCATTTTACAATAACTTTAGGTCACTTTTGTATACACATCAGGAATGGCAAAAGCAATATGGGTGAGGCAATGGAGATGGATCATTAGAGCTCAGCAGGATGGCGTGAAACCATCAGCTTGCATTCGTCCATCACCATATCAACATTTACTGATTTCAGATGATTTTTTTTTAAGAGGTCAATATTTAAGAGGTTCCATTCATTGGGGACAGTTTAGAGGAGCTCTGACTTGTGGGCCCATGGAATTTCTGAGTTTGAGGCCCAGTGTTAGTTAATAAAGTTAACATAGTTTTATGAGTATTGAGGTGATGTAAGACAGAGTGACGGTTCTGTGAGGGGCTTATGAGGGGGATTTATTAAATCTGGCTAAAGGCAGATTTGATTTCATCGTGAAAGAACTCCTGTCATTAGTTATTCATAAATACAGTAGGGAAGAGGGTGGTTTGCATTTGCACCATCTAGCCATTGCCATTTGTGTGTTTTTCATGGTGTGTCATTGTTCGGTTTGGTTGTCCATCAAGACTATGGCATTTCAAGGCTAAGTACATTGTCCCATTTATGTTCTGGTTAGGTTTTGATGATGGGGTTCTGGAACTACTTTTGTAAGAAAGCAGATGGACCTACTGCTTAGCTTGTAATTCAGATTCAGTGAGTGTTATTTGATGTATTTTGTCTAAAGGCACAATGGCATTTTAATTTATGGTTTATGCCTTTTTTTCATTAAGAAGTGGGTGCTGTTTGTCTTTGCAACACACCTTGACATCCAGAGTGCTACTCACTAATTTACCCTTATATGTTCATTTGTTGTACTTTGCGGTTATGATAACACGTTGGAGTTACAGTATATTTGTTCAAAAGTAAACTTAAGCAAACATAGGCTTTACTAATGATTTAACAACACCTCTGTGCCTATTTCACGAGGATCTGTGCCCAGATTTACTAAGCCTTTGCATTTTCCATGCATAACAGAAGGTGATGCAAGTACAACACAAAGGCTTCAGTAAGATCTTTACAGCCACACATGGGACAATTCGTGCCACCTGGCATGGCTTTGTAAAGAAATGTAAACCAACACAGTATGATACATTTCAGACTGGGAGGCGGTCCAGGGGTGGGCCATGGTTGTTCCCGTGCATCCACCCATGAATTTGACACAATTCCAGATTTACAAAGGTTTGTGTCATATCAATAGGCCTGCCAGAGGATGACATGACAACGAGAGCAATTTTTTTCTTATTATTATTTCCTCTTTCTATGAAAGATGTATTCTGCTTCACACATAGAAAGAGATAAGTGCTGCCTTTGGATTGTTTTGTGCATAAATGTTATCCTTCCTCTACAAAAGCAATCCTGCCCAAAACCCAGGCATCCTTGCATCATGGTGAAAGGGTGGCTGCGCTGGCGCTTGGCAGCACACAGTATTCCAGGACTAGAGGGCAACAGAAGTGTGTTATATATATCATTGTAGATATAGCGCATTATTTCTGCACTATCCGTTTCATGTAATGCAACAACTTTGCTTGCTGCCTTCGTTGCGTGGAAAGCTAGTAAATATGCCCCCAATATTCTGCTGTTCATGGCTGGCGACTTACTATCAATAAGAGACTAGCTATCAATAATTTAGTAAGTGCAATGCCAATAGGGCTGAAGGGTGTGAGAATCCCACTAAGCCCCAAATACAGATTTATTTCTACCAAACCACACTGCAAATGTCCTTTTTCCTTGCTTCCAGTAGGGTCCATGTTACACTTGATTGATTGATTGGTTCATGCCTTTTATATTCACCACTTGCAATGTTAACTTCATCTTTTGATAACACTCTTCTTCGAGTTTACCGCTTAACTGCTAATGCAGCCTGTTCAGCAAAGGGGCCACTGCCACTTGCATATTGTGGCAGCCCAACAATATTGTACTTTGTTATGGCATTGGAACTGCATTGGTGCAGTTGACTTGGTGTGATACAGAGTACACTTATAACTGTTCAATTTTAGATGTATTTATTTATCTATCTATTTAGTCATTCATTTATGTCACATTTATTTAAATTGAAACTCCACTAGACCGGTACCAGCATGTTGCACATCAAAGCAACAACGTGGGTGCATGGTAACCCCTTAAAAAGATTTAGAATGAGCATTTGACAAATGACTTGTCAAATAACTACAAATAAAGAGTCAGCAACAATATCTGCATAAAGCTTGGAGTTAAAGCCATCAGAGAATAACATGGTAAGAAACTATTCTGAGCTAATAAAGATTGTTTTGAAGAATGAAACAGTAGTAAGAGGGGCATAGGGCCAGGACTGGGGGAGTGATGACGAACTATAGATTTATGGCCAGTTAAGAGAGAGATGGAGAATCTGATACAGGCATAAAAGGAGAGCTCACAATTAGATTTAAAGCTAAGGGAGTAGAGGAAGGCCCATAACTTGGATTGAGGGAGACACAGAATACCGAAAGAAGGAAGAAGGGGCTGACGGTTTATATTCTATAGTTATAGATCATGATTCTAAATCCATTCCTAAACATTTGTGTATATGAATATTACAAGATGTCAGTTCCAACAGCGACATGCTTTTTTAAAAGAGATTTTTGTGCAGTCGTTTTTTTTCTTTTGTTGGAAATGGCCCTGTTCTGAATGGTCACCGCCAAATTTTGTGTCTTCTTCCTTACCTTTTTGCTGAATTTTTTGGGGGGGATTTAGGACTCTGCACTTTACCACTGCTGACCAGTGCTAAAGTGCCTGTACTCTCTTCCTAAACATGGTTTGATTGGCATATTTAATGTACCTATAAGTCCCTAGTAAGGTGCACCACATGTGCCCAGGGCCTGTAAATTAAATGCTACTAGAGGGTCTGCAGCACTGATTGTGCCACCCACAGAAGTAGTCTTTCAAACTTGTCTCAGGCCTTCCACTGTATTGCCTGTGTGTGCAGTTTGCATTGCCATGTCTACTTGGCATTTAAAACCCCTTGCCAAGACTCGAACTCTCCTTTTGTTACATATAGGCCACCCATAAGCTAGGCCCTAGGTAGCACATAGGGCAGGGCACTGGGTAATTAAAAGTTAACACATTTACTTTAAGTTTTACATGTTCTGATACTGAGGAAACACCCAAATTAGTTTTTCCCTCCCATAGGTTAATATTGACAAAAATTGCATTTTTAAAGACTTTTTCTCCCACTCAGAAGCTTCTATTTTGACTCTTCCTCGTTACATCTAATAATCAGTTGGAAGGAGAGGGAACGGTCATGTTTATTACCTATGGAATTCTAATGATAAATCCTCTTACTTGTAAAGTTGAATTTATCATTACAATTTTAAAAATACCGCTTTTAGAAAGATGGCGTTTTTCTGCTCTTAGCCTTGGTGCCTGCAGCCTGTCTCCAATACACGTCTGGGATGGGTGATAGCTGGGCTTTTTGTCTTCCCTCTAGAAAGCCACTCACAATGGAAGCCTAGTTGTGACTTAATAGGTCTCAATTGGCCATTAACTGGGGGAGGAGCTGAGCACTGTCTCACTTACTGTAGAATAGGCTGCGTCCTGTACCCACAGAAAGGACTGCTGAACCACCTATGGTGAGTCTGGACCCAAAGGTCTCCCCTTTCAAAGGCACCACTGGGTACAAGAACTGGACATCTGACCTCACCAAATCCGACACTACTGGACCTGTGAAGAAACTCTGCCAGAAGGAAGTACTCCTGTGCTGCTACAAGGACTGCCACTTTGCTGGAATGCTGCTCTGGACAACTGCTCTCCTGCTGTGCTGCCCTGCTGCCTTCTACCTTGTGCCCTGCTGAGGAAGAACTGGACTCTTTGACTTGAACCTAGAGTGATCTTCAAGGGCATGCTGGCTTGGCTCCTGTTTTAAGACTCAGGGATATCAAAGTCTTACCCACTGCTCCTGTGCTTGTTCCACTGGAAGTGGATCCAGGTGCTAGCTCCAGGGGAACTGATGCATTCTCTGGTGTGTGAGCTGATTAGACGCATCGCTGCTGTTGCAGGAATAGAACTGGTGCATCACACTTGGAACCAGCGCACCACCTTCAGAACTGATGCATCGAACCACCACATCGCCACTGCTGAAGGAGAAATGATTGACATATCCCCTCGACTGTGTGGAGAAAACCTGGTGCATCAGCTTCGGAACCAATGCATCTTGGGTCTGACTCTTTGTCTTCAGAACCAGCTCATTCCAATTGTTGTATGGAGAAAATCAATGCATCATGTCGGCTGCAGGATCAAAACCAATGCATCGATTGGCTGCACCCCCATCTCGCTGTTGCGACCAGGATCAAGTAAATTTTGTTCAGCGTGCCTTGCGTGGCTCCTGTATGTGGCCTGCGCTCCATCGCTCTGCCTGAACTCTTGACTTTTCCCAAGTCCTGCGAGACCAGATAATCCCATAGTCGCTTATTACTTATAAGCTCTATCTTTCACTTTAAATCTTTAAAAATTATGATCTCGACTTATACTTATTGTTTTTTTGTCTTTTTGGGCTTGTTTTATTTATAAAATCATGATTGATTTTTCTAACTTGGTGTGGAGTCTTTTGCAGTGTTTTCACTGTGTTATTGTCTGAAGTATTGTACTAACACATGACCTCTTTAGTTAAGCCTGCCTTCTCTGTACCAAGCTAACAGAGAGTGAGCACAGGTTAATGTATTGTGCATATCTGACTTACTCTGACTAGGATTGTGGGTCCTGCTTGGACAGGGTGCATACTTCTGACAACCAGAAACCCAATTTCTAACAACTTTATTGACTTTGTATCATCTCACTACAGATGCTGCCTGCATTAGTACTGAAACTGCGCTCTTAGAGGTAGCCGAGTCAGTGAGGTGGTCGATGGATGCAGGAAACTCAGCAATGCTGGTACTCCTGGATCTGTCGGCCGCCTTCGATACGGTGGACCACGCCAGGCTACTCAGCCGGCTGACAGAGATAGGGATTCAGGACAGAGCACTGGGGTGGATAAACTCCTACCTCTCACTTAGAACGCAGAAGGTGGCACTGGGGACGATCTCTTCCACACCTAAACCCCTCAGTTGTGGAGTGCCGCAGGGATCGGCCCTCAGCCCCCTTTTGTTCAACATCTACCTGGCCCCTCTCTTCACGCTAATTGCCAACTGGGGCATCAAGGCAATTTCATACGCCGACGATACCCAGTTGGTATTTCCGTACTCGGAGACGTCGCAGGATTCCTTCTCTGATTTTAAAGGCTGTCTCCGGGACATTGCTCTTTGGATGAACACCAATAAACTAAAATTAAATGCTAATAAAACCGAAGTTATTTTCTTCGGCAAGGGTCCACCCCCCGCCCCTGAACTTTGGTGGCCGACGGAGTTGGGCCCGCCCCCTTCACCCAGTCATTCGGCAAAAAATCTTGGAGTGAGATGGGATGCTAACATGTCCTTTACACCCCACATTCAACAAGTGGCCGGATGCTGCATGAGCAAGCTGAGAAACCTCCGGAAAATTCTTAGACTTTTACCGGAGAGCTGTAGGAAAACGGTTGTTCACGCGACTGTCACTTCACGGCTGGACTATGCCAATGGTCTATACCTTGGCCTTCCAAAATACCTGACGCATAAGCTCCAGGTGGTTCAAAATGCGGCTGCGAGACTGTTACTGCGAATTCCTTTCAAGCAGTCAGTCTCTCCGCATCTCCGAACCCTGCACTGGCTATCAGTCGCCAACAGAATAAAATTCAAAGCTCTGACGCTTGCGTTCAGATCTCTGCATGGCTTCTGTCCACAATACCTGAAAAACCGCCTTCCAAGATACGCCCAAAGCCGTGTACTACGGTCCAATGACCGTGTCCAACTGATCGTCCCGCGAGCAAAGAAGGCACGACTAGGAGGTCGGACCTTCTCAGCTAACGTCGCTGCTTTGTGGAACTCCCTGCCACAAGCAATACAACAGGCCCCCTCCGAACCCTGTTTTAAGAAACTGCTAAAGACGTGGCTTTTCACCCAGCCACGTTAACTCCCCTACTTCTTGCCTCAGGCTACTTGTGGTCTACTAGCGCTGGGACACCTCCTCGTAGGTAGCTGTTCGCGCTGTATAAAACCCAGTATTATTATTATTATTATTATTGGGCCAGATCACATCACTTGAACGCGTGAGTAAACATTTTGCACTTTTGCACTGGAGTTGGACAATTATGTACAAACTTGAGAAGACTACTGTACTAACTGACATTGAGTTACAATGGTCAGCCAGTATAAATGCCATGTGTGTACTGGTCTTTGATGTATATGTCACTGCAGATGTGGCTACCCTCAGTGCAAATTGTCCCAAAATAAAGAAAACCTGTACACCAATAGTGGAATTTACAGATCTGACCCATGATGCCCTTCATAAGGTTCTGGTGCTGTTATTTCGGGAGCAGATAGCTACAGAAATAAGAGCAGTGGGGAAAACTTATGGGAACTATTTGTTAGCTTTAACAGCAGGAATCTGTAAATAGGGTGCCATTAACCTGCAACACCATTTCAATCTTTACACCATCCTGTTGTTGAATTGTTTTCAGTCTAAGATCCCTAAAACTCGAGTTGGTGATTGCTCTTTGTCTTTTATTTGCACCCAAACATTGAAACCCTCTTCCTGCATCTCTTTGCTCATAGTAAAACCACCTGGGATTATATTTAACATTTTTTCATGCAACACAACGCAGAAAGACAATTTGCTGTGCTGCGCTGCATGAATGTAGGAGGTCAATAATGCACTATTTCGATCAGGATATGGCACATTCCTGTCCTCTGCCTGCACTGGCGCACAATATTCAGCCTAGAACCAATGCAGGCATCATTGCACCTTAGAGGAAGGGTGCTTGTGAATGGTGCCTGTGTTACAGGCAGGATTGTTTTTGTGCAGCACACTTAGAAAGAGGAAACAGACTGGAGAAAGAAAGGGCCTGATTATGAGTCCTGCAGACTTCCGACTGCCACGCTGGAGGTGCTGCAACCGTGGTGGTCCTCAGTCTGCCGTATTACAACTCTTATCACATATAGGCAACCGCTGCCTTATGAATTCTCCTTAGGAATTCAGGGCTTATTTAAAAACAAACAAGGATTCTGGCAGGATATGGTGATCTCCCTCCGCTTTATCTTTGGTAGCAGGGGTATCCAAAGATATTGGAGTAGACGCCTCACTCACTTATCGTGACATGCTTCATCATTGACGTCTATCCACACCCGGGTAAGGTGGCACTACCCGGGCGGAATCAACCATAGATGTAACAGGAGTTCTTAGATAAAGCAAGTACTGGTCATGCAGATATTCAGATGAGTGATAAATTAAAAATACCTTCAAGTATACCCAAACACTTTGTTTTATTTGGAGGGAACCTGGGGCATGTATAAAAATGTGAATGTATTGGGTTTTACTGAATATGATTGTTCAGTTGTACCCCTTTAAAGTGCCAACATGTTTTGGCCCTCGCTAGGAACTACGTGGGTCTGTAGCCTTCGCCAGGGTGGTTTATCTACTTCTTTTTGTCCATGCTTCTATAGGGTGCACGGACTCCATGCGCTCACCTGTCTTCTTTATGTCCTCAGTATATTTTCTAGCAGGGAGGAAATGGAAAAAGTCAAAATCATATTGGTGTTTCTTCCAGACTTATTGAATCACAATTCATCCATCTTTATACATCGGACCGTGTTTTACTCTTGTTTATAAATACTTTTATTCTGTGCATTGTGGTGGGCGAGTTCTCTAAAGCTCTATAGAAAAAAACAATTGTACTGATCCCGTGGATATTTACATATTTATGATGTGTGGTCTATCTATATTAAACTTCGACTATTTATTAAAAAATCTAAATTTGAGTAGATTGTGCAATCTATACTAGGTCCAAATGCCAATCCTAGGTGTAGTGAATAAAATATTATCCATTCATAATGTGATTGTCATCCTATCATGACATACATAAGTTCAAACACTTTTGTGCTTACCTATAGCTTTCTTTTATCGAGCAACATGCGGATTAGGTGGGAGGTGCTGTCTTATAGTCACACACTGCGAGAGGAAGAGAGTTCCTTACATGATCCATTGCTAACAGTTTGATGTAATATTGATTTGGCATGCAAAACACTGTGTTTGTGCCACAACCACAGCTTTTAGTAATACATGGCGGTTATATTGCTCTTTGTAAACTGTCATAATCCAGGTTTTTCCAGGGCATGGTAAAGATAATACAACAAAAAGGAACCCACCGGCCAGAGATAGGATTGGGCTTGTACACGACGACGTATTTTGGAACAACAAGACATAGTGCGCGGACGGGCACTGCCGTCTGTGCCGCTACTATTTCCAGATAATTGGCAAGGCAGACCCTAAACAACCCCAGATTCCATTCGAAAGAAAGCGCCAAACACGCACCATGGACTCATCAATGAAGCTGGGTGCTGCTCAAAGCCCAGTCGACGCTGCGGACAACCCTGATGAGGACATAAAGTCTATATTACTAGAGGTACGGTCCGGTCTTAAAACTATCGATAGTAAGATTGATGTCCTTACATCCAGCCTTTATGCAGTTAGGAAAAAGTTGGACATCCATGAAACTCGGCTTGATGTGCTGGAGAACAGGCTATCTGATACCCAGGATTCTCGGGCTTAATCTAGGACGCAGATCCTTAGTATGGAGAAGGTGCTGGAGGTAATAAGGGCGAAAAATGAAGATTTGGAAGCACATTCCCAACGGAACAACCTTAGAATACTTGGCCTTCCGGAATCGACAGCCACTTCGAAGATGGAGCCCTTCATTGACAAACTATTGTGTGAAGTGGTTGGTTCGGTGCTTTCCGTGGTCAAGATCGTGGAGAGGGCCCACCAGTCGCTTGGAACCCGTTCCGATGCCGGGTGCTTGCCGCGCCTGATCATTGCATGACTCCTCAATTATGCGGACAGGGATGCTATTCTCCGAGAGGCGAGAGCCAAGAGTCCCATCTTTCATGTGGGTAATCATTGTCCTTCTTTTCGGATTGAACCCCAGCAGTGCAGGCTGCCCGTAGGGAATTCATGCCAGTAAAAAGGTTTTTACAGTCTGCCTCTGTTCCTTATGCAATGCTATACCCTGCCAAATTGAAAATTACTCATGATGGTGAAGCACATTTTTTTACAGACTCCAAGTCGGCTCTGAAATTCATGAAACACATTTGTCCTCGCAAAACTCCTTAGGTCACTTCAAAAAGTTCAACAATGTCGCCGACTCTCAGTGATACTGACTAGCAGCTGCTTATCTTGGTGCGTTATGTTGTCGCTTATCCACATGACTGCATACATGGACACAATAGAATATATCATTAAATGGGAGCCCGCAGCTTAGTCGCATTGATGTGATAACAGAAGTATGTCGATAGTATATTATATCTATGCTACAGTTAGGCTTTTGGTACATTTACTCTTTCATAATTGAAGAGCAGGTTTAGGTTTCCTGTTATAGCAGCCTGGCCACCCTGCCGCTTGGTAGGCGTTTACCGTCATTCCTTCCCCCCAGAGGTTGATCCCCCATTAGTTTGAATTTTCAAATTGGGTTTAGGGTAAATTTAGGGAAGGTGGAGGGCTTGTATTCTCGACCTAATTGGGAGGGGAGTAGACTGAAGGGTTCAATGCGTTTGAAGTTAGCCAATGCTTAGATGTTGTAATTAAGAAGATTGTTCATTGTGATTGTATTGAGACGAGGAATGGGGAATTCATTTTAATATGGTGTACTATGACTGCCAGTTGACTAATCCATATGTGATAAAAAGTGCTCGAGGGGCCAATGGGTGAAGGCTACAGTTTCTAACGTGGAACATTAGAGGGCTGAATTCCCCGAAAAAAATCTTTGGATATCTGAACCGACTTGGCACTCAGATTCCCTTTTTGCAAGAAACGCACATGACCAAGGTTACAGAAGAGAAAATTGCACTTAAATGGTCTGGGTTCAAGCTAGCCTCAGCATACTCCTCTTATGCTAGGGGGGTTCTCATATTGATTAAGAAGGGCATCCCGTTTACACCACTCACGACTCAAATAGATGACGAGGGTCGCTGTGCTATGGTTCAGGGTAAATTAGGGAATTTATTAATCACTCTCATAAATATGTATGGTCCTATAGCAGATGGGCTAGAAGTGTTTCAGCGAATGTATAGCATACTGAGAGAATGGCCCGAGAATGCCATTGTGTGTGTGGGGGGGATCTTAATACCAATTTCAATCCCAATCTGGACAAATCTAACCCACAAAGCATTTGCACGCCTAAAGTGGCCCAAAGTGTTAATCATGCTATGTTGGAATTTGGGTTGGTGGACGTTTGGAGGCTTCGCAACGGTACATCAAAGGAGGGAGCACATGCCACACCTAAGCATAATAGCTGGTCTCAGTTGGATAATTAGTTCCTGAGTGAGGGCGCTACCGAGTCGGTGACTGTTGTCACTACTTATCAACGCACTCTTTCCAATCACAATCCAGTGCAACTGGTTCTTCATATTCCCACCACAATTCATTGTCCATTCACATGGCGTTTTCGTTTGGAGGCTTTAATGGAACCCATTTATAATGACACTATTCACAAAGCAGTAGAAGACTACTTTGAGGTTAATAAAGGCACGGTTGACAGTGCTGCCACACTATGGGAGGCATTTAATGTGACGATCCAGGGAGTTTGCATTTGCACCACAGCCGGTATTCTGAAAGTTCTTGGAGCCCACCTCACGAAGATAAAGACCACACTAAAAACCCTAGAGAGTGCCTATACAGATAACCCATCCCCTGACACAGTATCACTCATTCATGAGTTAGTTCTGGAATATGACACAGTAGCAGAATCGGAAACTCGCTATATTTCACGTCGACACCTTGCCAGGAAATATGGAGAGGGTGGTAGACCAGGCCTTAATTTAGCTGAAAAAATCAAAACACGTGCAGAGCATCATCATATAGATAAAATAACCAACACTCAGGGAGGGGAATATTACAATCCTTTGGAAATAGTGAAACAGTTCAGAGGTTACTATGCTAAAATGTAAACCTCTGAGGGGGTGGGCCCAGACTCCACTGTGGAGGAATATCTGGATGACATTGCCTGTGCGTGGTTGGCGACCGGTCATCGGGAGTACCTGTACCAATAGACGAAGCGGACATAAAATCAGCAATCTGTGCCCTACTGAATGCAAAAGCACCAGGGCCAGACGGTCTCACCATAGAACTTTATAAAGCATATATAGATCTTCTCACGCCATACCTATTGGAGATGTACCCTGAAGCACGTGAAGCTGGTGTTCTGCCTCCATCCCTCCATCAGGCTCTAATTATCACCCTTTTAAAAAAGCACAAACCCTCTGATGCATGCAACTTGTATCGGCCTTTATCTTTGATTAACATTGACGCTAAAATATTCGCCAAATCCTAGCCACTAAACTCCAACCATTGACGGCTCTAAATTTTAATCACCGTCCAGTTGGTATATCTCTTCATGCTGATGACATGGTGCTTTTTATTAGAGAACCCATTCGATATTTGGCGCAGGTGTTAAGAGAATAGATTCGATTTGATTTGGACTGCTATCGAGCCTCAATATTAACTGAGATAAGTCAATTATCATCCTTTTGACAGCAGCCACCCCTCCACCACCTATGGAATAAACAATAGTTTGGACCGCAGATTCGGTCAAATACCTAATGGGTCTGGATTCATCGGGACCCCGACGTTATTATAAGGGAAAACTATGGGCGAGCATGTGTTTCATTGGACCAACAAATTGATAAATGGATATCATTACCGCTGTCCCTAGCGGACCACATTGCAATTATAAAAAAGGAAGTATTGCTGCATTTTCTATATCTCTTTTCCAACATTCCAATAAAACTGACACAAGGGTTTTTTAATACTTTGTGAACATCATTGCTTCGATTAATCTGGGGAGGTAAACATGCTCGGGTGGGTTGGACTACCCTTACCCTTGACTATGCCAGAGGGGGATTCAGTGCACCGGACCCATATATCTAATATTTAAGTGCTCAAGCACAATATGCATATTTCTGGTTTAATCCACATGCCTACACCCCTCATGTGGCAGTTGAAGATGGCGATGCCTCTCTGACCCCGCTACATAGTTTCATCACTCACAACGACGAGGTACCCCAAAAACGGAAATACACACAATAGATACTACAATAGCAGCATGGCAATCTATAGGGCAGCTCGCCAACAAATATATGCCCCAGCAATGCCCCTGGCACATAATGCAGGTTTATCGGTGACACAGGAGGCTGGCTCAATCGGCTGCTTAGGAAGGCAGGAATGAGTGCCATGCAGGACCTTTATCCGGGTGGTACTTTCCTCACCCCTGAAGCCCCACAGTAGATTACTAACCCTATACTTCTATTTAAGTTCACTGTTCACAGATTGAGGCACGCTATTAAATCGCATTATGATACATATCCGACCAAGCCTACAGTTCTCCAATCCCTACAGTTACTATTGACTACTCCCACATATAAAAAGTTAATCACTAAGCTACACAGGGCAATACTAGGTGAGGAAACCAGTGGGCTAGATAGGAGCCTTGATCGATGGAATGACAAATTGACCCCCCTATGACACTGGCAGAATGGGAACATGTCTGCAGCCTCACAAGTAAGCTTACCCCTAATGGAAACCTTCGCATCATACATTTTAAATACCTACATCAGACATATCACACGCCCCTTCGATTAATCCGCTATGGCTTGCGGGATTCTAGCAGATGAAGGAGGTGTGGCCAATCAGAAGCTGATTTTATGCATCTCACTTGGGATTGTGGGAGGGTGGCATGCTACTGAAGGCAGGTTGTGCAAAATATACAGGAAATGTCTGGGTCGAAATTACAATGTACGCCGCTGGTATGTCTTCTATGTTATGTTCCTCATGTGAAAGGGATCCTGGGTAAATTTATACGCATTGCCTTGCTAATGGCCAAACGTAGAGTTGCTATAACGTGGAAAGGAGCACAGTCACCAAAAGTCGTACACTGGCTTAAAGACTTGGTATACTGCAAAGAAAATGTGGAATTATATGCGGAGGAACTCCCAACGTCATGTAAGTGCAAAGACATTTTGGAGCCATTGCGGCACTTCCTTCAACAACAAGTCATGGCTGGGTCGCAAGCCGAAGCAGAGTGAACGTTATACATGAAAGAGATCTGACACTCAAGGTGTACACTGGGATCATCGATTTGATATGTAATGTTCATCCACTATGGTATTGATCAATCACAATGTGTTTCTGTTTGGTTTGATACGGAAGCTACCTTGCATTGTAGTGCTGCTGATTATTTTTGACATGCAATAAAAAAGAGTTAAAAAAAAGTATCCAAGAGTTTTGTCTGTTGCTGATAATTCATGATGGGTAATATATTTGTGATAGAGTTGAAAGGGCGGGTCATACCTTGGCTACATTGGATAAAGGCTACATCTTATTTGGACATCATGTCTAAGGTCCAGTCTTGACCACGTTTTTTGATCTTGTCTGGATGAGTATCAGTAGTGGAAACAAATAGATATTGAAAAGAAGTGAGGGCAGCTAGAAACTCTGAGGTAGCCAAGGTTAGAGATGTTATATCTCGTTGAAACCGATGAACTGGAGTAATTCAGCTCAATTCACAGGATATGACCTGGTTGAAGGATGTCCCTTAAGGTTTGGACTAGTTATGAAGGCATTAAGTCATGAGCTGTGGGGTTCCATTCTGTAATTATCAGCTGATAGGCTGCTCAATTGTAGAGCTGTTAGTTGTTTTTTTTCTAACACCTATTGGACGTCCCTTTAAAGGTCAGTCTGTATAGGCCCATCCCCATCTACCATACGGAAAGCAGATGTTGAAGGTGACTAGATTGGCTTTTAACTACTGATGCGTTGACAAGGTCGCAAAGATCAAAGCCAACATTCCTCTCCCTTCCTCCACTTTTACCAACCCTTCCCCGCCCGTTATCACGTCTAAACTCACTTCCATTCCCCCCTTAACCAAGGCCACGCTCTTCCCCCTGCTTCATAAGGTAAAGTCAGGTTCCCCCCTTGACTTTGCCCCTGCTCACATCTTAAGAGAAATCTTCCTAAACTGCCCCACTCCCCCCCTCACACTTTTGAACGACTCGCTCAGCAACGGAGCGGTCCCCACTGCTCACAAATTTGCGGCCATCATCCCCATTCTAAAAAAACCTGGTGCAGATCCCTCTTCCCCTTCCAACTATCGTCCCATTTCCCTCCTGCCTTACTTGGGTAAAGTTCTAGAAGCCCACGTGACCAGCACCCTGAGCGCCTATGTGGAAGCCAACCACTGCCTCTCTACCAGGCAGGCGGGCTTCCGCCCCCTGCACTCCACCGAGAGGGTGGTGACCTCAGTGATGGACAGCCTACGCGAGGGCATCGACACTAACTGTCAGCAGGCCCTCATCCTTTTAGATCTGTCCGCCGCTTTTGACACGGTGGACCATTCCACTCTTCTCACCCGTGTCAAGGCGGCGGGCATCGAGGACCTGGCCCTCGCCTGGCTTGAGTCCTTCCTGAGCGACAGGGCTCAGGCGGTCCACCTAGCTGGCTTCACCGCTGCTCCTTGCAGGGTTGCTTGTGGAGTCCCCCAAGGTTCCTCACTTTCCCCTCTTTTGTTTAATTTATACATCTACCCTCTAATTTTTATGTTACAGCAGCTCGAGGTCACGGTGTTTAATTACGCCGATGACCTCCAGCTAATTTTCAACCTTTCCCATTCCCCTTCCTCCTCCCTGAACGTCCAGTCCGTCATGTTGTTCATCCAGGTTGGATGGTTGCAGTCCCTGGTCCCCCTCCCACTGGCCTTCCTCACTTGGTGTCCCTCCGCTTCCTGTTCCCAAGGTCAAAACCCTTGGCATTCTCCTCAATTCTTCACTTTCCGTTCACTCACAGGTTTCCTCAGTTGTTTCTTCCTGTTTTTTCTCCCTTAGAACCATTAGGAAGATCTCTCGCTTTTTCTCTCTGCCTGCGTTAAAAATCATAGTGATGGCCATGGTGCTCTCGCGCCTTGATTATGGTAATATCATCTACAATGGCGCCCCAGCCTACGCCATTCGCCGATTGCAGCTAGTGCAGAACCAGGCTGCCCGCCTGATCCACGGCCTGCCTAAATTCCATCGGGTTACCCCCCTAATGCAGGCACTGCACTGGCTGCCGGTGAAAGAGCGTGCCCTGTTCAAACTCGGCTGTACCACCTTCCAGGCCAAAATGGGCACCGCCCCGGAGTTCATCTGCTCCGCCATCAAACCCTACTCACCTGGCAGAGAGCTCCGCTCCTCCCATCAGGCCCTGCTAACTATCCCCCGTTTCCGTAAGAAAAAGGCCGGAGGAACAAAATTTGCAGTTCTCGCTCCTGCGTTCTGGAACTCCCTCCCGACTGAACTTCGACTGACTTCCTCCTACATAGAGTTCCGGAAGGGTCTTAAAACTCTGCTCTTTTCCCAAGCCTACAAGGTCTGATCCCCTCCGCTCCTGCCATCCCCCCTCGCAATCCCAAAGCGCCAAGAAACCGCCTGGTAGTAGAGCGCTATATAAATGTTTTTAAATTCAAATTAAATTCATAAATTCAAATTCAAATTCAAATTCAAATTAGTTATCGTCCTCTCCACTGTTTCGGAAAGGTACCATTGAAATTTGAAGGCATGTTGCAGGGTCTAGTAGATCAGTTTCAAGATATTTACTATAGTTATTTTTTAAAAGAGCTTGAATCACACATTGGGATAGCTGATTCACTGATCATTAAAATGTTTCTGGGATAAGAGAGTTTGAGAAGTACTTGGTGCTGCATGAAGTCACATCAGCTGGTTAGAAGTGAAGAAAGACTCTCTTGGTGTACATGGGTCAAGTAAGGATTAGCGTGGTTTTGCAAATTCCTGACTCAGTTTATGCCCTAGAGTACGGAATCAGTCAAATGCTGGCTACATTTCTGCTTACAATGATAAAAAGTATAATTAGGTGTTAGTCCTTTTACTGGTTGACTATGGCTGTGCAATGCTTAGCAGACTTCCCAATCTAACCTGTCATGCATCAGGGTGGTGTTATTCAGCCCTAAGGTTAAACTATCCTACCTTTATTTTGATCCTACTTCTTTGGTCCCACTGAAATCCAGAACCACTTTCAATACAGGGCACTAAATTGAAATGTAAAACCGAGTTTCAGCACACAGAAAGGAACATTATCTAAAATGGAATGACTGAATCTAGGTCATTGGCTACTTGTTCAGAATTCCAAAATGGTCTGCACTGCTAGGACCACATCATCAAAAGAGCTCCGGAGGCATGATGGTTTGTGTACCAGCTTTTCTGAGTCTGCAGGACTTTTTGGAATTACAGGAGGGCCGGCAGATGGTTTTGTGGCCTCTTCTGTAACACACTTTGTGCTCAAGCACATGAAGTGCCGGATGGATCACAAGGGGGCATTCCCTTATTTGCATTAGAGCCTGGCTGTTAGAAATGGGGTCTCTAATTGACAAATGTAGGTACCTTTGTCCAAATAGGGACCCTTGCTTCTAGTCAGGGTAAAGTGGACACACACTCTAGGTAACCCCTACTCACCCTCTTGGTAGCTTGCCACCAGATTGCAGGCTTTTCCCAAAGGCAATGTGTAAAGTATTTGTACCAACACTCACAGTAACACAGTGATAACACCACCAATGGAAACCACACCGGTTTAGAAAAAGAAAGTATCTTTATCTAAACTTAACAAGACCAAAAATTACCAAAATCAAACATACAAGTTTTAAGAAAAATGACTTTCGAAAGGTGTTACCAACTGAGTCAATAGAAAACTATGGATGCGCGATTTCTTGCAAAGTACCTGTTCTTGCGACAAAATTCACCAAGCCAAACAGCTGCAGTGTTGGAAAGCATAAAAAAACAAAGAGATGCATTGATTCCTGAGTCCTTCGTGGATGCGATGCAACAGTTCCGCTGGACCTAGGTGAGCGGTGCGTCGGGTCCGGTCTGTAGGGACAAGTGATGCGTCAATTCTGAGACGACTCCAATCTGCGGGTGAGGCATCTGGAAAACTTGCTGCACAGGGACGATGCATGGAAATCCGGGATGCGACAATGAATGATGCGGCGGCATTGAGTGGCGCTGCATCAATTTCTTCAGCTGCGATCCCTTGAACCGTCGATTTTGCAGCGGCGACAGGCGCTGCATCAGTTTCAGCAGAGGTGCGGGGAGATTCTTCTCGCACTGCGGCATTGCGTGGGAAAAACTGTTGCATGAAGAGCGATGCATCGATTTTCTTGTTGTTGCATTTATTTCCATCTCCCAGCCACAGAAACAACCTCCAGAGGCCCCACACAGTCACAGGCATGTCTTGTCAGGTCAGAAAACCCAGCAAGGAAGTTCAGGGGAGCTGGGGTGAAGTCTTTGTGTTCCTGAGACTTAAAAACAGGAGGCAAGCTCTACTCAAGCCCTTGGAGACTTTACTTAAGCAGGGGACACAGCACATAGCAAATTCCTTCTTGTTTCCTTGACAGAAACATCAACTGCAGGTCAACCTCAGACACACAGCAAGGGCAGTATTCTTCCTAAGTTTCTCCAGCTCTTCTCCTTGGCAAAGGTTCCTCTTGATTCCAGAAGTATAAAGTTCAGGGGTTTCAGTTCAAATACTTATACCGCAAAATGTATTTGTTTTCTTTGTGCAAGGGTCTCTGAGCCCAGTCCAAACCAGTTATGTACTCTCTGGTGCAGCTGCCCGCAGGAGGTGGAGACAGCTGTGTGTAAGGCAGCCATGCCTGGCTGATGAGGGCTGCAAGGGAAATCTCCTCCCATCACTTTAATTGCAGACTGAGTCAATTCAGGTGCTAGTGAGAACGTCTCCCCTACTCTGAATGCAGCCCAGGTCTATTCATCCCAGCCCTGACTCATTCAGGAAAGGCAGGACACACATCGACCGACCGTGGTTGGCTGAGAGAATGCACCTCCCCAGCCCCTGTCACTCCAAAATCAGACAGTCAATACACAAACAGGCAGAGTTGCACAGAATGGTTAAAATGCCTACTTTCTAAAAGTCAAGGAACAAACAAGGGCCTTGACTCTACTCAGTAAGGCTGAGTCAATATAATCCAAACCAAGACAAGTGCCAGTACTGAACAGTATTTACCAATCAATTACACACTGGACAAATGCAAGTCCGTCACATGTTCCATGAAAGCTCAATTAAAAGAACATTTTTTCTTTTTCTTTTAAATTCTTACTCCATTTCCAATAAATGCATACAAAGCAATGATCAGTGAAACCAATACAAAAAATACAACAACACCATTCCTTTTCACTTTCACAACTTCCGCAAAGACATCACAATCACTCAATCCTCTCCTTCATTCATTCAGCATTCATCCCAGACACATCATCAACTCCACACAATCACACGTTCACCTAAGGGTTAAGCCAAACTCACTACCAGTTTTTTGGAAAGGCTCAATACAATAGGGAACAATACGCAACCAGCCAAACAACATCAAGCATAAACCACAATTTTATTAATGTAGTGCACCAAAATATCATCAGAGTGAATCACAAATCATGTTACAGTGCATCACAAACAACTACAACATTTTGAATATGTTTGTTTGACTAGAAAATGCGTACAGTTGACGCGTTTTGAACCCTTTGACTACCAGGGTTCTCCTCAGGACCAGAACAATCTACAAAAGAAAAAAGAAACAAATGCTCTTACTCTTTATGCCACTTAATTCCCTCCAACGGCATAGACGCACCCTAAAGGCACTTAAACTTCTTACCTTACTCATATGAGAAAAGGCTATTTAATTTAATCAATATTCAATGTGTCTATAAAGTGAAAGAATAATAGAATAAAGGAAAGAAAAATGTCAACCTGCGTCCTCACAAGTCAATACATTAGAGTGCACGCCCTATGTAAATGGAGACTTGGGCTTACATTGCAGTGTCTTCTAACCTCCATACGGCTTCAAAAACTCTTAATGGGGCATTAATTATATCCACTCCAACAAATCTTGTAAATCTAGGAGGCAAACAGGTAGTATCTTCATTAGAATAATCCACTTGTCAGTACCTCATGAGAAAAACTCGATTGTACATCACCCAACGTACCAATCAAACAAGAACCGGAGGGCCTGAATAGCCAGAAACCGGTCCTAGGAGGCTTGATTCCGGTCCAGGGTTTACATCGCTTGGCAGTTTGGGCTGGACTGTTCCCATGAGGCACAGGGTCAGGACTGATTTGCAGATGGCCATGTCTGAACTGGGGTGGTGTGGTTAGCAAAATAACAATGGATTAAACCCAGATCTGAGACGGGGGGTGAATGTTTTGCCATTGTGCAACATTCCGTCCATCAATTGTTGTTTTTGCAATTGTCACCCCGAGTGGGACGGGTATGCTCAGACGTGAGTACCGTGCTCTCCATGCCACTGGAATCAAGCTATCCTGGCTGATGATGGCTGATAGCCAGAAACCGGTCCTAGGATGCTTGATTCCGGTCCAGGGATTACATGGCTTGACAGTTCAGGCTGGACTGTTCCCATGAGGCGCAGGGTCAAGACTGATTTGCATATGGCCTTGTCTGAACTGGGGTGGTGTGGTGAGCAAAATAACAATGGATTAAACTCAGATCTGTGACTGGGGGTGAATGTTTTGCCATTGTGCAACATTCCGTCCATCAATTGTTGTTTTTACAACACAGACCAGCAAAAAACAACCAGATGATGGACGGAAAGCAGAGCAAATCAAACATTCACCTCTAGTCAAGAGATCTGGATTAAATCCGTCATTCTTTTGCTCACCATGGCACCCCAGTCTAGACCCAGCCATATGCAGTCCTGCTCGAACTGCCAAGTCAGGTCCTCTCTAGACCATAAACAAGCATCCTGGGATGAGCTTCGGAGCATCACTCGTCATTATCCAGGCTAGAATCCAGTGACACAGTGAGCCCGCGATCCACATCTGGGCATACTCGGCGCCCTTAGGGCGAGAAATTAAAAGACATTCACTCCCAGTCAAGAGATCTGTGTTGAATCTGTTGTTCTTTTGTTCACCAAGCCACCCCAAGTACACCCAGCCATATGCAAATCAGTCTTGACCCTGTACCTCATGGGACCAGTCCAGTCCGAACTACAAATCCAGGTCCTCCTTGGACTGGAAACAAGCATCCTAGGACTGGTTTCGGGGTATCACCCCTCATCAGCCAGACTAGCTTGGATCCATTAGCACAGTGAGCCTGGTATCCACATCTGGGCATGCTTTGCGCACTTAGGGCGAGAAAGCAAAAGACACACAGATGATGGACGGAATGCAGAGCAAATCAAACATTCACCCCCAGTCAAGAGATCTAAGTTTAATTCATTGTTCTTTTGCTCACCATAGCACCCCAGTTTAGACCCAGCCATGTGCAATCAGTCTTGACCCTGTGCCTCATGGGAACAGTCCAACCCGAACTGCCTAGCCAGGTCCTCCCTGGACCAGAAATAAGCATCCTGGGAGTGAGTCTGGGGCATCACTCCTCATCAGCCAGGCTAGCTTGAATCCATTGGCACAGTGAGCCCTGGACCCACGGCTGGGCATACCCGTTGCAGACCAGGGCAGTGTACCCTGTCTATAGTATGTGCTTTGAAGTGGATCTTAGGCCGCAGTACACTCCCTCTAAAACCTCTCATGAGCAATGAGTTCCCATCTGGATTGTTCCGAAAACTCTTCCACTCATTTAGTTACTGTGTGTGTTGTTAAACAAAAGCAGTAATTGACTTTATACCTGTTTTTTCTTTGAGTGGCCCTCAGGGAACTTTCTGCAATGCAAAATTACTGCTTTCCAAACCTTTCTTAAAATACTTGGGGAATTTGTAACTTTTCACAAAATACTTCTAGACTCGAGATACAATGGTAAATTTGCCTCTTGGAATATTGAAGTTGCGCTTTTCCCAGATAATATAAGACTGGAGTTAGAATAGTAAATTTGCCTTTGCAGGATTAACAAAGCCCTCTGCTATGTGTGGACGTGATTCAAGGCAAGAAACTCACAATCAATCCCTCACCCACCTGTTCACTCTCAGGGGCTTATCTATTAGCCTCCAAAGCACCGCCGCTGAATCACTTTTATTAATGCACTGGCAGTGCAATAGGCTTCCCCTTATTTTCAAGGTAATTTAAAGTCACCCTGCATGACTTTTCATGGCCTAGTAAATATGGTTCCCTTTCACACTTTACTCTGCGTGAAAGGGGCGTTCCAAGGGTCTTGCTGGGGGTGCTTCCACTCAACATCCATGGAACCTGACACATTCCCAGATTTACAACATTTTGCAAACCTGGGAGTGCGTCAGAATCCTACGTCCCCCAGGGGATGCATAGGAATGGCGTAATAAGCATAAATACTTTAATTTCTCCTTGTTATTTCCTCTTTCTATGCGTGCGGCATTCTGCAGCATGCATAGCAAGAGAAACATGTTTTTAATGGTTGTATATGTGCAGGAAGGTGTACCTTCCTGCACAAAAACAAGCATCACTTCAGAGCAGACACCCTTGCAAAATGATGCAAGGGTGTCTGCGCTGGCGCATGGCTGCTGTTTGTGAGCAGGGGAGAAGGACAGGAATGCGCTGTATCCTGTAGATACGGCGCATTCCTGCCCTTTTATTTTGACACATGACATTCGAGCAGGAAGGCTTGCTGCACTGCAGTTTGTCATAATTTTGTTAATGAGGCTCTCAGTTGGTAACAAGCACCTGAGAGGGTAATTCCCTCAACCTACCTGATTTCCGCTTTCCCACTACTAAGTTTCAAGACCCTTACTGAAGGTGGATGCGAAGCCCATGTTTTGCTGTATGCTAATGTCATCTCCATGCTGTCCCCAGCCACCCTCCTCCGCCTGTGGTGCAAGAGCTGTGTGGGGGGGGGGATTGGGGGTTGGGAGGGAGGCATTCAACCCAGTGTCTATGAATATCTGCGAGATATGGGAGACTGAGGGGACCTCACACATTCGGCGGGTGGGCCCATAGTTCTGTGTCACACCACCGGAACCTACTACACCTTTCTAGCGAACCTATTCCCTTAAAAGAGGTGTAAAAAGCAGCCATACTTATTAGCACCCCGCCCCCAACCCTTCCAGCAACACTTGTTGACTTGCTTCAACCACAAACGAAGAGGCTTATTTACAAGCTACTTGCGCCTCTGGTGCATCACTTTCAATATGGGAAAAAGTGACGTAAGTGGGATGTAAATTAGCCCCCATGTTCTCATCCCTGAACTGACATTTGGACACAGAAATCCCTTGAAGACCTCGTGTTTGGACTGTCAGAGAAGATGTAATTGTTTGCACTTGCTGGTAGTGCAAACGCCCACGAAAATTGCACTTGCATTTGTGCAACCTCTGTAATGCGTAAAGGTCTGTGCAAAAAATGCCCTTTTGCTATGTATGTCACGTGGACCACTTGCTGCCTTTGTATGGTTTCCGATGCTGAAGTACTCCTTGACGACTGATGCAACTGTACCATAAATGTCAGGATCATATACACAAACATATTGATATTTACGTAGGAACAGATGTAAGAATCCAGTGAAGGTGTTCAGAGACAGACTTCACGTGGGTGTCTGTGATGCTGCGAGGTTCAAAACATATTTTAATTGGGAGTTTTGAACGCAGACTCACTGCCATCATTACGTTTTCTAATGTGAATTTACTAACTGTTAATGTGGCCAAAAAGACAGCGAGGAAACCAGTATAAAAATGTATTTAAAAAGATTTACATAAAGATATAGAAATATGAATAGATAATGAGCCCTTGGGACCTATCAGAGCTTAGCTGAGGCGTACATTTTCATAAAACACCGAAATATATTCGCTTTATTATGACCGTGGAAAATAACAAACCAGCTAGTGCTTGCCTCACTCACACTGAGGCAACATCCCCTTAAAGTTATTTCAAGGCTTACTGTGTTTGCCTAATGGAAGCTTAAACAGATTGCACAAACAAACCCTGTTCCCAGAGCTTCAACCAGTGTTTGGTTTTCATACCTTCTACATCCTTTCAAACAATTACAAAACTCGTTCGAAGTTCTCAGGTGGTGGAAAGCTTTCCTGAGACGTCTTTTGGAAAAAGAGGCACCAGGCTTGCATTATAGTGTGTCACACCTGAAGTCTCGAGGCGGTGGAAGGCCCTGTTCTGAAATGCAGAGAAGCGTTTTGCATTTGAAGCTGGTAAACTGCATGTAATATGTATACGAATCTCTAAGGAAAAACCTCTTTTATACTGGAATAATTAAGATGTCGCAAAGCCTCATAAACCACGTATAAACCAATGAACAAAGAAATTCAAGTATCATACTTGTGTGTGGTGTGTGTGATGCCTTGAGAGCGACAAGCATAAGTGGCCCATGAAATGATCTGTCATTTCTGTTTCATCATAAAACAAAGAAGCAATGACAAAGCCAACAGGTTTACTTTTCTATCGGGCATACATACACGAACATACTGACATTGATACTGACATACATGCAAGTATGTTGATAGAACAACATACCAGCAGACATCCATGTACACAAACCTAAATAACTAGAGCCACCAACACACACAGACCAGCCGATTGGGACTCACACGAGCATAGATCTAGAGGCACCCACAGGAGTGGGTCACCTGACATCTATTCACCCACAGATGAAGAGACCTGTGTTATGTTTAGGCCTGGGCGGAGAACTACGCTCCGTTCGCGGAGTTTGCGAAGTTTCGGCAACTTCGCACCTCGTGGAGCGCGCGAAGCTGTCGCCTACTTCGCAATCTACAGCGTAGCGTAGTAGTTTTTCTTCCTCGCGCGCTCAATAGCATTCTCGCGTGCGCGGTAATGACTTACCGTGGTTCTGCGTTCGCTTTCTCGCTTTTCTCTCCTAGTCGCGTTCGCTACGATGTTTGGAATGCGGCCGCACAATCCAACCCGACTGTGAGAATGCGATAACGTCATTCGGACACGCAAACAAGTAGTTGTGTTTCCGAACAAGACGTGCACCGCGCAAACGCGTTATTCGCGACCCGGAAGAGGAAGTAGGGAACGCGGGCGGGCGGGACAATTGAAAAAACAAGATGGCCGCGCCCATAGCCCACCACATGGGTAAGGTCGCACGCTACAATCCCCCGAACACGCAGACAGCGCCCCGAACACGCACTACGCGCTCCCGAGCAAGAAAAACGGCTCGCGAACGGGACCAGCAAGCTACTACGCAAGCTAGCGAAGCTACGCGAAGCTACGCGAAGCTCGAGTAGTGCGAGAACGGCTTCACGTAGCTTCGCGGGTGCGGCTACGCGAAGTACGCCCACCCTTAGTTATGTTATGTTGGTAGGTTGTATGGCACTTTTTGCTGCTCTGAGAGCATGTCAAAGTGATAGATGTGACAAAAAACCTGAATGGAGATAAGAAGAAAAAGGGAATGAAGATTGAGTCTTTTTGATCAGAAGACTCTCACCCAAAACAGAGTAATTGGGACTTGGTAGAAAGTTAGAAACCGTAGAATGTTAGAGAAGTAACAGGGCAAGCCAAGGAGTGCCAAGCACACATTTTCCTAAACCATCACTGAGGGAGTGACACTAGCGTGTAACCACACATAGAAGAAAAGGGGGCAAAAGGACAAAAAGAAGAAAGGACAGATGTATTTGTACAGCTCTTCTGTTTACTTACTCTTTAAAATATTTGCCAAGGAGTGCCAAGCACACATTTTCCCAAACCATCACTTAGGGAGTGACACTCGCGTGCAACCACACATAGAAGAAAAGGGGGCAAAAGGACAAAAAGAAGAAAGGACAGATGTATATGTACAGCTCTTCTGTTTACTTACTCTTTAAAATATTTGCCAAGGAGTGCCAAGCACACATTTTCCCAAACCATCACTTAGGGAGTGACACTCGCGTGCAACCACACATAGAAGAAAAGGGGGCAAACTAACAAAAAGAAGAAAGGACAGATGTATATGTACAGCTCTTCTGTCTACTTACTCTTTAAAATATTTGCTGATGAAATAAAATTTGACATAGATGTTGTAATCAAAGCAACTATTCTTAGACGTGTTGACAGTGGCGGCTCCCCTGCTATGGCGAAGGAGCGTTGCCCCATTGCTTTCGAGCAGTGGAAAAGAAAGGAAATATAAAATGATAATAACTAAGTTAATATCATTTATTGTTTCCTCTGCAGGTGGGTGGGCGAGGCTGGTCTGCTCCAGGAGCAAGGCAGGGGAGGAGTGGTTTGCCCACTTCTAAGTGCGCAATGACTGTTTGCTCGGCCCTCTTGAGCTGCCCAACCCAGTCATGCTCGCTTTCACCTTCTCCATGCAGACTGATTTACAGCCTGCATGTGGAATATGTCCACCTCTTACAGTCCCTGGCACAGGGCTGTGTCACGGTGCTCAGACCAATCACAACGCTGTATTGCAGCATTGTGATTGGCTTTGGGGTGGGAGCCTGGCTGCCTGCTTCCTGAAGTCAGCAGGAGAGCAGGAGCAGGACCAGAGACATGGGCCCCGGAAAAGAAAGTTATTATTATTTTTTATTATTCTGAAGCTACCTCCCGCAATTGCGACACTCACCCTTCCCCTCCCCCGCGCAACACCTCTGTGCCCTCCCCCATGCACAGCCCTCCTCCTGCGAGCCATGCGGGCCGCCACTGTGTGTTGATTAGTGTAATTGTTTTATCGGGGCGTACTGCTGGGTGGGGTAAATAAGTTCCAGCATATTTAAAAAAATGCTGCTAAACTATCACTTGGCTTGCCCTTGTTTGTCTCAACTTCACTTTTAAATGTCTCTGCCATGTACACAGAGGCATTCATGATTCAGAACCACTATATTTGGGAATCAAAATCAATATCTATGCTCCAAGTCGGTCCTACTACTCGCATGAGTCTTCTCTCTTTTCAGTTCCCTGATTGCTTCGGGTCCATATAGGCAGCTGGGCTTTTTCGATAGCAGCTGTGAAAATGTGGAACACTCTTCCTATAACACTGTGGAAATGTTCTCTCCATTTGACCTTCAGAAAGGCTTTGAAAACCTGGTTGTATAGATCAGTACTTCTTAAACTTTTGACTTCTGTGGACCCCACTTAAGACTTCCTGTGAATGCCAATGAATCATTATTGTAACCCGAGGTACCACTACTGAGTCATTATTTGGAATCTGATGGCCAACTCAATTCAATTTTATTCTTGTTATGGAATTTAAAAGAGGTCCATACAAAAAATACATTAAAATACATTTAAAAAGCATTAAAAAAAAAGGAAAAACTGTATCTACAGGTAACCTCGTTTTTAGGAAAGAAAATAAATTGTCATGTCGAGGCCAACGTCTTAATATTATTCTTTAAAAACATTGGCCTTTAATATGTAAAAAAGCTGAAGGGTCAAGGAAGGGCAGACAAGAAATGCATGATTAAAACCTTGAATTGTCATATTGCACAAATTTCACACTTACGGAAAGCAAATTCATACATAATAACTTCCAGATGCGGCGAAGACCATGCTTGAGGTGCCAAGATAAGTATTGTGGTGCTACCTGTGACTCACAGGAAGAGGGCACCACCTCACACTTTTACTTTGATATGCTATATTTTATATCTAACCATCGACTAATGAGACTGGAGGAAAGTTTTTGGAAGCTTTTGAGTTGAATATGAGAAAATGAGACCAGTGTTGCCTGCTTAAATTCAAAATGGTTTAGCGCAAGATCTATGGGGCCGATTACAATGGCGGGAAATCCGCCACCGTTGGGCCATCGGTGAGGACCGCCGGGCCGGCGGTGACGGACTTCCCACCGCCAAATTAGGATGGCGGTGGGAATGGGAAAGGTACCGCGGCGGACGCAAAGACCGTCCACCGTGGTCCTGCATGGCAGGCCTTTTCCGCCCACCTTGCAGGACCAGGTATAATGGGACTATGGCGGCAGTGCCATGCAGGCACCGCTGTGGGTATTAGGATGCCTGTCTTTTTTGGCGGCGATGCCACCACAAAAAGGCAGGCGGTGAATGCTTTGTGCCTTTGGGGGCCCATTGCAGGCACCCCAGGGGTGGGGGAGTGGGGTGCTGCATGTGGGGGGTACCTATGGTACCCCTCTACATATGCATGTACAAGGTGGCAGGCACTGCACAGTGCCTGTCATGTTGTACATACATATGAAATACATATTTTTTAACATTGTGGCGGGTGCTGCCACCCGCCACAATGTTAAAATACAGGATGCACCCGCCAGTGTGGCGGGCACATCCAAATTCGTATGGCAGGACCGCCGCACCTATGGCGTGCGGTCCCTTTTGCAGCTGCGATCGCCATCGTAATCGGCCCCTATGTCCCTGGGAAATAGATAATTTCCAAATTCTGATCCAAACATTTCTAAGCTCAGATGGCCTTTAATGAATCCTCTTTACTATTCTTCAGCTGAAAACCCCACCGAATCACACTAGCCAATCCTTGCACATAGCAATTTGCTCAATTTGCGCATTCTGCAGCAAACATAGAAACAGCAAATATCCTTTAAAGATTGTTTCATCGCCCCTGCAGCGCAGTCACCCTTGCAACATGGCACAATGGTGCATGTGTTGGCACTAGGCAGTTCTTTTAGCACTAGGGTAAATGCAGAGTGTGCCGTAATTTGGTAAATATGGCTCATCCCTGCTGTTTGAAAATGTCAGAGCGCGGCATTGCCAAATTTGGCATTACACCATTCTCTGACATTTTCTTGCACATATCCCCCACATTGACTTGCGACGAGGATGGGTTCGACGACATCTACAGGAACGAGACACCTCAAAAAAGGATGTGAGCATTTTTCTGCTGTTGAGTGCGCCTGCAGTGAGAGCTGAGCATCAATGTCAATTGATGCACTCCGTCTATATCCCTGTGACAGACCGTGAATCCAGAGTGTGAATCTGGGTGAGAACCAGCAACATTGGAGGGGCAATGTGGCCTCGGCATAGTTAAGTTCAGGTGTCGAGGTGCGTAAGTACAAGTGCGATCCCTATAGTGGTAGTTTGGCGTGCGGCACAGGACTGTAGCCAGTGTGTGCCTCTCCCCACGCGCAGAAGCACTTGGCTTGCACAACAGTCCAGAGTGCAGCGCAAACCTCTGAACAATACTCTGCGCGTGTCACTCTTCATGTTGAAAATGGTCTGTCATTTTCGTCACTGACAAAAAGAGTCGAGTGTTGTCCATTTTCAGTTGGGACATTTGCAGATTCCAGTTGAAACAGCACTTAAATTTACAGTGAGGAAACAACGGCAGACAATTTACATTAGGAGAGTTTGTGCTCAGTCTTGGAGGAAATACGTTTGTGGAAAATAAGAAGTGTACACTTGCTGTATGAGGGTTCATATTGTCTAAAAAATAAATAAAAAGACAAGGTAACTTGGTGGCCATCTTGTAAAGGTTGTGGTGTGAACACAGGCAATGAAATGGACCAAAGAAGAAAAAATAATAAATAAGGTCAAAAGAATTAAACAAAGGATAATATACCTTGAAAATATGTTCAACAAAGAAACATTACACAGTTGTCAAGACTAAAGTGCGATGTATCTATTTTCAGTTTCCAAGCTCCACAATGCAAAATGTCACAGCACCACCATTTTGTTTACCTTCTCCTGGAGAACCCATAATAAAATTGAAAAACGTTTTCAGTAATTATGCACATGTTTGTGGTACAAATCTTAGTACAGAAGGGAAGCGTTCTTTTATTACATTGCTTGGGTGCGTAAGGGCAGGAAGTACTTGAGAATTCACCAGTACTTGGCACAAATGAGATCCGTGGTCTTAATGAATATGAAATAGCGATCACTAAACTGGATCAACATTATTTACCACAAGTGAGCAAGAGACTGGAAAGGTGTCATTTTGGCTTACAGAATCAAGGTCAGGATGTGTTGGAAGAGGAGTATGTCACTAGTTGGAGGAAGTTGACATCAACCTGCAAACTTGGAGGCACGGTGGAAGAATCTGAGATGAGTTTGTGCAACGTTGTAACCATGACAAAATCTGTGAAGAGTTGTGGATGAAAGATGATCCACCACTAAAAGAAGTACCTTTAGTGGGAAAAGGGGCATAACACATGCAGACGTGCTGAAGTGTGAGAGGGAACTCAGTATGGGGAAGAGAGATAACCCCAGTGTTAAAGAGTGAGTAGTGAGAACAAAAAACAAAGGGGCATATTATCAAGGGGGTTTATCTCCGCTTTTTTGGCTTTAAAAGCCAAAAAAGCGGAGATAAAATTATCTCCCTATAACCAAACTGTCGCTAACACCAGTTAGTGACAGCTAAAAGGAGATAGCGACCATCTTGGGCCCCGCTTTGCATGTCAGTGATATTTATCACTAATGACATGCAAAGTGGGCGTGCCAAGATGTTAGTGACTGGAAACAGTCCCTAACATCGCTATCTCCTATTACCAACCTTTGGAGATATTCGCGCTAAGCGCGAATATCTCCAAAAGCTAACACCTGCCCTGAGGAGTTCTTAGCCATGTTATCCAATGGGAGGTGGATAACATGGCTAATAGCATTTGCTCGATAATGCATGAATATCGCTGACTTTTCAGCGATATTCATGCATTGCGGCCGTTTTTTATCGCATTTGCGATAAACCTTGCTAATAGCAAGGTTTATCTGCGATAAAAATCGCCGATGTGCGGCGATAATTTTTGTCTCTAAACAAGTTAGAGACAAAAATTATAGCTAGTTGTTGGTAATATGCCCCTAAGTTCCTCAAAAGAGAAATGAAACAGAATTTAACGGAGCATGTTTTAGGTGTGGTCAGGAAGGCCACAGACCGAATGACAATTTATGCCCATCATGTTTGCAGACATGTAATGCCTGTGGGGGTAAAGGTCGTTTTAGAAAGTATTGCAGGAGTAGAGAAAGAAATTATCCAAAAGGGAAATATCATATGTGTGACAGAAAGTAGTGTTGCAGAGACATGGTGGGGTCAAAGGGTATCCAACTGAGGGGGTGAGAATTGATGGAACACAGGTTTCTATTAAATTTGACTTGTGCTCACGAATTACCATCACCTCTAAAATACATTTACGAAATGTTTTCCTGAAAGAAGAAGTCTGATGGAAATGGATGTTAAACTGGGTCATTTTGGTGGTTCCTTGATTAGGATGTTCGCATATTTTGAGCCAGACATAGAGGTAAAAAAACAAGCACACATATGGTATGTTGCATGTGATGAGCAGTCAAAAAATTGATTTGTTTATAACGACCTACAGTATTATCGAGTTTTTAATATCGTAGGGACAGAATATCGATGTCAAGAATGTTGTTAACCAGAATATCGACCTTAAGGTAAGTAATATTGTTTTTTTTATATCGAAGTAAGTAATATCGGAGTTAGTAGTTTCGAAGTAAGTAATATGGTTAGAAATAATTTAGTTGTTAATAATATCGATATTTACATTAGTGTTATGTATTTTAGTATGTATTTTATATGTATGTTTAACATTTTTTGAAATGTATTTTCATTATTTTTAAATATATGTATAAAATGTTTAGAAATTAGTAATTAGAAATTAGTAATTTTTTTTAAGTACCTTTTGCGTTTTAGTATCAGGTTGTGGGTTTATAGAGGAATAGGTTGGGAAGAAAATTAATTATAATTAATGAATTTGTTTTTATTTATTGTTATTGATGATAACTTTATTGTTAATTAATTATTAATTGGTAATGCATTTTTATTAATCAATTAATTGACCATTTAATTAATTATGGTCATTTTTATGTGTAGTGGGTTGTGGGTTTATAGGGGACTAGGGTCAGAAGTAATTTAATTATCATGAATTAATTAATATTTTGTATTAATTGTTATTGATAATTCTTTTATTGTTAAATAATTATCAATTGGTAATTAATTTTAATTGAATAATTTATAATTATAATTACTTTATTATTATTTTTTATTTGTTTTTATTGTTGATTAATGTATTGTTAATTTATTAATTGGCAATTAATTTGTATTAATTGACAATTACATTAATTGTGTTCTTTTTTATGTGTAGCGTGTTGTGTGTTTATGAGGGAATAGGGTGGGAAGTTATTCCTTTCTTAGTTTATACATTTTTAATATGTTATTTATTTTTCAAACATTATTTAATTATTAAGTATGTTAAGTTAAACCCTACGCTATCCTACGTTTTCAACACTGTTGCACTCACTGGAGTGGAAATAGCAATTTTTACCTTTACGCTATCCAACATGTACCCTACTGTTGAACTCACTGGAGTGGCAATGATAATTTTTACCCCTATGCTATCCAACACTTTTCCTACTGTTGCATTCACTCGAGTGGAAATAGCTATTTTTACCCCTACGCTATCCAACACATTCCTTACTGTTGCACTCCTGGAGTGGTAATAGTAATTTCTACCACTAAGCTATCAAACACTTTCACTACTGTTGCACCCTCTGGAGTTGGAGTAGTAATTTTTACCCCTACGCTATCCAACACTTTCTCTACTGTTGCACACACTGGAGTGGGAATAGTAATTTTTATCCCTATGCTATCCAACACTTTCCCTAATGTTGCACTCACTGGGGTGGGAATATTAATTTTGACCCCTATGCTATCCAACATTTTCCCTACTGTAGCACTGTTTGGGGTTTGAATAGTAATTTCATTACCTCCGCTATCTAATATTTGTTGCATGATTTTAGTTAATGTAGTATATAATTAATAATAAAAAGAGTAAACCATTTTTTTTGTTTTATATATTTATTTAATTGGTATTTATATTATTGTTTTATGTGCATAGATGTATTTATAACGTATCTGATATTTAAAAAAATGTATAATTTATTAAAATAATTATTAGTAAGTAAGCATATATATTATATGTATATGTTAAATTTATTTTTAAATTATATATATATTACTTATCATTTTAATTGTTTTAACTATGTTTATTTTATTTATATGTATTATTTACTTTATTTTACATTATTGTTTTAACTTAAATAAAAAACGATATTTTTAACAACGATCTTTTTGACATCGATATTTTTTTTGATCTTTTTTTACTTACCATAATGTAGATAGGATGTCGATATTCTTGACTTCGATATTTCCGTAGGTCGATTTTCTGTCTGTCGATATTCTGTCAGACATTCTTTGTATGTGTCACATGCAGGGGATGGTTTGTTGGGGTTGGTTAACAAAGGAGAATTGGGTGTGAGTCTCAAGCCCAACAAAGTTCTCCAAGTTCAAGTGAAGGGAGTTTTTTCGGAAAATAACAACTTTACTAGAGAGTTTGAAAGTTTGTTTCAGAACGGAGTTGGCAAATTGGAGGATTGCAAATATAAAATAAGGTTAATAGAGAATACAATTCCATTGGTGGCAAAAGTGAAGCACATTCCTTTGAGCATACGGGTAGCAAATGAATTGGAGAAACAAAAGTTGGGTGATTGAGCCGGTGGAAGAAATAGAATGGCTGGCTTACATTGTGGTGGCACGTAAGGACAATGGAGATAAATGTCATTGTGTGGACTTGTGGTGACTCATCAGGTAACTGATAAAATTCATTTTAACTAACATTGAAAAGATGATTGCAACATTCTCGGAGGCAAGGGTATTTACTACCCTAGACCTTGTGTCAGCATATCACCAAATTGAGCTCAACAAGACATCCCAAGAGCTTGCAGCTTTTGTGATACCCAATGGAGTGTTTCATTTCAAAAGGATGCCTTTTGGGCTGATCTCATCAGCAGCTGTTTTCCAAAGGGTCAATATTACAATCCCACGGTGTGTTCCCAGAGTATAATGTTACCAGAATTACATTTTTATTTTTGGTTTCACTGTTAAAGAACATGATTAGAGAGAAATATTAAATAGACTTCAAAGAGCAAGTCTGTTAAACCTGTCAGCTTTAAGGTGATTTTCCCCCAATCTTTATGCTTTCTGCCTCCACATTTTGCTGAATCTTTTTGTTGGCCTTAGGACTCTGGCAACACAAACTGTTAATGGATGGAACATTCACTCCCAGTCAGAGAACTGGGTTAAATCCCTTGTTCTTTGGTCACCATGCCACCCCAGTTTGGACCCAGCCATAAGCAAATAAGTCTTGACCCTTCTCCCCCTGTAAAACAGTCCATCCTAAACTGCATGGCAGGTCCTCCCTGGACTGGAAAACAGACATCCTGTGACCGGTTTTGGAGAATCACTCCTCATCAACCAGGCTAGCATGAAGCCAGTGACATAGCGAGCACAGACCCACGACTGAGCATACCCTTTCCACTTAGGGCAACTATCGCAAAACAAAAAGTTGATGGGTAGAATGCCGAACATTGTCAAACATTCACTTCCAGTCACATATCTAGGCTACAACCATCATTATTCTGCTCTCCATGGCACCCCAGTTTGGACCCAGCCATATGCAAACCAGTCTTGACCCTGCTCCCCATGGGAACGGTCCAGCCTGAAATGCCAAGCTAGGTGCTCTCCAGACTGGAAAACAAGTATCTTTAGACCGGTGTCGGGATATCACCCCACATCAGGCAGGCTAGCTTGAATCAAGTGGCATAGAGAGCAAGGAACCCACATCTGAGTATACCCTTCCTACTTAGGAAGACTATAGCAGCCCAAAAGGATGATGGACTGAATGCTGAACATTGCCAAACATTCAGCCCAGTCACAGATCTGGGTTAATTCTATTGATTTTCTTCTCACTATGCCATCCCATTTTGGATGCAGCCATACGCCTAGAGACTTGGCAGCTCTCCCACGTTCAGCTGGGGGGACAAGTGTTAGATTTGTCAGCCTTAGGGTGATCTTCCTCCACTCTTGTTGCTTTCTGCCTCCATGTTTTGCTGAATCTCATTTGTTGGCCTTAGGGCTCTGAGCACTTTACCCCTGGTAATCAGTGCTAAAGTGCATGTGATTCTTCTCTAAACATGTCTGTAATTGGTGTATACCTGATTGACCTGTTTAATTTACTTGTAAGTCCCTTGGAAGGTGGTATACCATATGCCGAGGCCTGGAAGTTAAACGCTACTAGTGGGTTTCATAATTGATTCTGCCACCCACAGAAGTAGCCCCTCAAACCTGCCATTGCAGTGCCTGTGTGTGCCGTTTACTGTCACTTCGACTTGGCATTTAAAACTACTTGCCAAGCCTTAAACTCCCCCTTTGCTACATATAGGTCACACCTAAGGTAGGCCCTAGTTAGCCCTAAGGACAGAGGTCTATGTAAGTAAAAGGTAGGACATGTACTTTTAAGTTTTGCATGTTCTGGTTGTGACAAACAGCCTATTTAGTTTTTCCTTACTGTGAGGCCTACTCCTCTCAAAGGTTAACAGTGGGAATTCCTTAAATACACATTTAAGCTGTAATTATTGATGAGAGAGGAGTAGCTTTTTCATGTTTCATTTGCTTGGACTTGTCTTGATAAATCATACTTACTCGTGAAGTTGGATTTAACATTACCGTTTTAAAATGCAATTTTTAGAAAGTGAACATTTCTGTGCACTTACTGCTCTGTGTGCCTGACAGCCTGTTTCCAATACACGTCTGGGGTGGGTGACAGCTACACTTTGTGCGTTCTCTCTAGACAGCCACAATACTGAAAGGATAGGGGTGTCAGACTACCCATCTACGTATATCTGTATTATGATGGCCTTGCCTGTGCAGGATGGAAGGGAGGGGCAAACACTTCATTTGAATAGGCTGTGTCCTGTCCTCACACAAAGGACTGATTACCTCCCACAGATAGCCTGGCAGACAGGACTTGGTTGAAAGAGAACCTGTGTACTTCAGAGAGCTACTTTGAAGTTACCTCCACATCAAAGGCACTTTTGGGTATAATTACTGGGTCTCTGACCCCAAAAACAGACATTCCTTGACTTGTAACTGGAGGCCAGAGGAACTGCTATGCTGCTTAACAGACTCAACTGGACTGCTGAACTATAAGACCTGCATTTCTGTGTGTTGTCCTCAGTGGCGTAACAAAAGCCTAGGGGGCCCTCCTGCAATGTACACAAAGGGGCCCCCCTCGGGATTTAATCTGGAGCGTGCAGGCCTGAGTACTGAGCTGAGGGGGCCCCCTGCAGCTCGGGGTCCCACTATACTGCGGAGAGTGCGGGGCCTGTGTTACGCACCTGGTTGTACTGCTGCATGCTGCTCTCTGACTCTGCTGAAGGTAAGCTGGACTCTGCCTTCCTTCCAAGTGATCGCCAAGGGCTAGTTGTCTTGCCTCCTGTTGCTTGAGACTCTGAGACATCAAAGATTCTAACCCTACTTCTGTGCCTAGCTCAATGGAAATGACCCAGACAACTTGCAACATGGATTTCGATGCATGTCCCATCTGTGAGTAGCAGAAGTGACACATTGAGACGTTGCGGGTGTAAAATAGGTGCAACGCATTAGAACCAGCGCTTTGCCTCCGAAGGTCGCCCCATTATACAATGTATCGCTGCTGCTGCAGCTTGGTGAGATCGATGCATACCCTCGACAGAGTGACAGATTCTGGTGCATTGCTCGACGACTCTCGACTCCGGCATCCATCTTCGGAACGGACTCATCACCTTCACTCTGTGGAGAAGATCCGCACATCTCCTTGTTTCTGACCAGGAAAGGTACTTTGTTCACCAGGGCCTGCGAGGGTCCTGTGGACGGCCTGCACTTCCACATGGTTGGCCTACACTGGAGAAGTGTGGCTCAGTGGTTAGAGGCGGCAGACCCGGAAGCTGGGATCGACCGTGGACCAGGGTTCGATTCCTCGCCTCAGCGGGTCTCGGGCTAAAAATTCCACGGCCTCAATAATTCTCGCTCCGGTGCCTACTCAACTCACGGGGTCTCACTCTGCAACTCTGGGCAATAGCTTGCTTAATCTCCACTACGGCCCCTCGTGGCGGGATGCCTGGCTTTCACCCTGTGGACACCCTTTCGGGGTCTCTCACAGGGGAATACCAGGACGGGTTCCCTAAGCAAGCGCCAGGATGCCCTTTGGGTGACAGGTTGCGCTATATAAGTACACCTACATTTACATTTACATTTAAACTTTGACTTTTCCCCGGTCCAGCACGATCTAATGTAACCTTTAAGGGCTACTTGATTATAAGTGCTTTACTGCATTTATTCTTTAAATATTCAATATCTCATCTTCTATGCATTGGGGTTTCGTAGTTTTGGTCTTGTTTAGTTTATATTGTAATAATCCATTGTTAAGAACCTGTGTGGAGTACTTTAGGGGTATATTCATTGTGTTACTGTGTGTGTATGTGCTGCACAAATACTTTGCACATTTCCTCTTTAGATACGCCTGACTGCTATATTTTAGTGTGCACTTTGTTTACCCTGAGTAGGATTGTGTCTTTTGCTTGGACAGGGTACATACCTTTGCCAACTAGAAACCCAATTTCTAACATGATCTAACACTGAAGTCAGAAAAGTGCAAGTTTGGGGTGAGTGAGGTGAAATATTCAGGGTACAGGATTTCAGGCCATCAAGGATCCAATATTCAAGTATGCGCAATCCTCATTCCTTGTTCTGTCTGAATACTATTGCAAATTTGTAAGGGATTTTGCTGGTAAGACCTATAATATGAGGAAACTGTTGAAGAAAAGTGCTGAATTTCTATGGGGAGATGAATGTTCAGAGGAATTTAACACTAAGGTGGTACATGATGCCAGTGCTAAGTGTTTAGGGGCTTTATTCATCCAGACAAAGAATGGTCAAGAAAATCTGATTGTGTGTATCTCCCATGCCTTAAGAGATAGTGATTGTAATTATCTAGTTATAGAGAGAGTCTCTGGGTCTGCCAGGATTGCATAGCTGAAAGTGAATGGCTAGAAGAATTGGAGCTGGGTGAAGAGTCAAAACGTGTAATTCAGTTGTTATCCTCTGGGAGACCGAATATAAAAGAGAGGAAAATGTGCAAAGGCAGTTGAGGGAAACTAAAACATGAGCTTGCAGTTGCCATAGGGTTTCTTCTAAGAGGGACGAGATTAGTTTCACCCCAAAAAAAGCTTGCACCAGAAAAAGTTACAGCTCACACATGAATAATGCATGGGAATAGTAACACTAAAAGGAGACTTTGCAGAGATTTGTGGTGGCCAGAGTTGGATCATGATGTGGAGCGTATAATGGGGAATGTGTGGAGTGTGTGATATGTGACGAAGGCCTAAAGGCTAGTAATACTCCTATTGTGCGCAAGAAATTACCATCTTATCCCTGGGAAGAGGTCACAATGGAACATCCCACCCCTTACGTGCTGGTAGTCCTGGATCTGTATTCCAGATGTGTATGCCCAGATGACATTTCCTCTTCTGCTGTCATAAGATTTCTAAAGAACATATTCAAGAGAGAGAGTTATCCTAGTTTCTTACTCATGGATAACAGAGTATAGTTTTGTTCCAGAGAGATGGAAAATTACCTGAAAGAATGTAGGATAGAACACAAATTGTCAGCTTTGTCTCCTCCACAGACAGAAATGGTGCCATGTACAGGTTGGTAAAAGCATTGAAGGAGGGGATACATTTGACTAGAGTGAATGGTCTGTGGAATGTAAATTTGTCACAGAGAAAAGCTGGTTCCCATATGTCTCCTCTGTCTACCACAAGCAAATTCCCATTTGAACTATTCAAAGGTAGAGCTCTTTCCACAAAGGTGTGTCCAGGTATGATGTTTTGGGATGAAGGCTGTGTAGATAATACCCAGGTGACTGGTGAAAACAAATTCTTACAGAACAAAAGGACGGAGAGTTATGACAAACGGAAAAATGTGAAAAACGTAGAATTGAAAGTGGGAGACTTTGTTGAAATAAGGACATCTAAAGGATGTGCAGAAAGGTCCAGATTCACGAGGACGTTGGAAGCAGTAAAAACTTTCAAAAATGCAGTTAAAACACAACATGGAGAATCTGGAATAAACACAGTGCTGCTCTTCTCCATCATGCACCTGCAGTTCTTCATCATGAGTCAGAACAAGAAGGGAAATGTGGGTCAGATGAGAGGATAAGTGGTCAGGACAAAACCAAACCACCTTCTGAGGTAACACACAGCAGGAGGAAGAGTGACAAGGAAGACAAAAAATCATCCTATCTGAGGGGTTTTCTAGTACATTAGACACGTTTTGTTCTTCTTCTATGTTAATATTACAAAGTACAAAGTATTTTATTTGCACAATTAATTAAAATCATTGCAATTCATACAAAAAAACAAGTTAAAAACACATTAATATTGTTCATTATATGTATGCTTTTTTCACATTGCTTGTTAACATTTTTGCTTTAAAAGCTTTGAAATATTTTTTCATTTGTAAAATGTAGATGTAGAAGTTCATTTATTGGTTGCCTCATTCTCTTGTTTGATGTTTGTTGTGGGAGGGAGAAGGCATATTAGCATAAGTGCACGGTTCTATGTTAGAATGTAATAAGGTAATGGAATTTGAATGTGGAAGCTTTGGAAGCGTCAGTTTGAGAGACGAGCTGTTGGATGAGGTGTCTGGAAGATAAGCTTTACTTACCTTATGTACTTGTCTGTCTTCTTTCTGGTAACCCCAAAAACCAATTTTTAGTGCTTCTTCTTTGGTTTCATTTGCGAATAGCCATAAAGCGTGGTTAGAAGTTTTTGTGTTAAGGTCACCTTCAAATACAATGGATTTACATTCCTCCCTCTTCAATATTTTAACGGTGAAAGAGAACATGTCAGTTACCAGTTGGCCATAAATAGGGTCAGTAAGGATATTTACATTTACCACCACATTGATTCATTAATATCCTGTTCACCCTTAAAAAGTACTTTTAAAGCCTGAATTAGTTTTTGAGTCATATGAAAATTCATTAAATGTCCAGCTATATTTATTATGTACAGTATTGCAACTCCCCTTTTTGCATGTCCTCTCCTAGAAGGCTTTGCGGTGCTACTTACAACAAAGTAGCCTTCAAACGCAAAATTATTACTTAACCAGGTTTATTGGATACATAATATATCAGCCCCCCAGACTATTCAGAAAAATCATTTTGTTACCATCAGTCAATGAACAAGCAGCATTTCAAGAGGCCAGTTGGAGGCTATTACTAGCAGCTTAGCCCAGTGGAACCCTTAGAGTTAAGGACTCTTGCTACCCAACTCCATTTCCCAGTCACTCTACCTTGGTCTGAAGTGTTCCCCTCCCTACCCTGCAGCATAAGGAAACCCTCCTACCCACCCTTACCAAACAAGACCTGCAGATTATTTGACTTTTTATTTGACAAGTCATCTGTGGGTGAGGAATCTGGGTGGTCGTTCCCCTCACCCCAGGTTTTTGACAAGGAGGATCTAGTTTCCTTTTCCTCCTGTAATGGTATTATGTTGATGCCACAATTGTGTAGCTTATCACTGTTTAATAAAACTAGATCAGATGGTTACTGTAATCCTGCAATTTCTTCCTAGGTTTATGATTTTGGAACTTATGTACATCCGCAATGTCAGCGAAATAATCCAATGGTAAAGCCCAATTTAAATAACTGGCAATACATTCCAACTTTAAAGGCACATTCAAGGGGTTACAGAAAATATTATTCCCTACAGACCCCACCTTGTCACATCTGTAAATAGCATTATCCCCATCATTGGAGGAAAACATCATAGCCAGAGGGTTCAGGGGAAAAGTAGGGACCCCTTGTTGGGGGGAGACCATGGTTGAGGTGGGTAGGGTGTTGAAATATCGATTACTAAAATATAGTTGACATAAATATAGTTGTAAAAATATCGTTTACAAAAATATCGACACCCTATACTTAAACAGGTAAGTACATAAATATCTACTCAAAAATATCGTTGTAATAAATATAGATGTAAAAAATATCGACTTTTTAAATTAATTAAAATTACATTAAATAATAAATAAATATAAGTACTATTAACAAAATACATTACATTACTTTTATTTTTTAACTATTTAAAACAAATTAACTACACTTTTTCATTATAAACTTAATAAATGTGTACATATACATATATTTTACACATTACTTTATATAACAACAATAATACATACATATAAAACATTTGATAGCGTAGGTTTAAAAATTACTATTCCCACTCCAGAGGGTGCAACAGTAGGGAAAGCGTTGGATAGCGTAGGGGTAAAAATTACTATTCCCACTCCAGAGGGTGCAACAGTAGGGAAAGCGTTGGATAGCGTAGGAGTAAAAATTATTATTCCCACTCCAGAGGGTGCAACAGTAGGGAAAGCGTTGGATAGCGTAGGGGTAAAAATTACTATTCCCACTCCAGAGGGTGCAACAGTAGTGAAAGCGTTGGATAGCGTAGGGGTAAAAATTACTATTCCCACTCCAGAGGGTGCAACAGTAGGGAAAGCGTTGGATAGCGTAGGGGTAAAAATTACTATTCCCACTCCAGAGGGTGCAACAGTAGGGAAAACGTTGGATAGCGTAGGGGTAAAAATGACTATTCCCACTCCAGAGGGTGCAACAGTAGGGAAAACGTTGGATAGCGTAGGGTAAAAATTACTATTCCCACTCCAGAAGGTGCAACAGTAGGGAAAGCGTTGGATAGTGTAGGTGTAAAAATTACTAAATGTATTTAGTCATTTATAAAATAACAAATCTTTATTTTTATTTAATTAATCATTAATTAAATAATTATTCAATTAAAATGTAATTAATTTACTACATTTTCACTAAAAAATTCCAGTACACACACCTAAAATTAATTAAACAATTAACATAATTAATTACATAATTATTAATCAATTAACGAATTGAAATTAATTAACTATTATTTATTACACTATTTATATTCATTTAAAACATTAATTAATCTATTATTTTATTATATTTAAATTGCTCCCCACCCTACTCCCCTATAAACCCACAACCCGCTACGGAACTATTAATACTAAATTCAACATAAAATACATTATTAACTAATAAAATACTACAAAAAATACTACTTTGACAACAAATACTCATTAAAAACACTACATTACTTATAATTATTAAAAAAACGATATTTTTGTAAACTATGTTTTTGTAAACGATATTTATTACAACTATATCAATGTTATCGATATTACTTACCTGTCTGTCGATATTCTGGTCAGACTATACTTTTGTCATCGATATTTCTTCCTGTAGATATTTTTGCAGCGATATTTAGGTTAGTCGATATTTTTACGACGATATTCCCGTTCTGTACCGTTGAGGTGGCAATAGTGTCTCCGCCTGTGGGTTTAACTGTAAAGCCTGAGACAATTGAGAGAGTGATAATCCTGCCCTTTCCTCTTTTAAGTGATTCTCCCCGCTCTCCACTATTATTCACAAGTCAGAATATAAGTCAAAGTCGAGTTTTTTGGCTCATTTTTTGGAGATTCTTCGCAGTTTCTTCCTCCTCGTGGCTTTTTGTTAATTGTCTTCCTTACTTCTCTTCCCCGTAGAGCATGGCTGTGCACATACTACTTTACTTTGAAAGATTGGAAAAAGATGATTTGTTTTATGCTTGCTAGCGTAGGGGAGGAATGAGTTAATACTTCTGTCGATTTTAGTTCAAACAGATGTTGCAGAGAAATAATCCGCTTGTTCTCCGACAGACTCAGGGATCCAATATAATTTTTCCTACATTGATAAGGGCAAGCTTGCATTCCTCTATCTCTAGAGCGATGATCAGAAATAAGAGCCATGCCCACTAGATTAGACTTAAAGGATTCCTGATTGAAGTACTTCAACCGACTTTCCAGTCCCTTTTGCACTACTCAGGGGCAAGGGAGAAGTACCCGTTCCCAATAAGTTCTGTTATCCAAAACCAATGACTTAGTTAAGGTCAAGAGTGACTCTAAAATCTGATCAGAATGTTTCAGAGACAATACATAGGACACTATTCTCTAAAGACACTGTAGGGATTCAGGGCACTGAGCAATATTCCCAGAAAGGTTAAGCGATGAATGAGAGTTCAAATGCAGTTCTAGAGTACCAGATATGCATGAAGTGATAGGACAAGCCTCACTAGCAGTACTGCTCAAAAGCTGAATCTTAGGGTGCGGGATGGAATCCAATATGGTGCCTTAAGTGTCTTTTCCTGATCAGCAAGGTGAAATGTGTTCAGAGGAAATTCTTTGAATTGGCTAGGTTTGATGTCCAGATCAGGGATAGTAAAATATTCCATAAGAGGTGATTTTACGGCAGTCTTTGAATTTTTTTTTGATAAGCAAATTTTATTGGAGGCAGTCTTTGAATTTAAGGGATCCATTCGCCCATCCACTCCATCAAACACCAAAGGTTAAGAGGCAGTCCAAGCTCTTGTATTGCCGAGGCTAGACTACTTAAGCTCCACTCTTTGTGGTCTTCCTAAATACACTTTGGCCCCACGAAGGGTCTTCCTTAATGCCGCAGCAGACTGATAACTGGTACAAAAAGTAATTGTGGCATATCCCCAGCACTAAAAACCTAAAACTGATTACCCTATGAAGCAAAAATACAGCTAAAGATTGCCTGCATGACTCATAAAGCCCTACATTTCAAGACCATCATATATCTAGCTCTAAAGCTAGAGTTTTCAGGGGGGTGCAGATCCTCACGAAGTGCAAGTTCACTGCTACTGAGATCAGAGGTTTTCCACAAAAAGAGAATGAGCCTTCTCGGCTTCACCCCAAGGATATGGAACTCCCTCCCACCGGATGTCCAACAAATCTCATCTTCCTCTTTTAAAAAAGAAGTGAAAACAATACTGATGAACACGTTTCTGCACTAAGTGACTTAAGTTCCTATTGTTTACTCACCTGCCCACTATCCAGATGCCCTGACAACTACATTGTTGTGCAACCATTAACTCCAGAGTTACCTTTCCACTCTTCTATATGTAACAAATGTCTTTTTTTTTACAACTGTATCCTACCTACCCTATAATGTGAAGCGCTCTGATACCCTTTAGGGTTTTGTTTACGCTATACAAAACGTTATAAATAAATAAGAAGCTACAAATGGTGGTGCAATTTCTGAAATTTAGTCTGTTAGGTAAAAATATTCAACTCCAACTTCCGGCTGAAAAATAAGTTGAGATTGCCTTAAATATTTTTAAAGCATTCACATGGAGGAATGCATTTCTCGGACAGGTGGATTTAGTGTTTTTTGCATACTTGTAAGTAAACAAGTCTACGGAACATAGTTTCTCTGCCGTCATGGCTTCTTTTCTAGGGAAAGTTTCTCTGCTCTATAAGACCTTGGGTAAAAAGCGCTTGATGCACTGACCGTTGAACCCAGCTACAATTTCTTCGGTTGCTGAGGGGATGAGCACAAATGCAAATTCAATCTCACATACAAATGATAAAGTACCAAGTTCAGGATTTCATGAGATACCAGAAAGTCAGTTACCCTTCACAGCAGACAGTTGCTGCCCACTGACAATGGATTTTCAAGCTGCAACCAGACCTCCAGCCAAGTCTGTACAAGCATGGAAAGCACACACCCCTTACCCACTATGGGGGTCAATCCCTCTCCGGATCGACCACCCCAATCAGCCTTACCCCCTCTGCCCTTACCTGGAATTGCCAGTAGCCTCCGCTTCTGAGATACCAACATGTTTGGTACATATAGGAGTGGCATGGGGTAGTACCACTCCAGAGAGGAGGGACCCAATTGTACCTGTCAAGGGGTGGCTGCTAATGCAGTGCACAGGTTGTGGCACAGGCACTCTGGGTGCTGACATGGAATCAATGAGCAACAGATAGGGAAGTGGAAGCTGCACAGAAGGCTTCCTGCCTTCCTGGGCTAATTAAATTCCAGTTACGTATGTAGCTGTAGAGGCAGTATGGAATGAGTGCATGCAGGGAAGCCAAAGTCCAAGGTTTGAAGTGAGGAACCATCACCAACAAAGCAGCACTGAAGACCGAGAAGCAGAAGCCATGCCATACTGGCTCCCATTTTCTCTCCTACCATTGTGTGATCCTCCAGGCTCTAGTTCTTTGGCTGCAATAGGACACCTTCCTTTTCTCTGTAAAGGATGTTTCCGTGGCGCTCTTGTGATTCCCCTCCGGTGTGACATTTCCTTCAGCAGCTGCCCTTCATGCTCAAAGCCGCCCGAGGCCACGCCCGAAGCCGTGACGCTGTGGAGTCCCCTGGGAGGCCTCCCTCAGTGCCTGACTCTTCCAGCTGTACAGTAGCAAGAGCAGCTCCGCTTCTTTCCCGCTCCCTCTGCTTTCCACAAACCAAGCTAGAGCGACCCGACAACCCTGAATCCGAGGTTGGGATCAATGAAGGAGCGGGAGCAGCTTCTTACGCTCTCTGCTTCAGAATACAGCATCTCCGCTCCCTCCTCTGCCCCGCCTAAAATTGTTCTATGATTTTGTAGTAATTCAGCCGGACAGCCAGCAGGCAGCTCAGCCCATCTCAACTGTGCCTTTCTTGAGAGACAACCAACATTCCACAGAGCATCATCACTCTGTAACATTCTAGAGGCATTGCATGTGATGAAAGAGGAGAATGACAAGTATGGACAGAAAGTGTAAGATACTACTGATTTGAACATCAAAACAATACATAAAAATACATAAACAAGCATTCATTGAACATATGCTAAAATGATGAACACATTTAAAAAAAATCCTACGTTTTACTTTTAATTGAAAGGTTACATCTTTTCTAAATTCAGTTGAAGCCCCCTATCAGTCATACAGTCATATTGGTCATCAAAAATTCTGTTGCACTCTTCCAGCAAATCAGTCTGAGCATATTACATTATTTTTTAGCTTCTAAATTCCATCACATTTACAAAATATCTCAATTGTTTCAGTTTAACACTTTGACTCTTTATCTATTGATGAACACTTTATTAATACGTAAAGGGAATTTATTTTCTAAGCAGGTGCGGACCACCAGACTGTGTTGTGGACCCCTACGGGTCCAAGGACCACAGGTTCGGAACTGCTGCTATGGATTATTATAACTAGAGATTTCCTTATCCTTGTCTGTCTGGGCACATGGATCTGGAAGGGTTCTTTAGAACTTGGGTGTTTCTCATATGTCATTGACTTGGTATGGGAAGGTCATTCCTAGGTTTTTAGTTTTCTATGTTTGGCTTATGCACTCTGGGTAGGGTAGCCATCATTCTCTTTGTGCCAAAACACCTGTTAGGTACTTACATGCATATAACCTTCTAGCATAATGTGAAAAGATTAGGTTTAATGACTTACCTGTCTTTGGAATCACCTTAGAGAATTCCCTTTTACTTGGTCATGGCCATCCTTCTTCGGAATGTGACTTGTCAGTAACAATACCGCGCTCTCCCTGTGCCCCTTCTATCCTATGCCTCTTTGCTAGCATTGCAATTCAGCACCGATGCTTCCATATTGCTTACATGAAATACTTGTTAGTTTGCCTCATCAACATCAAGCATTTTGTATTCAGTATATAAATCATTGTTATCAAATAAATGGCTAAATGAATTAAATGAAAATGACATGTCCCATAATAATTTCTTAGATGAAAACTCAGAAACGAAAACATGCTGTCCTGCGTACACGAACAGCTTAGCTAAATAATTACTTATTTGCGTTCTCCTGCTTTGAAACAAATTAAATATGTCTTGCCATTTCACAAGATGAACAAAGACAAGTAAATGCTAAATATTAATTTGCATTATGTTATTGCTTTAAACACGCATATAATGTTTATGATGTCTCGTTCATCACTTAAACCAATTTATATGTGTGGCTCAGCAGCAAAACCAATTTATTTCCAGCAACTCTGTAATATCAATGTAGTTTTCTGAAATTGGGACTGTTCGGAAACTACTTTTTCCAACCTTGTGGATGCTGGTTCCTGGATGCTCGGGAGAGGAGAGGCTTGTCTCCTGATCCTTCTAGACCTCTCTGTTGCATTGAAATCGATGATCGCTTGTTCTTGTAGATCATCTCTTGATAAGATTAGGAGTAGGGGGTGCAGCCCTAAGCTGCTGAAGTTTATACCTCTCCGGCCAATATTAGGTTGTTATTACAAACATCTCACTTCTACACATGTTCATACATTGTTTGGCATTTCTCAAGGATGTAGTCACACCTGTATCCTTTCAAAGAGGGACATTGAACTCATGTGGGAACTCAAAAACAATCTTGGAGTATCATATCAACAACATGAGGACAAGACCCACCTCCATCTAAGATTCAATGCGAGCTCATCCATCACTCACATCAAATACATGACTGGTAACTCAACCCTAGTATAGCATAGTTTAAAAGGATCTGCTTGAACCCATATTGCAACCTCCTGACAAGAGTCCCATGCGGACTCAAAAATAACCCATTGCATCCAGATCCTTAGGCTTTACAATCTAGAACAAGACAAACTTAGATGTACAAATTAAAGCCACAGCCAAATACCTTTACAATCAGTTCAGATGACTTGTTAGATCAATGACACATTTTAACCCTAAACAAGAACTCAAACAAAATGTTTAGGTTCTTGTAAATTCTGGCCTAGTCTAAGGGTTGCCTATATATATGCTGACTTTCACTCACATCCTTTCTGCTACTTTCTATTTCTTCCTTCAGCACTGAGAACTCACCTCTGCCTGGTACTCTCCCTTCTCTCACTCAATTCCACCTTCTTTTGCCACTGAATATCACCTCTAAAGGCTTTGGTATTAGGTACATGGTAATGAGATTGGTAATTCAGGCACCAGGAATTATCTTTACCCGCAGGTACAGTAACCCTGAAGGTCAGAAAAAAAACCGTGTAATTATGAGTTGAAGTGTGAGGTTCCACTATGAAAAGGGGAATAATTAAGGGGAATTGGATTTGAAGCAGCTGATTTCCCTAGTTATTCCTCATTCACTACCAAATTTTCATGTGGAGATTTCAGCTGCTTTCAGCAGCTGGAGTTCCTGGGGTAAACCAGGGGGTTGAGTATTTCTGCATTACTTTGAATCTCCATGGGCCTACATTTAGAAATGCTGCTGTAAATTGCACTTTTCCCCTTTAATGTGACATCTGCTTTCTTTCTCATATATAACTTGGATGAAATGTTTTACAATGGTGTGGCACCAACTCTTGCCACACCTGAAGTCTCAAATGTACCTTCTGACAAAAGTGGTGAACAGAATTATGGCAGGCTCTTACCGCTGTAAAAATATTTTTTTTGTACAAAGATCTCTGTACACTGATGTTCATAGAAGGCTCTGTTCATGCTATAGAGAAAAAAATGAGGAAATAAAAAATAAATTGTGTTTCTCCTCTCACACAAATTAAAATAGTTTACTGTTTTTCAACAGTGTAGCAAGCATAGTTCATGTTCTCTTTTAATTGCTTTGCCATGCTTAGCCATCCGCATCCATTTACTTCTTCTGGTTGACTATTGATACTATGAAAAACAAAAGGGTAGGGAATAGTATGTTAACCTTTGTGATTGATTCAAAATGTTTGGGGCCTCTTTACGATGACTTTTTGGCCAACACCATCTCCAATTCGGAAAGTGACCAACTCGGGCCTGCGATTCCGCCAGATTACGATGAGACCGAACAATGTTCGGTCGGAGTCCCATTGTTCCCCATGGGAGCCCTTGTTCTGCCCGACAACACAGGCTCCTATGGGGAAATGGGGTGTGTGTTTAAAACCATACACCCTGTCGTAGGCTCCCCATGGTGCCAGCCACACATTGCAGGGTTTCTACAAGGGAGTGCCTTAGGTACCCCCCTCGGCCACCAACTGGAGGCCACAGGATAAAGAGGGCCCTGCTAGGGGCCCCCAAAGTCACTTTCCGACAGCCTTTCCATGTCCGGCAGGCCAACTCAGAAAGGCTGTTGGAAATCCACTTTGTAATCGGTCGGTCGGAAACACTGCTTGTAGAGGTGCACGATGCGGTCCCTACTGACACAAATTCTCCGAGAGCCAGTCTGAACCGATTCGGAAGGACCGTGCGGTTTACAATCCAAACACAAACATTGTAATCGTTCGGGTGGATTGTAAACCGAAGAGTCAGTTGGAAGGGTTCTGACGCGGTTTATGAAATTCTGACTGTTGGGTGGAGGCTTTGGCCTGACATCGTAATGAGGTCCTAGTTCTTTTTCTGGTCCCTATTTTTGCAGGTATTAGGAATCTGTGCACTTTGACACTCCTATTTAGTGCCACCGTGTGTGTGCTCAGGCCCAACCATGGTCTTGGTAAAATTGGTTTCACCCAATTGGTCAATTTAATTTTATTGGAAGGCCACAGCACACAGTAGGAGTAAAGTTAGGACTCCTAACTTTAGGACTCCTAAACTGAGAAAAATCCTAATTTTAAGACTTTCGGTATTCACGGAAGGCATTTAGGAGTCCTAAAGTTAGGAGTCCTAACTTTACTACTACTAAATTGAGAAAAATCCTAATTTTAAGACTTTCGGTATTCACAGAGGGCATTTAGGAATCCTAAAGTTAGGACTACTAAATTTACTACTACTAAACTGAGAAAAATCCTAATTTTAAGACTTTCGGTATTCACAGAAGGCATTTAAGAGTCCTAAAGTTAGGACTACTAACTTCTGTGAATACCGAAATGAGTAAGTGCATTCTCGGAATACCGAAATGAGTAAGTGCATTCTGTGAATACCGAAATGATTAAGTGCATTCTGTGAATACCAAAATAGTAGTACGTTTAGGATTGTGTCTTAAGTTCATTCTGTGAATCGGGCCCACAGTCTTCTGTATTCTTTGCCTTTTTTTCCGGGCCTTTACCAATAAATCCTGACACATTTGACCTTCCAAAATGTATCAGAGGAAAATGCTTGGTTGTGGTATTTATCCCACAACTTGTAAATCTGATCTATATGCAAACAAGTGTCTGTAGTCAAGTCATCGCTCCTGCCCTGAGTGGTCGCTCCCCTGTCTCCCTGCCGAGACGCGGTATCGTAGCACTGTAATTAACTGTTTGACTTGCGCCTGGAACTGAATCGCATTTACCTCGCTTTGTTGCTGCACAGCTGGCTTGTCATTTATCTGCTGCATTGTGATCAACTATATTATTTGCGCCTAGAACTTAATTTGATTTACCTCGATTGGTGGCTGCATAACTGGCTTGTTATTTACTCTGACTTGTAGCTCAGTTCATTGCGCGATATCCCCCGGCGCCCTGCTCTGCTCCCCCCTCCATTTTGTTTCTGTTGTTGTTTGTGCTCCGTGTGCGTTCACTTGAGCCCGCCCCGCCTCCCAGCTGAGCCGCCCTCCCACTAACTACTTACAGCGCTCCCAGACCTCAAAGCGCTGTGATCCCTCATCGCTCCTGCCCTGAGTGGTCGCTCCCCTGTCTCCCTGCCTAGACGCGGTATCGTAGCACTGTAATTAACTGTTTGACTTGCGCCTGGAACTGAATCGCATTTACCTCGCTTTGTTGCTGCACAGCTGGCTTGTCATTTATCTGCTGCATTGTGATCAACTATATTATTTGTGCCTAGAACTTAATTTGATTTACCTCGATTGGTGGCTGCATAACTGGCTTGTTATTTACTCTGACTTGTAGCTCAGTTCATTGCGCGATATCCCCCGGCGCCCTGCTCTGCTCCCCCCTCCATTTTGTTTCTGTTGTTGTTTGTGCTCCGTGTGCGTTCACTTGAGCCCGCCCCGCCTCCCAGCTGAGCCGCCCTCCCACTAACTACTTACAGCGCTCCCAGACCTCAAAGCGCTGTGATCCCTCATCGCTCCTGCCCTGAGTGGTCGCTCCCCTGTCTCCCTGCCGAGACGCGGTATCGTAGCACTGTAATTAACTGTTTGACTTGCGCCTGGAACTGAATCGCATTTACCTCGCTTTGTTGCTGCACAGCTGGCTTGTCATTTATCTGCTGCATTGTGATCAACTATATTATTTGCGCCTAGAACTTAATTTGATTTACCTCGATTGGTGGCTGCATAACTGGCTTGTTATTTACTCTGACTTGTAGCTCAGTTCATTGCGCGATATCCCCCGGCGCCCTGCTCTGCTCCCCCCTCCATTTTGTTTCTGTTGTTGTTTGTGCTCCGTGTGCGTTCACTTGAGCCCGCCCCGCCTCCCAGCTGAGCCGCCCTCGCCCCTCCCCCTTCCCACCATCCATATATGACAGTAGCCCATGCGCGCAGCGTCCACGTGCAGCGTTCGCGCCCCAGTCGCGCCGAAGGTGCGCCAAAGGTAAGCCCGTCTACGCCCGTCTGCGCCTGGACCGCGCCCAGCGCCAGACCCCCTGGTCCTCGCATTGCCCAGCCCTCCCGCATTACCTACGATGCCACCACCCTCCTAGCCCTTAACCCCGGCCGTTCCCCCAACTGCGTCCAAGCCGCTCCTGGACACACCCATGGACCTTTCTCATGCTACTCCTGCAAATTCATCAGCACCGTCACCAACTCCACTACCATCACACCTCAGATTCCCGACCCCAACCACCTACAATGCATCTTGCTCAACACCCGCTCGGTCCACAGGCATGCCATTGACCTATGGAATCTACTAGACACCATCTCTCCGGACGTCGCCTTCCTTACAGAAACATGGATGAACGCCTCCTCCGCCCCAGACATCACCATTGCCATCCCAGAAGATTATAAGATCATACGCAAGGACCGTACCGGCCACACAGGAGGAGGAATCGCTATCGTCCATAAGAAATCCATCCACATCTCAACCAGCTCTGACGTCAATCTCGCCAACTCTGAACAACTTCACTTCCAGATCCACATCGACCCCAAGACCACACTCAGAGGCACCCTCCTTTACAGGCCACCAGGACCCCACGCACAATTCAGTGAGGACATCACGGACTTCATCACTCCACACGCGCTCCCCTCCAAAGATTACATCCTGCTGGGAGACCTCAACTTTCACCTTGAAAAGAACAACGACCGCAACTCCACCACCCTTCTGGACAACCTCGCCAACCTCGGACTTAAACAACTTGTCACTACCCCCACCCACATCGCAGGTCACACACTCGACCCTATCTTCACCTCCAGCAAACATGTCTCCTTCAGCCACACCACAGCGCTCCTTTGGACTGACCACAGCTGCGTTCACTTTACCTACAACAAGCCCACATCCAACATCCACCCCCAACCCACTCTGCAAAGAAACTGGAGCAAAATCACCATCGACCAGATCTCCTCATCGCTTCTTCTAAACCCCCCAGCCCACTCCTCAAACCCCGACCAAGCCGCCACCAACCTCACCCTATGTCTATCCAACAGCGCCGACATCCTAGCACCACTGAAAAAACGACAAAGCAAACTTGGCAGCAAGAAGGCCTCATGGTTCAACGATGATCTTAAGAAATCCAAGAAACTCTGCCGCTCCCTTGAGAAGGCCTGGAAAAAAGACCCAACCACCAGCACCAAGGACGCCTTCAAAAACGCCACCCGCATACACCACCAACTGATCCGAAAGGCCAAGAAAACCGCCTTCAAGGAACGACTAGATAACAACGCCTACAACAGCAAGGAACTTTTCAACATCGTCAAGGAATTTACCAATCCCTCGGCCAACTCTAACGACATCACCCCCTCTCAAGCACTCTGCGACTCCCTAGCCTCATTCTTCCACAACAAAATTGCCGACATCCACAACAGCTTCGACAACCTACCCGGAGACCAACCCACCCAACCATCTGCTGGACCTTCTCCCCCCTCGAACATCCTTAATGACTGGAACCCAATCTCCACTGAGGACACCACCCGCCTGATGAACTCCATCCACTCAGGATCCCCCACAGACCCATGCCCTCACCACATCTTCAACAAAGCAGACTCCATCATAGCACCGCACCTCCGAGACGTCATCAACTGCTCCTTCAAATCCGCCACCTTCCCGGAAAGCTGGAAACACGCTGAACTCAGCGCCCTTCTGAAAAAACCCACAGCGGACCCCACCGAACTCAAAAATTACCGCCCCATCTCGCTCCTTCCATTCCCGGCCAAAGTCATCAAGAAAGCTGTCAACAACCAGCTCGCCGCCTTCCTCGAAGCCAACAAATCCCTCGACTCCTCACAGTCCGGCTTCCGAGCAAAACACAGCACTGAGACCGCCCTCATCGCAGCAACAGACGACATTCGAACTCTACTGGACAATGGAGACACAGTCGCCCTCATCCTCCTCGACCTCTCCGCAGCCTTCGACACAGTCTGCCATAGCACCCTTCTACAGCGCCTCAGAAACATCGGAATCCAAGGAAAAGCACTGGAATGGATCACCTCATTCCTCACCGGAAGAACCCAGAGAGTCCGCCTTCCACCATTCAAGTCAGAGGCCACTGAAGTCATCTGCGGCGTACCACAAGGATCTTCACTCAGCCCCACCCTTTTCAACGTATACATGAGCCCCCTCGCGGCCATCGCCCGCCAACACAACCTCAACATCATCTCCTACGCGGATGACACTCAACTGATCCTATCACTCACCAATGACCCTAGCACCGCCAAAACGAACCTACACGAAGGAATGAAAGAAGTAGCCGAATGGATAAAACACAGCCGTCTGAAACTGAACTCAGATAAAACAGAAGTCCTCATCTTAGGTACCTCCCCCTCCGCATGGGACGACTCTTGGTGGCCAGAAGCCCTTGGAAAAGCACCCATCCCGACAGACCACGCACGGAACCTGGGCGTCATCCTGGATTCCTCACTCTCAATGAACAGACAAGTCAACGCCGTCTCCTCATCCTGCTTCAACACTCTTCGCATGCTCAAAAAAACATTTCGTTGGATCCCCACCGAAACTAGGAAAACGGTCACCCACGCTCTGGTCACGAGCCTACTGGACTATGGAAACACCCTCTACGCCGGGACTACCGCTAAACTCCAGAAAAAACTCCAACGAATCCAAAACGCCTCAGCCAGGCTCATATTAGACATCCCGCGTAAAGAACATATCTCTGGTCACCTGAAAAACCTCCACTGGCTTCCCGTCAATAAGAGGATCACTTTCCGGCTCCTAACCCACGCAAACAAAGCACTCTACGAAATCGGACCAGAATGCCTCAACACACGACTGTCCTTCTACACCCCCTCCCGCCAGCTTCGATCTTCCCACCAAGCCCTTGCCACTATACCTCGCATCAACAAGACCACCATGGGAGGTAGATCCTTCTCCTACCTGGCAGCTAAAACCTGGAACTCACTTCCCACTTACCTTCGCCTCACCCAGAACCACCTAGCATTCAGAAAGCAACTTAAAACGTGGATATTTGACAAGTAATTCCCCACCCCTCCTTAAGCGCCTTGAGACCCTCTGGGTATGTAGTGCGCTATATAAATTCTCTGACTTGACTTGACTTGACTACGTTAGAATTTTAATATGGGCAGGACATTGAATATTAGATTATGTCAGTTGTGTCAGCAATAACCTTTATTTAATGAACATTACAGGCAAATATAATCATTGCAATAGAAAACAGAATAATCAGTCCATCGGTTACCTACCAGAAATGCCGAAGGTGTTTCTCCACTGTTTGAAGCCAGAGAGAAGAAATCATTGTATATTTTAAACAAAATAAACAGGCAGTTTTGCAAGAGTATATTGAGCTTAAATATATTTTTTGCGATTAACTTTCAGAAGTCCACAGATCTTCTTCTGTGCAGGAATTGTATCTTTAGAGAATTATATTAATACATGACTTATATACTTTTCAGTTTATCATTTGTAGATTAAAATTAATTGCATAATGCGCAGCGTAACTTTGATAAACTACAGAATCGCACAGAAGTGTTGAGTGATTTTGAGTGGTTATGTTATGTCATCTTGTGTTATGTTCATGTAATGTCACATCTTGTTATGTTCATGTAATGTCATATCTTGTATCTTAATAGTCAGTGTGGTATCAGTTAGGATTTACAATGAGGCAAAGTTGAAACTGGCCTATGGGCCCCATTCCTTATAGGGGCCCGCGACAACAGATAAAAATAACATTAATTTTACCTTGACAGAAAATTACAATCAAGCTTTCCTAAATTGTTTCCAAAAGATAGAAAAGAATGAATCAACTCAATGTATTGCAGAAGGTAGACTTCCAAGATATTCTGAAAGATTTCACCAAAAACAAATTGAGGGAAGTAAATATTTAGAAATGTGTTGGTTTATTAAAAAAATATATATATAACATCAATAATTGTTAATGTTTAGTTTTGTGTAATAAAATCGGGGTATTCAAATTGTTGGTTGGTAAAATTAAAAACGTATTAGGAGATGATTTGGGGGAGGGGGTCGAAATTTCTATTTCCTAGGGGCCTCCACAGGGTTTAATCCGGCACCGCTTGGTATGATGCTACGTTAACTTAGTGTCATATCATGCAACATAATGATGCATGACATTCCATTTTGTTATGTTATGGTTACGCTGTGCTTTACAGTTCTTGGACCACACACCACTTGCATTGCATTGTACTACGTGAGGACGCGCTGCTCGTGCACCGAGTAGACAGTCTCACATAAACATCGAGGTGTTTACGAATAAAAGTGTCATACCGGTTTTAAAGTCAGATTAAACGCAACACTCCCAGAACAAGCATCATTCTTGTAAAGGGGCTCTAAAATCAACAGTTCCGAGAAGAAGTATGCCAGGCACAACGTTTTGGAAATTATTGCATTTCCTAAGTGATTTACTGAGTATATTTGAAAAATAACAAACAAACTCGCCTAGCATCAGTGGAGTCAATGGCCCCTCTCGTTCTCTTCCCGTCTCATTTCTCTCCCCCACCTCCCTCCGTTGCACTTCACATTTGCTTGAGATGACAGAGCAGCTCCCCGGCCTGTCCATCAAGCTCGTCGTCTCTGTGAGGGTGGCAGCTGTGACACGCTTTCATGCCGCAGCCTATGAAGAGCCGCAGCTGGTTTCCCAGCAGGCTGTGCTATAAATGGCTTCTTAGCGGCGCGAGCCACGAGCTATCATACAGGAAGCCTGTGTTGTTGTACCGGAAGGTGAGCAGAGGCTGGATTTTCTGAGGTATAACACATCATGTCAGAACTCGGCTTCAGAAGCATTGTTTTGACGAGCAAAGACCAAGAAATACCACCATAGCAGCAGCAGATGTGATTACACAGCTCTGCATAGAAGAAAACAATGTCACCCGTGGCTGTTTTGAAAGGAGGGTGCTCAAAAAATCTATTTCCTTTAATGAGGATGTGACTAGCTCTCGTGTGCCCCAATAAGTATGTTTACATACTTCACGTACACTTAATCCACTTAAACTACGCCCTTGTCGCAGGGGCGGGTCTAGGCTCATGGCAGCCCTGGGCAGGGAGCGTAGGGAGGGGGCACCGGAAGAGGGGATCCGGGCGGGGCAAAGCCCAGCGGAGCTCAGGAGGGGGGGTCACGGTGTTAGGAAGTGGAACAGAGCCAAAGGCCGCCAAATCCCTGCCAGGGGCCGCCGCGCAAGTATGTATCCATCCTCAGAGGTTTATTATATTAAGGATATATATTGGTGTGGAGGCCCCTGGGGTTTGGTATCCCTGTGCAGGTGCACAGCTTGCACATGCCTAAGGCCGCCCCTGCTTGTCGCTTTCTACAACCAACCAGTTCAGATGCACACAGCCTATACTGTGCCCTCACCTAACATTAATCAGGTCAGACCTGTAGGTCTGGTCAGGGCCGGACTGGGAACCAAAACCGGCCCTGGCAAAGAGCTCGGCCGGACCCCCCTCCCCACTCGGGGGGGAGGGGGTGGTGGTGGTGGGGGGTTGGAGGTGCCGGCTAGCGCTTTGCTAGGGCCGGTTTTCGGCCGATTTTGTTGCAGTGCCGATTTTGCAGCTACGCTGCAAAAACGGCCCTGTAACAAAATCGGCCCCCAGGAGTTCAAAACCGCCCCCCACCCTTGCGGCGCACCGGGGGATTGCCCGGTGCCCGCTATGGCCAGTCCGGGCCTGGGTCTGGTTGTGAGGAAGGGAAGGGTAGGCAATCAAATGCTTTAATTCTTCTTTCGTATGATCAGCACCACTGGAATTATGTATCAGGGTGGACTAAATTATTCAGCAATAAAAGGCAAATTATGCGGCATAATGTGGCACATTTTGTGATAGTATAACTTCATTATTTTGTCTGTTTTACACGTTAACATACACGTTAACATTGTCTAGGCAAAGGCTTCAACTCATGAATACTAGTTTAATAGCCAAATAAAGCATTAAATAACAGAAAGGTGACAGGTCAACCTTTGCAAGGGGCCTTCCACTGCACTGCAACAAGTGTTCCTGCGTTTTTAATAACTTTTGATGCGTTTGAGCTAGAAACAAATGTTTTGTTGTTAAAATCTGCAAAATCTGCAGCAGATTAATTTTATTTATGGATTTATTTATGATCAGTATTTATAAAGCATGCACAGTCATCCCCTAAAGGACATCACAGCACTGAATTGCTGCGAACTCGAATGGCTCTCTGGGATTCTTCTGTTGAAGCCAGGCTTCTAGTTTTTTTTTTCTAAACCCGATATGATTGTCAGTGAGGCAGAGGTCTAGAGACAGTAGGTTCCTCCGGGCTGATGCTAAATGGGAGAAAGAACGACCGCCAGTTGGTACCTACTGCTAAATTGAGTGGTCTCCGATTTCGCGCTGGTTTATAAAATTCAATTTTTAACACAGGATTGCTGGGCCAGATTCATAAAATGCTTTATGCGCATGGCACAAAAGTTTGAATTTAGCTCTTTTGTGCAGTGGCAGCCAGTGAAGGGTTTTTAGACAATCTGATGCCGAGGTATATCCGTCTTTGCTACAGATAAGCTTGGCTGCCACATTTTGAATCACCAGAAATCGTGTGACGAGATAGCCATCTTCACATAAAGAGCATTCCCGTAGTCTAATCTACTTGTGATTAGAGCTTGGACTACGGTTCTTCGCCAGTCAACAGGGATCAGCAAAAAAGCTTTCTCAAGAGCTTGAGTAAGCCAAAGCACTTGCCACATGGGGCGTTGACTTGCTCCTTTATGGACGTTGACTTGCTCCTGCATGGCAAGTAGTATTGAATTGCTCCTGTTTGGATGAGGAGTCATTGTTTAAAATGGTGTTTTGCCACTTTCTTGGGCTCAGAAGCTGAGCCCAGCGAAGCAGGCCACCATGAAGAGTCCCAGATCTGATGTGCACTGCCGAAAAGTAGAATCTTTGTTTTATCGGAGTTCAGCTTCAAACAATGTGCCCTCATCCAACTTGCTACCTCAGCGAGACACCTGGTAAGGTTTTAACTGTTTTCATTATGTGTCTTCCCTATCAAGATTACCGGCTGGGTATTGTTGGCATATGAGCAGATCTCAAAGCCGAATGTTCTGATTTTTGCGAGCGATGACACATACACATTGAAAAGTGTTAGGCTTAAGGAGGAGCCCTGAGGAACCACTCATTTACATAGTGGGGTAATGACCTAAAGGTATCTAACTAGATGTATTGGATTGTCTTACTTAAAAAGGAACCCAACCATGTTATGGCTGTGGAGTGTACACTAACCTCATGAAGATTTTCACCATTAGACTAAGAGAAATGGTATCAAATCCCACAAAGGCCGAGTGGAAACAGGATAGAACCTTGCCATGATCCATTTCTAATTTGATATTGTCTAGCACTGGAAGGACAGTGGATTCTGTTTTGTTATTGGTTCAGAAGCTCATCTGTAATCGATCTAACTGGTTATTGTTTTCAAGAAAGACAGTTAGCTGGATGTTGACTAGTCGTTCCAGGACTTGGGACATATAGGGAAACAATTAAATAGGTCTATAGTTGAATAAGATGGAAACATCTATCCCAGCTGCTTTCTTCAAGGGGAGTATTAAACCTTGCTTCCAAGTATCCGGGTACTCTGCATTTGACAGGGAACAATTGAAGATTTGTGTCAGACAGGGGCTTAGTATGAGAGCTAGCCGAGGGAGAAAAACATGGGGACAAGGGTCAAGAGGGGATCTGGACTTGACTTTCATAATCATTTTTTCAACTTCTTCCACAGAAAGTTTTGCAAAATTCCCTAGGTGTGGGATTGCTACTGTGGAGAGGCCAAGTTGTTCCCAAGTGAGCGTGTCTTAGTAGAGTTGTGTGTCAAATGCTGAATAAATTTTGTCAATTATATCGGTAAGGAAGTTGCCTGTTTCTTCACATTGGATAGCGAGGGAGTGATAATCTGTGATGGACACACAGGCTGAGAGAGTTCCTTTACAATTTTAAGTAGTTTTCTGGACAAATTACTGTTTTCTTTAAGTCTTTTGATGAATTCATCTTTCTTTGCTCTCTTAAGTGCTCTGTAATAGTTATTAAACTTTCGTTTATATTCTTGATTATCCTTTATGCACTTGGAGTTGCTCCAAGTTTGATACAGTGATTTCCATTTTTTTGTTCTAATTTTAAGAAGTACCATTTTTCTGATGGTAAAAGTCTCGGTGATTTATGTGATTTTAATGGAGCGTAGTTATCTAAGGAGTTGGACATGGCGGTTTCGATGTCATCTAAATACTTGTCAAGTGATATCTCCTGATCACGCACTGGAGGGACAAATTGCTTTAAAAACAGAATCTGTGTTTATTTTGCCCCAAGCTTTTTTTGGGTGATGGATTATGTGGGAAACATGACAAATCAATACTTATACAGAAAACAGATCCAGTGGCTCTTGTTAGACCTGGCCTCCTTAGGATTGTCTTCCTCCTAACATTGTACTTTTTACCTCCCCGTTTTGGTGTATTTATTTGTTGGCCCTAGGACTCTGAGCACTTTACCACTGCTAATCAGTGCTAAAGTGCATGTGATTCTTCCCTAAACATGGTGTAACTGTTGTGTACCTGATTGGCATATTCAATTTACTTGTAAGTCCCTTGAATGTCCTAGTAGTAACAAATAGCTAAATCCATTTCTAAGAATTGTGAGGCCTACCCCTCTCATAGATTAGCATTGCCAATTCCTGCATGCCTGTTTAAGTGGTAATTCCTGATCGGTGAGGAGTAGCTTTTTCATGCTTTATATCTTTGGATTGGTAATAATGATTCCTCCTTACTTGAAAAGTTGGATTTGACCTTACTGTTTTTGAAATGCCAGTTGAGTGGAAATTTCTCTGAAATTACTGCTCCAATACATGTCTGGGCTTAGCTGGGTGACAGCTACATTTGGGCATTTCCTCTAGACAGTCACAATACAGAAAATTGAAATGCATCTGAATCCATCTGCATTCACATTGGGCTTCCTGGGCTGGGAGTGATGGGAGGGGTTCACACTCCTCTTGAATAGGTAATGTCCTGCCCACACAAAATGTGCTGATCACCCCCCCCCCCCGCCCCCCAGAAAGTCAGGCAGGACTGGTTTGAAAGGGGTCCTTGTGTACTCCAAAGGCCTTCTTTGAAGTCACCCCCTACATCAAAGGTACTTTTGGTTTAAATTACTGGGGCTCTGACACTTGCAAATCGGACACTTTTTGGACTTGTAGCCAGATGCCGCTTGCTCCACATCTACACATTGCTAGAAGGACTGATGTGCTGCCAGAAGGGACTACCACTCTGCTAACTGCTCTAATGTGTTGGCCTGGTGCTTGTTGAGGTGCAGTAGGGACTGCCACTTTGCTACCTGCCTTGCTGTACTGGCCTGCTGCCTGCTACCTTCATGCTGTGCTGACCTAAATCATTCTCCATGGGCTTGCTTGCTTGTCCCTTGTTCTTGATGTCTCAGGGTAATCAAAAACCTTGCTTTAGAAATATTGAGCACTTCACCCTACAGAGGTCCAGCGTTTGCTTTTGACATGCACTCTCTGACCAGACTGAGCAATTTGCTTTACAAAGGTCCAGCGTTTGCTTTTGACCTGTGATTGCCAGTTACACTGATCTGCGTTCTGTGCCAATCGTGGTTGCCGTCTCTGTGTTCTTGCTGGTGCCGTCGTGCTGAGGGAAGCCTTCCAGTGTGGACCCCAGCATTGCAGTGGTGACCAGAGATTTCTCCATGAAGTTGCATCGGACCAGCCTTCCCCTGTCAGTAGAGGTTGTGCTGCATGCCAACATTGCTGCTCATCACACCCCACAAAGGAGGGCTCTGTTGAGAGTAAGATTGCCTCATCTGGGCCCCTTGTGTTTTTCTTGGGCCACCGAATCCGTTCCAACTCTCCCACGACTACAGCCGGGGCTCAGGTAATGTTTGGTACGCGGTCCCACTATCAGTCTGAATGCCATGAGTGTCTAAATCCTACGGTCCCCAGTGACCCCGCACATCCAAGAAAGTGACACTTGAAAGTACCCACATGATATATGATCATAAGTGTGGCTAGCACTATTTTTATTTTTATTATTGTAAAGTATTCATAACTTGAAACTTACTCATTGGACTTTTGTAGCTTTCCCTTAATGTGTTTAGAATATAACAAACTATTTTTATAATGCTGTGTGGAGTATTTCTGTGGCCTATTTATTGTGTTACTGTGTGTGTGTTGCATAAATACTTTACCCATTGATATGCCTACAATATTCTGCCCGAAGCCACCACCGGGTGAGCAAAGGTAATCTCAGTTGTATATCTAGCGTATCCAGACTAGCATGGTAGGTTCTGCCTGGGCTGGGTGTATACCTTAGCCAACCAGAAACCCCATTTCTAACAGGCCCTGATACATGTCTGAAATAGCAGTGTTAGATAAGTACCGTGTTTGAAAGGAGAACAGTGATCAAATAAAAACTCTAATTTCAATGTGCTGCACTCTGTTAGGTTGTTAATGGGGTAGTACATAGCCTTAGTGACACAATTTAATATAGTTTTTCTACATTAAAGTAGAAATGATTTCACAAATGTGATGCAACAAAATATTCAGCTTTTATGTATATACTAGCGTCCCGTCCCGACGTTGTCCGGGTAAAAAAAGGCTAGGCAGCAATGGTTTTAGTATCATTGTGCATTCGTCCCACAAAGGTCCGTTTTTCCGAATAGAGCATATTGAATCCCTTTCAAGGGAAACTGTTAGAGGTAGTTCAAAGGTAGAATGTGCTGTTTTCCCAGCTGTTAGCAAAGTGGCAGCTATTCCAGATGAAGCAACAGCTAGAGCCAAATTCCCAGAAGAACGAACTTTGGCAAGTATGAGGTTGATTAGGTAAGTCTTTCCTGTGCCACCGGGGGCATCTATGAACAATAGTTTGCCTTGCTTCTTTTCAACACTATCAACTATGGTGTTGTAGGCGAGTTGTTGATCGGGAACTAAGTTAGGCAAGTGTTGAGCAAGGTAGTTATTTAGCTCCGGAATATTGTGTGTGGTAGCGATATTGTGGTATCCAGTTAGGTTAGTTCGGACCGCTGGCGGCAGGCTGAAATCTTGTAAGGACTTCCCGTTTAATAGATACAGTGAGTCTTCAATTTCTATAAGTCCTTGGTTTATGATTTCATTGTTGATAGCAGCCTGTGCCGACGTTGTCCGGGTATGAATTGCTGCCGGCCAGTAGTATATTGTTTTGTAGTATTTCGTTTTGATAGCATTTCTTATCTGTGACAGGCCTGTGAAATGCTCCGATTCACAGTGCACTGCTGATGCACTTAAGAGTGCGCATTCAGTAGTGTGTGAACTCGAGTTTCCCTACATTATATTTCTTTGCAATATTATATAGCGCAAACTCGACAACATGGCATGAGCACAATTTACATTACAGAAGAACACATTCATTTGTGGTAGGCACGGGGAGACAAAGAGATTTGCCTGGAATCACAGGATGTTGAGCTGATGCCGAGATTCGAACGTAGCTCCCCAGCTCTAAAGTTCGCAATTCTAGAACTTGTGGCGGGAGGTGTGTCTAAAAGTGTATGTTGGTGCTGGCCATCAATGAGAGAGACCTGTGCATTTTTCAAATGGGTGGTGAAAAAATATGAGGATGTTGCTGGAGATGTGGGCCGCCGTGCCACCAATGTACTTACCGGGGGAGGGTAAACACCGATTATTCCGCAACTTTCTTTCCGCATACCATCACTCCACATACTTTCATTACGAAAGTACCATGACTCCGCAATGCCATTATAACGCATGGCATTACATTTTATATGCTTTTACTACGCATACATATACAACGAAATTCGTTGTAAATGCATGAATGGTAAAAGCATGTTTTTTTAATGTTTGGATAAGGTAAGTATGGGTATAGGGGTATATGTTTTGGGGTACTGAGGTGTATGTTTTGGGGTGTTTGGGTATTTTAAGGGTTCAGATTTAGTTTTGGGTTATGGGGTACAGGGGTAGTTTTAGTGTTTAGGGATAGGTATGGGTTTTGGGGTACAGGGGTATTTTTAGGGTTCAGGGCTAGGTTTGGGTTTTGGGGTATAGGGGTATTTTTAGGCTTCAGGGCTAGGTTTGGGTTCTGGGGTACAGGGGTATTTTAAGGGTTCAGGGCTAGGTTTGGGTTTTGGGGTACAGGGGTATTTTTAGGGTTCAGGGCTAGGTTTGGGTTTTGAGGTACAGGGGTATTTTAAGGGTTCAAATATAGTTTGGGGTTTTGGGGTATAGGGATATTTTTAGGGTTCAGGGGTAGGTTTGGATTTTGGGGTACAGGGGTATTTTTAGAGTTCAGGGCTAGGTTTGGTTTTGGGGTACAGGGGTATTTTTAGGGTTCAGGGCTAGGTTTGGGTTTTGGGGTACAGAGGTATTTTAGGGTTCAGGGGTAGGTTTGGGTTTTGGGGTACAGGGGTATTTTTAGGGTTCAGGGCTAGGTTTGGGTTTTGGGGTACAGAGGTATTTTTAGGGTTCAGGGGTAGGTTTGGGTTTTGGGGTACAGGGGTATTTTAAGGGTTCAGGGCTAGGTTTGGGTTTTGGGGTACATGGGTATTTTAGGATTCAGGGGTAGGTTTGGGTTTTGGGGTACAGTGGTATTTTTAGGGTTCAGGGCTAGGTTTGGGTTTTGGAGTACAGGGGTATTTTTAGGGTTCAGGGGTGGTTTTGGGGTACAGGGGTATTTTAAGGGTTCAGATATAGTTTGGGGGTTTGGGGTATAGGGGTATTCTTAGGGTTCAGGGGTAGGTTTGGGTTTTGGGGTACAGGGGTATTTTAAGTGTTCAGGGCTAGGTTTGGGTTTTGGGTTACAGGGGTATTTTTAGGGTTCAGGGCTAGTTTTGGGTTTTGGGGTACAGAGGTAATTTAGGGTTCAGGGGTAGGTTTGGGTTTTGGGGGACAGGGGTATTTTTAGAGTTCAGGCCTAGGTTTGGGTTTTGGGGTACAGGGGTATTTTTAGGGTTCAGGGGTAGGTTTGGGTTTTGGGGTACAGGGGTATTTTAAGGGTTCAGGGCTAGGTTTGGGTTTTGGGGTACAGGGGTATTTTAGGGTTCAGGGGTAGGTTTGGGTTTGGGGTACAGTGGTATTTTTAGGGTTCGGGGCTAGGCTTGGGTTTTGGGGTACAGGGGTATTTTTAGGGTTCAGGGTAGGTTTGAGTTTTGAGGTACAGGGGTATTTATAGGGTTCAGGGCTAGGTTTGGGTTTTGGGGTATAGGGGTATTTTTAGGGTTTAGGGATAGGTTTGGGTTTTGGGTACAGGGTATATTTATAGGGTTAAGATGGGTTAGTGTTTAAGGGTGTTGGGGTATTTTAAGGAGTAAGGGTGGGTTATGATCATGGGGTGCAGGGGTATTTAAAGGGAGCATGGTGGGATTAGTACACAATATGAGACATGGCATGAAGGGTGGAACGTACCACACGCCCCCAGTGTTTGTCACGCCCCCAGCACATGCCCCCAGCACACGCCCACAGCACAACGCAGACACGCCTACAAGGGACTACTTTGCTGGCACGGTTCTTTTACCTTTTAAATGTATATGGTGGGCATCTGTATAGCCTATGTCCTTCTGCTGCAACTGCCCTTTCCAACGCTGTATTGGGTGTTGTGATTGGTGCTGTGGTTCCTGAGATTACCCGCTTCAAAGGTTTGGGCTCTCTCTTTATATTATTAGTATGGATTAGTGTGGAGGATGTGTTATTTTTGCTTTTAATAGCGTGTTCTATTTTGCAGTGCTAAATTCTTTTGAATGTTTTAGTGACTACGCTTGCATGCTTACGTGCCCCACATGTTAAACTGCAAAGTGTTGTCTGTGAGACAGAGGTGTAATCCCTTGATATAACATTGAGCAGTGAGGCCACAAAGGGGTGGTCAACCCTGCCTGGAAAGCAGTGGCATAATGCAAAATTAGAGGGTCACCCTGCAGAATGTGGTCAGGGGCAATGATACTGCCATTTTTCTTAGCTATCCACAGCTTGTAGATTCAATTGGCAGTCCCCTGAAAGGTAGCGGGCTACTGCACTGCATGGGCGTGCATTGAACCCCTGTTGTAACCCTTTCTTGAAAAATGGAATCTAGACACAGTCATTCAAGTGAGCCAATTAGAATCACCCAAGAAACAACTGATCAAAGACGCCTAAGCACCGATCACGAGGGGCCGCAAAATGCATGTCCAAATTGATCCTCGGATAATTTGAGTTAGTACGAGGTGCACAAATTAGCATGCAATTCTGAGCTTGACGCCTTAGAATGTGGAATAATGTGCCAATAGCCCCCATTCGGTGATGCACCAACACCAGCACCACCAATACTTCACTTTTAATATGGGAAAAAGTGACGCACAGGTGGAGCAAGGGGCTTGTAAATAAGCCCCCATGTGCTCTTTTTGCTCACGTGACATATGGCAGGTTTACCTACCACAGATTGCAGGAGGAAACACTGCTTGATGTGCATCCTAATTGTAAACCCGTTTTGAAAGGAAACAATAATTTGCAAACAATAACATTGGATTTCTGGCTGCATCATGATGAGTGCTGTGAAATCTATCTGTTAGGTCTCAGGTCTTCACTGCGAAGACCCCAGTCCTGCATTCCTGCAGTCCTGCATTCATTTCAAATATTTTAAAAGATTTGGTCAGAGATATGTGATAACAGGAAACCGTCAGTCACCCCGACTTCTCCCTTTTCAACACAAGCCCCAACAGCGCCTTCAAACTGCTCAGTGCAACATGAAGTTCACATAATAGAAAAATTAAATCTTTTCGGGAATAATAAAATCATAGGCACATATCGAGGGAAGTGATTGTTTCCCCCTCCACTGGTCTCAATAATCTTTGAGTCCACTCTCTTTACCAGCAGAGTAAAGGCTGGGGATGCATAGAAAGTGTATATCCACCCATAGCTGATACTGCCAACTATCCATTTACCAGACTACGGGGTGCCTGTCTGTTGAAAGCAGTTGTTCATGGTTTGCGGGGTTAAGAACGTTTTTACCTAAATCTTTGGAGAGTAAGCATCCCACTGGCCCCTTGTGGAAACTATATGCAGTCCCCCATCACTTGGGTTTGAGGTGAATGCAGAATATTTTAGAACACCATATGAAGTGTGAATGATGTTCTATGGAGGACCCTATACTTTTCTTCAAAAAAGTGATTGCTTCCCTTCAGGTTGTCTTTACCCTTCCTTGTAGATGGGACACTGCTGTCCCCTGGGATTTCCCCAGAGAACCTGTCTGCTGGGAATGAAGAATATACACCTGCTTCCCTGTGAACTAGTTAATACACCCCAAGTACTAACTTTCCACTTCCAAATTGGTGTTGCAGTGGCTGAGGGGGTCAAAGTGCAATACAGATTCCACTGACCAGCTTGTACTAGCTCTTTTGTGCTTTCTGAGAAGCCTAAGAGAATGGACTCTGTCACTATTAGAAGACAATCTACATTATGAACCATCCTTGAGCTTTGGATCACACTGGTTCTTTGCCTGCCACTTGTTTCTTGCCATTTACAACCCAAGCAGAGTAAATAGTATCTCTTCCCAGCCAGCAGTTAACCTTCATAGGACTTTGGCCACCGTTACAGAGGATCCTGTGAGTTGCTGTTTCCCTTCATTCCAGGACGGGTACAAGAATTTGACAAATCCCTTCTGCTGGGACCTTCCGTAGCAGAAATGAAAATGAGAACAGGCTCCTGACAATGGCAAAATCAAGGTCGAGATGCCTGATGACAGAATGGAGGGTATCTTAAAGAGGTGAACTCATTGGTAATACGAAGAACCGTTCCGAAAACAATGAGGACAAAGGTCAAAGTCCTTTTGACTGACGCCTCCATCATCAGGTTATCTTGAAGAAGTGAACCACACAGACAATACAAAGGACCTTATGGCCCAATGATTTTATGTCAGAATATTGTATATACAAATATTGCCAGACATGCATATTGTGTGCATGTAATATTCTGGTACCACACCTGCCTACCTGGACTGATCAATGAAGCATCTTGTGCGATCAAAGGTTTAAGAAACTGCACAGAGCATTCCAGGAATACGAGTGAAGTGAGCATGCATCGGTTGCTGTAATTCTGCATCAAACATTCAGTAATGTCCTTATTTATTTTGGCTTGCAGGATGTATTACTTCATTTTTAGGTCAAGCCTACGGTGCGAGCATGCGCTGCCAGGCAAAAAGACCTTTTGCGATCGCTTGGGCTTTTCAGCCCAAAACGTGCACGCGTTCCATTGCCATCAATGGCAACGCGTGCACGTGAGTCGATCTACTGCGGGAGCGCGCACTGCCAAATGGTCGCACGCTCCCGCAAGGTAATTGCGCAGGCCCCTCCCCCTCCTGCCGTGCCAGCCCTTTAGGCTTTGCCAAGGCTTGGTTTTTGATATGCAAATTTGTGAATGCAGGACTTTTAACCAATCATGGCGAAAGGAGCTGGTGACTAACCAATCAGTGGAAGACGTGGTTCTAACCCGTGACGCAACAATCTTGCAGGTTAATTCAAAGAATAAACAGAGTTTCATGTGGGAAGAAAGTTGCTCTGGGGTGAAGGTTGTGCATCTTCCTTCGAGCTTCATGTAGCAGCGCCTCCTCTCCCTTGCCTGCTCCAGAAGCAGGTGGCGTCTCCTGGGTCGGAAGGGGGCAAGTTCCCTGGCCCGGGGCTCCATGGCCGCTGCTCTGAGCACGGATCCCCGCTGGCCGGTGCTTCTGGTGCCGCCAGAGGGTACGGACGGGCTGCCCCGCGCATTCCTGCAAAGCCTTCAGATGCTCTTCGATATTCTGGACGACGGCCGGCGGGGCGCGGTGCACATCACGGAGATCGAGTCCTGCTGGCATCGGGAGGACACCCTGGAGCTGCCCCGCGGGGGCTGCAGTGCCTGCGCCGGGTGGTGCCCCCCAGTGGCCTGCTCACCTTCGAGCGCTTTGTGCATGGACTTCGAAGCTCGCTCTCCAACGCAGAACTGAGTCAAGTCCGCGCTTCTAACGCCGGGGCAGCGATGAGAATAAAGGGAGGGTGGTCCTGCTGCGTGTTAAACAGGGCAAGGAGAAGCACTGGGGGGTCATCCAGCAGATGTCAGAGGAGCCCAAGGGGGGCGTGAAGAAGCCCCCTTCCCTGGGGGTTCGCAACATGAACGGCGGCTCAGCTGTCCTGCACCGGGTAGTAGACAAGCCTCCTAGCCCCAGGAGTTTGGGCCCCTGCAGCATGGACTCCTCCCAGACCGAAAGGGCCCACAATGGAACCAGAACGGAGCCACAGGTAATCACAGAGGCCCTTGTTTGAGCCTCAAGCACAGTGTTGCATTCCGCACCACTGCCCCCGCCACACACCATTCTCATATTTATAACCCTTGTAGTAACAATGTACATTTCGATCCCCTGCACACAAATTCACACAGTACTACTGTTTCGTTCTTTTTTTAGATGGATGTTACGGTTTTACTATGTGTCAGTCTTAAGTTTAAAACAAGTGCATGTTTCCTCTGCATTCTTGTGAAATGAGTGGTCCCTCTGTGCAGTGCACGTAGAAGACCACCCATACCGGGAGCTCTTGGCTGCCACCCTGTGTCGAGTGGACAGTCCCATTCTTGGAATTCAACATAGTGCTAGGACAGTTACCCCATGTTGGATATACAAATGCATGTACTCTAGATCCTATAGTAGCGCCTAACTGACAATAAGGGTACCGCAGCACTCCATAGAAAGAAAGGCTAAACTCCATCATAACATTACACGGTGGGCCCAACAGAGCCACAGGACGAAGGAGCCCATTAAAGAGAAAAGTAAGGTTTAGCAGTGGGCTAGCCACCTAAAGAGGTAATTGTATTATAATATTTTCCTGTACTTCCCAGCGTATGACCACCAAAGAATGCCAATTTGGGCTATCCTTCTTAATCCAAATAACTGATTAATCCACCACTCAAATTCTTTTCTGTGTAGCCTGCTACTCGCTGAAAAAGCTCTTTGACCCCTCGTCAGGGGTATAAATGCAATTACAATACAATACCAATAATTTTTACGAGCTTAGAAATGTGTTTGGAACTAGAAAGATCCTAGAGTAAACTAAGTAGTCCCTTGTTGAGAATCTGGATGATTCTGAAAACATAGAAGATTATGGTGATTTTTGATTGATATAGTCACTGAGCAAGTGGCCTTTCCAGTGTAGTCTGCTAGGGGTGGGCATAGGGCTGATGGGAAGTGTACCGGATGAAACCTAGGAAAGGTTGTAGGACTACGAAGTAAGAAGGGGCGGTGGTCTCCATTGGGAACTTGATGCTTCCGTTGACTCGAATACAGCCTGGCTGAGTGGGGCAGAAGTGGCAGCTCTGAGTGGGAGGCTGAGTGGATGTGGAAAGGTGCTCACACCTCTAACCAGCTTTCTCCCTTCCTTAGTTTCTCTGAGGAGCAGCATTCTAGTTAGGCTGTCAAGGGTGTCCTGTGTTTGACATGTCTCAGTTCCTACTTGGCCTGTGTGGGTTTGGGGTTTAAATGTGGCAGGCAGATCCAGCCTACTGCAGCCTTTCTTTATGGAGTCCTTGATCAGGGATGTTTACTGGGACATTGCCTTGGCTCACCGGAGAGGGAAGAAGGCCTCTCGGCTTTTTGAGCAGTGCTGTTCGTGGTGCCCTTAGTATGGGGTGAGCATGGAGGTAGCGGGAGAACTGCTGAGAGGTTCCACCTGAAAGGGCTGCTAAGACCAGGAGGCCTGTAGCACGCTGCTGTACTGGGTGTGGAGGGGCACCTCTGTGTGGCACCTCTGACTTGCATTCCTTGCTAGGGTGTGTGCGAGTTGTAGGTTGAAGACTGTAAGGTCGGTTTTTGTATTTTGTGACCCCACAATGCACCCCCATTCCCTATTCACTTTATCTGTCGACACTGGATAGTCTGCATGTATGGGATTCAGTGTTTTAAATGCAGACCTGTGGCTGTGACTGCTGTGGCTCTCACTCTTGCTGTGCATTCCATATGTCTCTTGAGCTTCACCCCCCCCACCTATGGTAAAGGAAGCCCTCTTGGTGACCTGTTCTGCAGTGCCTGGTCGGCGACAGGTGGTGCTCCGGGGAGGCATGGTCCTTTTTAGGCCTTGCTAGCGAACGCAGCGCCATCAAAGCATCACAAAGCGCCACTACAGCATCACTCAACGCCACCACAGATCACTCAGCGCTACCACAGCATCACTCAGCGCCACCAAAGCATCACTCAGTGCCACCACAGAATCACTCAGCATCACCACAGCATCACTCAGTGCCACCACAGCAACACTCAGTGCCACCACAGCATCACTCAGCACCACCACAGCATCACTCAGGGCCAATACAGCATCACTCAACACCACCACAGCATCACTCAGCACCCCCACAGCATAACTTAGCACCACCACAGCATCACTCAGCACCACCACAGCATCACTCAGGCCACAACAATATCACTCGTCCCCACCACAGCATTACTCACGGCCAACACAGCGTCACTCAGCACCACCAAACCATCACTCAGCGACACCACAGCATCGCTCAGGGTCAACACAGCAACACTCAACACCACCACAGCATCACTCAGTGACACCACAGCATCACTCAGTTCCAACACAGCATCACTCAACACCACCACAGTATCACCCAGCACCACCACAGCATCACTCAGCACCACCACAACATCACTCAGGGCCACAACAATATCACTCAGCGCCACCACAGCATCACTCAGTGCCACCACATAATTACACTGCACTAAATGCAACACACACTCCAAATACCACTAAGTGCCACATATTTAAAAGCCACATAATTACACTGCACTCAATGCAACATACACTCCAAATAACACTCAATGCCACATAATTACACGCCACATAATTACACTGCACTCAATGCAACATACGCTCCAAATATCCCTCAGTGCCACATAATTACACGCCACATAATTACACTGCACTCAATGCAACATACACTCCAAATACCACTCAGTGCTACATAATTACACGCCACATAATTACACTGCACTCAATGCAACATACAATCCAAATATCACTCAGTGCCACATAATTACACGCCACATAATTACACTGCACTCAATGCAACATACACTCCAAATACCACTCAGTGCCACATAATTACATGCCACATAATTACACTGCACTCAATGCAACATACACTCCAAATCCCACTCAGTGCCACATAATTACACGCCACATAATTACACTGCATTCAATGCAACATACACTCCAAATCCCACTCAGTGCCACATAATTACACACCACATAATTACACTGCACTCAATGCAACATACACTCTTAATACCACTCAGTGCCACATAATTACACACCACATAATTACACTCTACTGAATGCAACACACACTCCACACAATACCACTCAGTGCCACATAATTATATGCTACATAATTACATTGCGCTCATCGAAACATACAATCCAAAAACCACTCAGTGCCACATAATTACACGCTACATAATTACACTGCACTCAATGCAACATACAATCCAAATATCACTCAGTGCCACATAATTACACGCCACATAATTACACTGCACTCAATGCAACATACACTCCAAATACCACTCAGTGCCACATAGTTATATGCAACATAATTACACTGCACTCAATGCAACATACACTCCAAATACCACTCAGTGCCACATAATTACACACCACATAATTACCCTCTACTGAATGCAACACACACTCCACACAATACCATTCAGTCGCACAAAATTATGTGCTACATAATTACACTGCATTCAATGCAACATACACTCCAAATCCCAATCAGTGCCAAATAATTACACACCACATAATTACACTGCACTCAATGCAACATACACTCCAAATACCAATTCGTGCCACATAATTACATGCCACATAATTACACTGTACTCAATGCAACACACACTCCACCCATGACCAATCAGTGCCACATAATTATATGCTACATAATTACACTGCATTCAATGGAACATACACTCCAAATCCCACTCAGTGACACATAATTACACACCACATTATTACACTGCACTAAATGCAACATACACACCATATACCAACCAGTGCCACATAGTTCTATGCAACATAATTACACTGCACTCAATGCAACATACACTCCAAATACCACTCAGTGCCACATAATTACACACCACATAATTACACTCTACTGAATGCAACACACACTCCACACAATACCACTCAGTGCCACATAATTATATGCTACATAGTTACACTGCACTCAATGCAACATACACTCCAAACAATACCACTCAGTGCCACATAATTACACGCCACACAATTCCACTCTACTGAATACAACATAAACTCCTCTTAATACCACTCAGTGCCACATAATTACACGCCACATCATTACACTGCACTCAATGCAACATACACTCCAAATACCACTCAGTGCCACATAATTACACACCACATAATTACACTCTACTGAATGCAACACACACTCCACACAATACCACTCAGTGCCACATAATTATATGCTACATAATTACACTGCACTCAATGCAACATACACTCCAAACAATACCACTCAGTGCCATATAATTATATGCTACATAATTACACTGCACTCAATGCAACATACACTCCAAATACCACTCAGTGCCCCATAATTACACTCTACTGATTGCAACATACACTCCACACAATACCACTCAGTGCAATATAATTGTATGCTACACAATTACACTGCACTTAATGCAAACTGCACTCCACATCATGACACAATTTCACTAAGCATAATTTCACAGAACACCACAGTTCCAGACCACACAATTCAACTCCACACATTTCCAATACACACCACATAATTACACAACAAACAACATATTTCAACTCCAAAACTCCACAATCCACAACGTACCTCCAATCCACACCATATACTGTCCCCACCTGAGCACAAAACATCATTCACCACCACCATTTTGCATCAGCGCACCACCTAAGCATCACATCAGCTTCTCCTTGGAATCTGGCATTTGTTGATTCTCCCCTAGTGTCTGTCCGCTAGTCATGTTCTAATTAAATTAGTGTTTTCAAACTTCCACTCCCCCGTTATTTATGTCCCGCTCCCCATAACACAAAAATGTTAACAAACAAGCATGAGAACAGGCAAGAAGTAGTTGCCAGCAGTGCAAGCACAAAAAAAGAAGAAGACAATTTTTATGTTAAAATCTTTTTTTAATCAGGTTATTCAGTTGTATATGTTGTATATAATGTTGTCTTTGTTTGTATAAAGGTGACAAAAATGCTTAACACTTTTCATTATAAGATTTCAACATAATGTACAGCAGCCACAATGCTCTACAACATAGCCAAAAGTTCTGGCTGAACACATAAGGTCCCAAAGGCGAGACCTATTGGCTATGCCAATGCTTCTTTAACCATTCTACTGGATTCTCAGCCACTTGGGGTAATAGCCACTAAATTGTCCAAACCTATATGAAAGGCCACTGGTAAAACTAGAATAGATGGCAGACATTCCATATCATATGGTAGCCTTCTGTCTGGCACGTTTGTCCTATTTATTGTATGATTGCAGAAAACAGAGCCTTCATGTAAATCCAAGCATTTACAACACTATATCAATTTAATTTGTGATTGTGGTCACATCCTGGCCACCGACGGTCCAGAGTCTTATGTTTTCATCATAACTGTCTAACCTCCCTTTATGTATGTAAAATAGTCAGGAACTCATTTAAATATAAGCAGTAATAAGGTCCAGGTCAGGGAAATGTAGTAATGATCACCCTGCCATGATCTGGCAACCCTTTCGAGTACAGGCCACGAATTCAAGAGTTTCAACTGGCAGAGTTCATTATTCCCTTATTTACATTGGGTGCATATTTATGTTTGGTGTATATTTATTTATATTTATGAGCCATGGGTTATTTGGGTTAGCTAATATGAGGGAATGGTCAATGTGGCTGAAGTTCACAATTGCAATGTGACAGTAAATAGCTTTCTTGGTGTGAAGTAATAATTGCTTTTCTTTTTTTCCCCAGAGTTTTATATACCGCAAATTTGACCCAAAGGTATCAAAGTGATTGAAATGAGCACCAGTTGCATTACAGAAGGACACATTCATGTTTGTTATGCACGGGGAGATTAAGTGATTTGCCCAGAATCACAGGATGTTGAGCGTCCCTGCCGAGACTTAAACCTGGTTTCCCAGCTTCAACGGCAACTGCTCTAGCCGTCAGGCTACATCCTCTCCCCTACTTATTAAACTCGGTGAATTTTTCCAAAGATTATTTATTATTTTGTTTTGATTGCTTCATTCCTGGTTTGGGGTACTAACAGTTGCAAATCCTATGGGTACCAGTAACTCTATTGCCTGATGTACAAAGGTTAAAATTGCAAAAAGTGTTTGAGGGTGTGCACTGACTTTTTGTGAATGGAACTTACTTTTGCAAACCAACCTTTGTATAAATAGCTCTGTTCACAAAATACCTATTGCATGGGGTGGCAGTATAAGTTGCCTAATTATTACTAATTAGATAGGTCACAATTTGCGACCTCCTGTGATTAGCCATGCTACCAAGCCTGGTGGTTTTCAAGGGACAGCATACCACCGTCCCTGTGATTGCTTCCCCAAAAGTGAAAACCTTTTTTTAAGCATCTTGAGTTCTTTAAATGAACCTGGGCTGCATTAGAAATGAAAAAAAGTTTTCAGTTTTGCAAAACTTCAGTGTGAGCAGAGGGGGCCACTGCCTACTCCCCTTGAGGCTGCCACACAGATTTCAAAGGTGAAGAGTACCAAAACAGCCCCCTTCCCCTGAATCAGTTACCACCCCAATTTGGTAGTCGGGAACCATTGTTACACTCCTCACTCACTCGTAATTTGGAAGGAATTCTTTAAAAGTCCCCTTCCAAATTGTGATTCTGTATGAGTTTCTAAATCCATTTTACAACTTGGCAAAATGTTTCCAAATCACAAAACGGGATAAATGTAACAGAAAAACGTACTTAGGGGTCGTAACCCCTGCAAATCAGAGTTTGCAACCAGTAAATATGTTTGTACATCAGGCCCTTAATGGTTACAACAAGTGTCCAGAGTTATGACAATATTTAGTTTTTACTGGGTTCTATTTAACATTTTCCATTCATGTTAGCGTGGCTATTGAAACTGGAGATTTATGCTGACATTTTGTATACATTCATTTTGTAGCACCTGATGTAGATTGTGATATGCATGCATTTTATTCCTGGGAAAATTGGCTCACCTTTTCATCTGAGTGCATGTCAAGGGATGCATGATATGGTATGATTTTTTTCTTATTTTTTTTAATTTATTTATAAAGTTTAATATAGCGCGGAGCGCTTTACAATTTGAAGCAATTAAATAACTGTTTAACATATGAGTATTTACTGATGGTGCCTTTGCATATTAAGCTCAGAAATCTTTGCTAGTGACTGGAGATGGCAGGTTCTTTGGGCCCTTTGTCTTGCAGGGTGGACTTGTCTGTCATCGTGTATTATTTATCTGATCCGTGTGGGTGCTGACAACCCTTTCTGAAACAGCAAGGTGTCATGCTATTTGTGGATCAAAGCATTTCTTTTCTTCTTGCTGCTATATTTGGTTTGTATGTATCTTATGATTGCACCTGCCTCTGGGAGTTCTGTATCATTTTTTTGAATTGTTTTTATATGAGTGCTATTCTTGATAGATTGAAGTGACTTGCCAATGCTGCCAAAATTCAACATCAAAAGTTATTTATTTCCAAGAAAGTATCTTATAAACCTATAAAACAATAAAATATTATGCAGTTTATAAATTTCCTTCAAAATTATATCACCATAAAATTGAAATATATAGTAGTTCAATGTGCCATAAAACAAGCGTACAACACCCGTACAATATTCGGAGCGTTTCACCATAAAATCAAATGCCACAATAGCTCAATGTGCCATAAATCTAGAGATGTACACTCATATAATATTCAGTACACTTTAAAATACTGTCAACATTACACGCTCCAGTACTAAGAGAAAATAAAGTTATTTTGTGAATTAATAATGTAGCTGCTAAGGGACGCCCATGTCGAACTATTTCATTGCAGATAAAGTGGCACGTGCTTAACATGGGTTCATAACTCAATATTTCTTGACAACAGACCAAACAGTTTTTTCCCTCTCATCAGTAGCGGCTGGTGGCGTAGAGGAGTGGTGAGGCGGTGGTGGCGGTGAGGGGGGGTGGAGACGATGTAGGTGTAAAATAAAAAAATAATAATAATAAAAATAACTTACCTGCAGACGTCTGCTTCACTCTCTTCTGATCCTCTTCTCCAGGCACAGGCTCCCAGCATGAGAGCAGCTTCAGGATTGGCCTGAGCGCCCTCGATTTGTGCTCAAAGACAGACTGGGAGTCTGTGCCGGCTCTCTCCAACTCAGCAACGCAGCTGGGGTTGGAGAGAGCTTCACTGCCATGAAGGTTTGGCCGGCCTGAGACGGCTGGCCAAACCGTCATGCGCACTGAAGGCAGTGCCCACCACTCCCCTCTCATCTTCCTGGTCTCGACCCCAAGACTCGGCAGGAAATGAAAAATATAACAAATGTTTAGTATTGTTTTTATTTATTTTTTTCCTGCCTTTTTGGGGGGTCGACGCTCCTCCACCATAGCGGAGGAACTGCCGTGGCCTCTCATCCAAAAAAAGCAAGCAATCGAGGATGATTGATGCTGTATTTAACTTTCAAGTCGCATATACAACACTTGTTATTGATACTAATAATTTTATCTCTTCGGCCAGACATTCTCACCACACAAGATCCATTCCAATTCGAATACATAAGATTAATAGAAACAGATGAAGAAATTTTCCATCACCTTCTATGCTTTCAAAGGAGTCAATCGCATACTTTTTGAATGACAAATCATTTCTGTCTTTGGTTTGACTACTGTCAATGACTCTTTCAATGATACTTCTTTTTATTTTACCAAAAGATGGTGTACTTTCAAGTTGAAAAATATAAACCTGTAGCTCAGAATTAGCATCTTTTGAGTATATGTTTGAATTTACATTGTGCAGCCTCGTATGAAAATTAATAAATATGTGAATTTCAATTGTCAAAGATCAGTGTTGATGAGCTACCATTTCCCACAATAAGACCAATTATGTTATATTCAGGTTTGCAGTAAGTGAACGCCAAAGTGATTCTTCATCTGAAAGACCCTGGTGACAGCACGAGAGTGTCCTCTAGCCAAAAAAAACACTCAGTGGTACGAGTAAACTAATAGTCAGTTATCAGCTTCAACAGCAGCCATTTCTACCACATTGTGCCATCACATTACCACCATCCAGAACTATATTTCCTGTAATTTCAGTCACATTACCACTATCAAAAGGCTTTTGACAAAATGCGTGGAAAATGCACACAATTGTACTTTATTAGTACTCCTGATTTAGCACTGTGATGGAAATTAGCCCCTTTGTACCAGTAACATGGCAGAGTGCCTATATGTATCAACTGGATTTATGATGAGCTTGACTGCTATACAAGAGGTAGTTTTTTAATATAAAGAGGGACGAAGGAGACACTTGTGCATCTAATTTAGGTGTATGGGTGCAAATGAAACGATACATTTTTACTAAATCCTTGTTTGCAATTCCGAACATGTGTATGCATACAAATACATCGACTTACGCACGTGTAGTATTACACCAGTCTACAGGTCAAAATGAAAGCATGCTGCTGAGGGATAAAGCCCTTCTCCATTGTTATTGACCCATGCCTGCAGCTTGGACCTACGTCTCTGGGAGAGGGCCATTAATGCCTGGGATAGCCCTAAGCAGGAGGCAGCAGGTTACAGTGCTGTGTTACTACAGTTAACCAGGTATTAGATGCAGATGGGTATGTGAATGAGTCATATTCACGAATATGCACTGAGACATATATAAGCACTCACTTGTATGTACCTATAACCTAGGAGAACATATGTTCGACTAAGGCGTTCAGAGATTTACACAGAAAGGATACGGGTGAACCTAAACTACTGTCAGAACCTCTTTTCTTGTGGAGATGAGAAATGTAATTTAGGTAAATTCTTCTGGAGCAATTGTTTGTGCTGATTAGCACACTAGTGATGGCTGGGTAGCTACATCACCTCTACCTGCCAGGAACAGCCGCTTCAGAGCTGCTAGATTGCCCTAGGTACAACCAGGAGCCAGTAGTTACAGTGGAAGCCTGAAATCTTGAAAGAAGAAGACACAAGAAGCCTGTCATTGACTAGTTCCGGGCCCTTCAGAGCTCATTCAACCATGTGTCTTCCAGGCAAGCCATCACAAGTTAGAGTGGTCTAGGATTGTGCTAGCCTCCTAGGTGACAGGGGTGGGAGGCATGATGTTACAACGCATGCTTTTACCACGCATGCTGTTACAACGCAAGTATTACAACGAAAACCTTTACAACGCATTACACTTTGGGGTGCTGGATAGTGAATAGTTTAATTTACCATTCCAACTCCAGTCCCCGTGGACACTAGGGAAGGTGTTGGATAGTAAATTAAAACTATTCCTTATCCTAGAGCGCCCCCAGTGTAATGCCTTGTAATAGTTTTTGCTGTAATACATGCGTTGTAACAGCACTGCGTAGTAAAAGTTGCATACCCAGGGGTGTACATTAGGTCATTTGATGGGTGTAAGAACACGTCTAAATTCTCTGTGAAAGAAAATGACAAAGGTAATCGGAGATGTTGTATTTAGTTCTTAGAGACAGGTAACTGAAATGATATATGTGGCCCACTGAAAAGAAGGAACACTAATGTTGGAAGATATACAAAGAACACAAGGTCTGAGGAGAGGTCTGAATCAATCTGACAAACTTAAATGGATGTATATAGATTGGAAGACAAAAGTCCTATGGGTAGGTCCTTTAAAATCATGTATAGTGCTTTGCAGGGCCCAGACTGTACCTGATGTTTCATCAAGAATGGTTTGAAGAATAAAAACACTTCAAAAAGTGGGCTAATATTGTCATTTAAAGTACTGTTGATTAGCGGTTAAGAGTGGTTGTGTGATAGAAATGTAAATGATACTGACTTCAATAATGCAATTAATATATGCACCATTTATACTAATACTTAGTACACCTATTTCAAGGGTATTTATGCTGACATCCTTTACATTTCATATTTTATAGCAATGGCGTTGTAGGACCCCCTAAATACACTGCATCAAAGGACGGCCACCATGATCACCACAGCAGAGGTTTCTTTTTACATAGAATCATGCATACTAGTTGACAATAATGTTTGTCAAGCAAAACAGCGTCTAAGTAAATACTGAATCAGAGTATTTATTGGTTAATAAAATACTCCATGTGATGGACGAGCTTAAAACAGAAAATAGACAAACACATCACAGGAGGATGGTCCAATGTGCTTCGCATGGTACTAGATGACACTCCTTAGCCAAGTTCAGGGAATCAATATTTGAACCACCTGCAAAAAGAGGTTGACAATTTTACAATGTATGGAATACCATACAAATAGAAAGTCAGAAGGGCAGAAAACAAGTTCTTATTCCTCTTGGAACAAACATCATATGGTTTTATTACCAGAGAAGTGAGAGATATTGGTTAATTAAATGTAGATTTATTTTATGCCGTTTCACTGGCTATGGTCAGTGTCTGTAACTCTTGACTAATGAGGCCTAGTTGTGCTGAATCTCAGAATATGCCGAGGAAGCGCGGGCATGTGGCCATACTATGACAGGCTGAATCCTTTAGCATCTATGTAGAGAGGGTCTGAGTGTTTTTTGCATTACAGAAGGGAAAAAAGAATTGAAACTCACTGCTGAACCACCTATGCAGAAAGTAATTCTCAGTCTGAAATTCATTTTTGCAGTTTCACAGGTGCATCGTAGAGGTGGACGAGCCCCTGAAGGCTCGAGCCAGGCTCGAGCATGTACCCTGAGTCTGACTCAGCTCAAGGTCTTGTTGGAACCTCGAGTCCATAATGAGACGAGCTTTCATTCCTCTGCTGCCTGTCTCCCTCGCTCTCCTTAATGACAAAGATGTAAAAACAAAGCATCAACATTTGAGGTGAAATGCAGAGACACGTATATACCAATTAGTGGTGATTTCTACAAAGTGAAACCAGAAAACCTGGACTAATTGCGAGCTTGCTCCCCTAACAAAATTGTGTGATCTTAGTCAAATATTTTATTTTACTGATCCTCCTTTTTCTTCACTATTGCATATGAAAGAAAGCACCTTCAAATAAATGAGTGCAGCATAGCAGCTGTATAAAAACCTATAGTGTTTGATTTAATAGACTATAATGTTGCACTATCTATAACCATCTGGGCCACAAACAGGGTTCACATGGCAACTGCCTTGGCATTTAGTTCAATAATGGCGCTGTCACCAGCGGGGGCGGGGACGGAGGCAGAAAGAGTTCTATGTTCATAAACTATCACTTTTAAAAAATACTTCTCAATGTGGTGCTATAATGAGACGTGTTAATGTCACAGCTGCCACATGTTCTAGAAATACACTTTTTTTTATTTTGAGGAGACTTTATCATATTTTAAGCAATGTTTTTTGTATGATTTACAGGGCAAATATTTTCATGGCTTGGCTTGTGCACAGGTTCTAAGATCCTTCGCTCTTCTTCCATTGCCAGCTTATGGCCTGGTACTGGCCATTCAAATGGGCATGTTACACTAAGGGACAGGGTAACAAAATCATTATCTATTATAAAGTATGGTGTTATCGAAAGAGGAGCACAAAGCCACTAATGTACTCGAGATCGTAACTAATCCACTGATCTATTTATTTTATTTTATTGTTTTATAGAGCGCGAACTTGACCCGTGAGGGTATCAGAGCGCTTTACAGGGGAACATAGCAGTGTATAATAGGCAAGGAATCACATTCGGATAGAGGACACGTATGTACAGTTTACATTTAAGTAACTCCAGATAAGGCCCCAGATTTCTTAAAGATGTAGCATGGCATTCCATAGTGAGGCGCTAGTGGGTAGTTGGTCATGGTCTATGTATTGGTAGGAGGCAGCATTTAGGTGAAGAATTTACCCATAAGGAAGGGTTTAGCGTCCTTTTTGAAAGGTGCCAGAGAAGGGGTTCTTCTGATGGCGGGCGGGAGGAGTTCCATATTCTTGTAGCGGATCCAGAGAAAACCCGGTTAAAAGTTTTTTTTTCCGGAACCGTGCAGGTTGGAGTAAGAGGTCTCTGGCGGATCGGAAGTTTCTGATTCCGCCAGATACAACAAGTTTCTGTGCGAGATAAGCAGGGGAGTTTGAGTATAAAGCCTTGTGTGTGATGCAAGCCAGTTTGAGTTGTATTCTGGCCTTGAGGGGAAGCCAGTTCAAAGCATTCAGGTGTGGAGAGATATGGTCAAATTTTTTTGAGCTTGTAAGAAATCTGGTGGTGGCATTAAGGCAGGCTTTTAAGGGTGCCAGGGAGATCTTGGGTTAACCTGAGAGAGTGGAACAGCCATATTAAAGTCTGGAGATTACCTGCGCATGGACTATCTATATATCCTCTTAACGTGAAAGGTAGGTCTGTTTAGTTAAGTCTCCAGGATACATCTCAGCCCAGAAAGTCAAGGAAAAGCAAGAACTTGGTTTACTACAGTCAAGGTGATAACTATTCACAGTCAGAGTGGTAGGAAGGTCATCTGATGATAACTTTTGCCGTTAAAGCACCCTAAAAAGATGAACGACTCTGGGCTGCTCAGGATCTGTGGTCCTAGCCAAAAATGTTGCTATCTTGATTGCTCAACATGTCCCTTGTGGCTTCAAAGTGTACAGCGCATCTCCCAATATCATAAAATAAGGGCAGTTATGTACGTGTGCCAAAAACGGGCAACCCTCATTCTATGGGTATAAGTGAGCAGCTCAAGGGCATCACTGCATTAAATGCCAGTGGGGACTCACAGTGAATATAGAAGACATTAGCTGAGTAATGTATTGTTTTCCCTAAGGGAACCATCTTAGACTTGAGAAAAAGTTAACTGCCCTTTTGACAGATGAGTTGGATTTATCTCTTGAAGCACATGGGGTTTAATCCCCTGGGCATCACATTTTCAACTGAAGAATGATATCTCAAACAAATCCACGTAAAGATCACCGTCAGGTTGAGGTAATAAATGTGCCTGACAAGAATCAAGGACAACATATACCTAGCTTGAAACCCTTTATTCAGTCACTGTGTGCTGAGTCATGGGGTTTTGCTTTGTTTAACCCCCTTCTGGATCTCATTGTGGGTCTTGGTCGCATTAGGGTGCAGCCAGGGCCAGATGAGTTTATGTATAATTTTAGCTGCACCAGTTTTCTGCCACTTAGGCCTAGATGTAGGTAGATGATATTTACCGATTCATAAATACCGAATTTTACCGATTCAGTATTTATGAATCGGTAAATATGAAGGGGGGAGATGTAGGTATTTCCAGATGTGGAAATACCGAATCGTTAACATTCAGTATTTTACCGAATCGGTAAATTTACCGAATCGGTAAAATAGGGCCCCTACATCTCAAATGGCCATTTACTGGTCGGTAACGGCCGAATCGGCCGTTACCGGTCGGTAAATGGCCACCTACATCTGGCCCTTAATGTGTAAGGTGAAAGCATGATGTATCCTAGAATGCTTGTGGCACAGGCTTGGGCCTTTTGAGATGTTGTGCGACAAACTTACATTAATATGTTCATTAGCAACATGGTTGACCTACAAATGTTTGGTCACCTTTTATTCTTGACATAGCTCTTTGATTCTTTTTAGCGTTTTCACAAATGTATTAAAAAAGCAGAAATTTTCTTTTGACTGAGCCAAGAGACTGGATTGACTCTTATGTCTGGCTTAGTGGCATGGACAAGCAGTCCATTCCCAAACAGTTATATGTCGCAGTATCAACTACAAAGATATCAAGCTGCACAAATATAATCTTCACAATAATGACTACTGCTATATCCTTAAGCTAGCTATATTTAGGGAAGTGAAGATTTGCTAAACTGCTCATCTGTGTAGCTTAAGTATAGAGCACAAGTGGGTACTGAGGAGTCAATATTGTTTTGGGTCAATATCAACACATTAGTATTGTGACTACACACCCTCTCAAGCCACAACTGACTGGAGGGCTAGCTATTGTGCTAGTATGAGAAGAGAGATCGCTTTTGTGAAATCGGACCTTTGTTGCCCAGCCCTTGACCCTGATGCATGGAGCACTTTTTCCAGAGCCCCTGGAGGGGCTTGAAAAGCAACGGGCGGTCCCGTGGAGCGGGAGACCACTTTTGTGAAATCGCACCTTTGTTGCCCAGCCCTTGGCCCTGACTCATGGAGCACTTTATCCAGAGCCCCTTTAGGGGCTTGAAAAGCAACGCGGCGGTCCCGTGGAGCGGGAGACCACTTTTGTGAAATCGGACCTTTGTTGCCCAGCCCTGGGCCCTGACGCACGGAGCACTTTATCCAGAGCCCTTGGAGGGGCTTGAAAAGCAACGCGGCAGTCCCGCGGCACGGGATGCGCATGGGGGCTGGGCCCAGGCAAAGACCATGCCAAGACGGGCCCTTCTTAACCTGTCAGAGACTGGACTAGGCCACGGCTCTAAAGTCTACAATCAAAGGTACTTTGGACTGAGATTACTCGCATTCCAAGTGTTAAAGGGGGGCTATATCCACTGCATAGAGAAACAGTGGACTTATAGATTGTATTGTGCAATTGTTCTGTGGGGTAGCGCATGGTTACCTAAGCTTAAATAGATAGGATTTTGCACCCCCATTAAGGATAAGATAGCTATAGTGATATCACAGAAACAATGGGGAAGAGAAAAGCACCAAGTGCCCCGATTAAAAAAGCAAAAGATCCCAGGGACGTACCCACGTCAAAGCTTGCTTAGCTACCTCATGGGAGCCATGGGCGCAATTGAGTAGAGGAAGCTCTTAATCCAAGTATCCCTGGCATGGAGGGTGGTACCCCACCGGTCAATATATCAAAAGAGGGGCACATTTTATCTTTACCTTTACCAGCATCTAGCAGTTTATCAAGCCTAATTGGTTGTATAGCAAACATACAGGATAATATTGCAGTTAGAGATGAAGACTTTGACACTCAACCTCTGATAAAGCGAGCTAGAAACCTAGACAGCTCAATCCATACTATAGGGGACAAGAGTTTAACGGATAGCGAGACACCCCATAAAGTTCCTAAAAAGACCAAAAGGGATACATTTCCATCAGTGACACATAACACAGCTAGCAGGGGCAAGTCAAATTCTAGCGTAAGTATGCGCACCTAGAACAAGGTCATAAATTTAAAACCAAATTGGACGCATTAGATACATTCTTAAGGGAAAACCTAGGTAGTCGAATACATAGAATTGGATTAATAGAAGAGGCTTTAACCAAAAGCTTAGTTAAACCCCAGTCTCCTGACCAACAGACCTCTGATCAACTAGGAAGCCGGGAACATCAATCCAAATGCAGGAGACTTCACACCACTTGTACTAATTTTGGCCATCTCGGGGAAACAACACATCTGACACAACAAGGCACAAAAAATCCCCATGGCGCATACAGCGCCGCCCTTTACTACTACACCCCACAGTTCCCAATAGGACTAAACACCATTCAGTATTTAATAGCCCAAACACTGTCAGTCATTTGAATGAAATAGGGACTGAGAGATACATGACACGTTTGGGTCTACCACCAGCAGTGACACCTTATGTGGTGTTTTTAATTAATGTCCCTAAACTGCAGAATAGGGCAGACGAGGCGTGGGAAAGGGAGAGGAATAAGGCCCTGCACTGGAATGGAGCAAGGACGGGTCTCACTGAGAGACTATTTAACGAATTTAAGATGGTCTGAAGAGTGGGTTGGGAATGAAATGAACCAAAGAACCTGATAGGGGATTGCGTAGTGTTGACTTTCAAAACGCCCCAGCTAGTTAGATTGATCCTGAGTAGAGCAGGTAATCATTGTTCTCTGGGACAAGGTGTTGATTTAGTCCCATTCAGATACTTTTACCAGCCTACACTTTGTGTTGGCCCAAGGGACACTGGATTCCAAATTCAGTACCACAATCGTGGGTTTAATCATTTAACCTATAATAGCTTTGATGCATTCTCTAACCTTGAATCAGTGGACTTACAACAAAAGGGAGTTCCCACACCGTGTGATAAAATCGAAATAGTTAAGGGCATACCCAATTTGAGTGAGATGGTAAAGTCAGTCAGCATTGACCATACTTCTTCATCTAACATAGTCACGTCAACAAACATAGAGACTGCAAATGAGCTAGATTTAGACCCTCCAGGGGGTTGAACATGGAGGAGAAAGTAAAGGCCCAGGAGCTAAAGATATTTGCAAAACTCTGTTCTGGAATGTAGCGGGCCTAAAAACAAAGGTGTCCAATGTATAATGTGGCATGATTTTGTGAGCAAGTACGATATTTTTAGCTTACAAGAAACCTGGGTGGATGGTCAGACTCTTATTATTGGCTATAAAATCTTCCATACGTCGGCAGTTCCGTCATCACATGGAAGAGCAAAGGGTGGCCTCTGTACCTACATTTCAAATTATCTGAATTTAGGAAAAATTGTTTTTAATGTCTCAGATCAGTATTATCATATTATCAGCCTTCACATAGACCAAGCTTTTTGTATTATTTTTTTGAATTTTTATAATAATGCATCACCAGAGATTTTTTTTAAAGGTGAGACTAAAGATATTACAATCATTGGCGAGAGAATGGGTTCAAATCAAAACTAGAATTGGGTTGGCTTACTTTTCCAAATTCGCCCCAATCTGGGATTCCCCTGGGCTTCCCCGTCTAAAAGATAGTCTTGCAGTCCCCCTACTAGATGCAGGGGTTCTAAGATGGGGAGAGTTGATGGCAGGAGGTTCTTTGGTAGAATGGGAGGTGCTCTTGGAGAGGGTCGGCCCAGCTCTATCTAGATTCATATATTTACAACTAGATAGCTGGTCCCGGGAGCAGTTAAGGAAAAATGCTCAGGTTGGGAGATATAGCTTTCTAGAAAAACATCTGGTAGAAAGGCAAACGGGGGGTAAAGAGGTGGCCTTCTGGTACTGGTCCATAATGGAAGAGGCAGGCGGTGAATTTAAGCTCCCGTTGGAGTTGTGGGGAAGTGACTTAGGCGCTCAGGGTGAGGACCTATGGGTTAGATCCTTTAGCCTCCTCTACAAAACTGTTAAGCCAGTATGGTTAAGACGCAACCACCTGTTTACTGTGCGCCGAGCATATCTATCCCCCGAAAGGCTTTCTAAATTCCAGCCAGGAAAGTGCTGCAATAAGTCCCTCCTCCCAGCAGCCTCTGATATCCATATGTTTTGGGAATGCCCCGGTAACATGGTGTATTGTGAGGAAGTTAAAGCTACCTTGGAATCAATTCTTAAAATACCGATTTCCCTCAGCTTGGCCTTAATCATATTTGGTCTGGAAGACAGTATTACGGGGTTGGCAAGGACTTTTCTTTTCTCCGCAATCCTCCTGGCAAGACGGCAAATATGTAAACATTGGGCCGACTCCAATTCACCAACCCATGCAGACTGGCTGTCATCCCTCTACGAAACATCAAGGGTAGACACAACTAGATTCTGCAGCTCTCGGAGCCTTGCCTTTTGGAACCTGTTAGTCAAATGGAGATGATAAGCTACTCGGACCTCCAGGTTTTTTTTTTCCCTGGGTCCGATGATTATGCCCCTACACTCCATGGTTCAGACGGAGGTCTGCCGGATCACGACAACATATCCAGGGCCAACAGGCTGAAACATGCCTCGATGGAGTAAGATCTTCCTGAAAGTACCTCCCGCCAATTCGGTATGTCTGTCTGGGTGCAGGATGGGACCACCTTCTGGTCTCTCCCTTAAAGGACAATAAGGTGGTTGGCTCTTTCTTGGAACAAGGATGTGGCATATGAGGACAAAAAAAATAAAATGCATCACCTGAGCGGATTGAGGGATTAATGGGAAAAGTGAGAAGTGAACTACACAATTTACAAACCTGTATATCAAAAGAGATTTGCTTCATCTGGGGTGGGGATTTTAATTCTCCTATATGATATGCCAGTACATGAACAATGAGGTATGCGGCATATCGTATGAAAAGGGTTCTAGTACTTCTAATTTCCCACATACACCTTATGGCGACCTCTTAAATGACATGTTTACATTTGATTTTGAGTTTGTTAATGATCTATGTGTACCCATAGTTCCCCTTCAGCTCACCTTTAACCCCTTCGAAGCTAATGATGAGCTCGGCTCGTCATGGCGCTTACCTGCCGTGCGCGGATGACAAGGCCAGCTCGTCATGAATAATGGCATCCTGCATATCTCAGCACAGGACGGGAAAACGCCTAGCAGCCATGTGGTTAATGGCTGAGGCCCCTTTTCCACTATTGACTATGTATTAGCCTCAAGCAGATTTTCCGCTTGTCCAACAGATTTGACCATACATGAAATAGCATTAAGCGACCACTTTCCAACTAGTATTGGTATGAAGGTGAATATTAAGAGTGTCAATAAGAAAGAGGTTCCTAACCACTTTGTGTAAAATATTTCTCTGAGCAGACTAAATGGTTATGCACTCAAATGGGAAAATGTGGATCCTGAGGCTTTTACTAGCAAGGTGGTGTCGAATTGCAAAGATATGCTTTTAACTTGTTTGAATGACAAATCATCTCACCAGGATATTTTAGAAAATTTCTTAGTCATCTTAAATATTATTAAGGAAGCACTTCATGTGAATTCAAGTCAGAAAATGAAACAAAGACAATGCTGGTTTGATACTAGTTGTACAAAGGCCTATTCCAAACTTAAAAATGCCTTACATGCTAGGGTAAAAAAATGGGACAATATCAGAGAGGCAAGACGTGAATATAAGAGGCCATTGAGAGTTAGAAATTTGGCGCTCAAAGAGGAAGCCTGGCAAGCGCTGCGCGACGCCTCGGTCAATCGGGACCCTGCAGCCTTCTGGAAGGCACTTAACGCACCCTTCTTGGCCAAAAACGATAAAGCAGCCATAGAGATCGCTATTACTGAACCCGAATGGATACTACATTACTCAAGTTTGTATAATAATCCATCCTCTGTTGAACAGGGAATTCCAGCAAGTGCGGACGACACTATGAAATTATCGACATCATTAGATCTAACCGTAGATTTTAGTCTTACGGAGGTCAATACGGCCATTAAGTTAAGTGCGGGAGGGAAGGCAGCAGAGCCTGATGATATCCCAGTGGACATTTTTAAGTCTAATTTAATACATATATCTCTCTGGGACCCACTCTTAACACAGGCTTTTAATGCATGATTCTCACAAGGCTTTTTATCAACCTGGAATGATTCAATCATAGTGCCTATTTTTATAAAAGGGGACAGGGCAACCCCGGTATGTTATCGACCAATCTCACTACTGGACTCTACAGTTAAGATTGTGGGTCGAGTCCTGCTAGATAGGTCGCAAGTGTGGGTGGAGGAACATTCAATTTTAAGCGACTTACAATACGGGCTTCGTAAGGGCTTGGGCACAACTGAACAGGGTTTAAACCTACATATTATACTAGAAAAGTACACGAAAGCAAAAAAGGGAAAGGTTATATGTAACCTTTGTCGATTTAACAGCAGCATTTGACTGTGCCATGAGAAGCTATCGTCGGTTTTAGAGGAGATGGGTGGAAATGTTTTAATAGTTACTTTCTTGAAGCAGCTGTACTCAGGGGCAAGGGCCAGGGTTCGATTTGGGAGAGGTGGTGAATGCACTAAGTACTTTAGCGTTAGAAGAGAAGTAAGGCAAGGGTGCATCCTTGCCCCGTTCCTTTTTTCACTATATATAAACAAACTAGAATCTGTATTGGTCCAGGAATGCAAGGATTTACCTGTAGTGGCAAATCACCCTATTCCGGCACTCCTGTACGCGAGCGGATAATGCGGTCCTAATGGCACGCACACCGCTGAGTCTCCAAAGGGTGGTAAATGTTTTTGTTAATTTTATGGCGAGCTTGGGCCTCATGGCAAATTGCTCCAAAACATTTACAATGAACTGCGGGACAGGACTAAAAAAGAAGACTAAGACGATTTTTATAAATTCAAAGGCCATAGAGTGTACTAAGACTTTTTCCTACCTGCGGATTTTATTCAATCACTTAGGGATGTGGTCACTGGCGATTAAAGCTAGAAGGTTGTTATTTGGTTAAATCGATTATGGCCTTGGTAAATTGCTGTAAATAATTAGGAAGACGTGCTCCTGCAGAACTTTTACCAATATATTGGGCAAAATGTGTATCCATTGCTACGTATGGAGCCGGAATTTGGGGTTTTGTAGGGGGTAACACCCTACAACTTGCAGAAAATATATTACTGGGGTCCCTCCTGGCCACCCCAGACAATACTTCAACCTACATATGCCACCAAGAACTTGGGGTACCATATTTAGAGGACATAGTTCAGATACAGCCTGTCCTCTTGTGGCACAGAGTATGGATTGCAGACGAGACAGATTTGAATAGGCAACTATTAAAGGACGCCTTGGTAGTGGATGGGGTCAGAAACATAACATGGCTAGACTATGTTAAAAAGTTTATGAGTAAACTAGGCCATCCTGAATATTATAAAGATGCATACACTATGCAAAATGTGTCCACGAAAGAACTAAAAGTAAGTTGTATGCATTACCTGGGCGAGGCAAGAACTGCAACTGACACTTGTAACGCCTACGATACAGCCATATATTGCTCTGATGATTTCTGATGATTATGAAAGGTTTCTCTTGATACACTTCAGGTTGAACATTTTACATCCATTATTAAGTTTCCCTGTACAAAATGATTGGTCGAGAGTTTTATGCAATTGCCCATGTGATGATGTTTCGGATCAATCGACATTACATATATTGTTTTTCTGCAAATGTTATTCCATACCAAGAAGGAGATGGATCATTCCTGTGCTTAAAAAATGTGGTATTAGACACTGTTACCCTGCATTTCTGATTCTTTTACAGCTAGATGATAATTTTATTATTGTATATGTTATCGCTTTTTTAAAAAGTGATTTAGGGGGCGTGGCCGAGACAGCGATGTGAGCGGACGTGTCTCGCCTGAGCTCCGTCGCCCCGCTGCTTGCTTTGGCCTGTTTCAGCGTAGTTTCGGGGGATCGCCCGCTTCTGGGGACCCCCCCTGAACCACCGATCCCGCTGGTGCCTTCTCTGGGCGGCGAACGGCGGCTGTGGAGCTCCCAGCGGTAGCGGCCCCGGCACCCGGGACCCTTGCAGTCGGCCGCTGGCCGCCATCTTCCCGTGGTCTCTCAGAGGCATACCTCGGCTGGCTCCCGGGGTGAGACCCGACGCAGCGCCTCGGGCGAGGCACCGGACCACCCCAGCGCCCATCTGTGGACTCCCTACCCCAGCAGGGTCGCCCCATCGCCGGCGGAGTCGCGCCGGAGCTGACGGAGCCGGGTTGTCCCGAGCGGAGCGCGCTGACCCTGGCCTGGGCACCGAATCTACGCGAGCTCCCGGCTTCCACGAGGGGCGCAGGCCCGGACGCGAGGGCCTGCCGGTACCCCTTCCACACGAGCCTCTGCCACACCACTCGTCGCTGGACCCACACGGTGAGCCACAGAGCGCGCTGACCCCCCTCCCCTCCCTGGCTGCAATCGCGGGGTTTGGCGGTTGACCTTCCCGCCATTTTTCCCCCTTGACGGAGAGCTGCGCCGCTCCACCGACTACCCTGAACTTTCTGGCGGCGACTTGGGGTCCAACCTAATCGCTACGTGCAGGCGGCCCGGAGCCCTGGTGGAACACGCTGACTCCTGCCTTCTGCCTACCCTGGCACCGGGCCCCGTGGAACTGCGACGCCTGGGGGGTCGTCCTGGACTCACTCTGGTCACCGCCTAGGGACAGCCTGTCGCCGGCGGAATCGCGCCGGAGCTGCTGGAACTGCGGCGGCCTTGGCGCCGAATCTACGTGAGCTCCCGGCCCTGCAAAGCCAGTAGGCCCTGCCACGAGGACAACCCGGTGGCCCATGCCCACGAACTTCTGCACCGTCGCCCGGCGCTGGACCCACCCGGTGAGCTGCAGCGCGCTGACCTCCTCCCTTCCCCGGCTGCCTCCCCGGGGGTCCGGCGGTTGCGGGGCCTGACAATTGAACTTTCCGCCTTCTTCTCCTCTCGGCGACACAGACACAGAGGAACCCTACTGGGGGGCCCTCGCTTGCCCTGCGCTTGCTGACGGCGACCTGGGGATCAGTCCGGTCGTTGCTTGCAGGCGGGCCCTGCTTCTTGGTGGACCCCGCATTCTATAGCTGTGCCCTCTGGCCCCCCCCTTGCTGAGGCCCGGTCCCGCCAAGCCTGGTGGGCCGCGGACCGGGCGCACCTGCCGCGCCTGCACGGGGACCCCGAGGACCTCGGCCTTCTGCTTTTCCCGCCGCATTTGGGGAGCTGTGACACCCGGGGGGCCCCCCGGGCACCCTCTAGCTGCTACTCAGGGGCTGACCGGACGCTGCGCTGAGACCTGGCCCTGACCCTGGTGGGGCATAGGGACTGCGCCTTGCCAGGGATCTCCGGCGGCCTCCACCTGTGGGCCTCAGGCCCGAACCACCGTGGGTCAGCTGTGCCCTTCCACGCTACACGCCACCCCTGCCTTGTCTCTGCCTGAACCCACCGGTTGAGCTGCCTACTCCCGCTCCAGCGGCCCTGCAACGTTCAGGCCCCCCCACCTTGAGTGCGCCCCGCGCCCTGCCAGCAGACGGACCCAGCGGGGAACAAACCGGACCCTCCGTCCGCGACGACCAGGGGGGCGTCAGTAGCTTCTATGTGGGGCAAAGCGGGCTCCTCATCGCCTTCCGGGGGCCCCCCAACAGCCTCGGGGGGTAAGCCCCTGCCGCCAGCCGACTCTCCACCGGTGACGCAGGCCTTCATGACCTCCTTCATGGCTGATCTGAAGACCGAAATCGGATCCCTCAGAACGGAGGTCCACACCTGTGTTAAGGAACTGCGCGGGGAAGTCACTGACCTCGGCGATCGAGTCGACGGCCTGGAGAAAACGGTTGACTCCCGCACCGAAGACCTGGAGCAGATCTGGCAGAGAGTGGCGACTCTAGAGGAACAACACATCCAGCTCCAGATCAAGCAGGAGGATTTGGAAAACAGGGGGCGACGCAACAACCTCCGCATACGGGGTGTGCCACTTGGAGAAGAAGGGACTAACACCATGGCCTACGTGGCCCTGCTCTTGCAGGCGGTGTGGGGTGAGGAGGACGCCCCCCCGCCACGCCTCGACCGTGCACACCGGGTCTTTGGAGCGGGAGGGAAAGCGGGCCTTCTGCCCGACATCGTCACTAGACTCCACTACTTTACCGAGAAGGAGGCCATCTTGAAGGCAGCCAGGGACAACCCGGACTTACAGTACGAGGGACACAGGATCCAGATCTTCCAGGACTTGGCCCCCACGACGCTCCATAGAAGGAAGGTCTTCCGCCCAATCACCGAGAAACTACGGACCCTCAATGTCTCCTACCAGTGGGGCCATCCTTTTGCTCTCATCTTCAAGTGGGAGGGCAAGCGTAGGGCTCTCCGATCCTATCGTGAGGCCGCACACCTGCTAGGCATGCCAGAATCCCCGGACCACAGCCCGGCTCGCCCCTCCCGCCCGGAGAGGGCCCCCCCACGTCCGGATTGGTCCACTGTGCTCCCCCGCAGGAGGTCCCCCCCAGTGGACACACTCTCTACTTCCCAGACCAAACAGGACATCATAGCACACATTCGCTCCCTCGAGGGCGATCGCGAGGAGCGGACCTCCCAGCCTTTTGCTTCTGGCTCGGAGGGTGGGGATCGCCCCTCAACGCCGGACGGACTCTGATCGCTGCTGTTACGCCTTGAGCTACCCTGAGCACACGCTCAACTCCTGGGCGCCTGGACTCGCCCTCATCTGCCACGGTGGCCTGACCCCACTGTTCCACACATGGCTGGCACCCTTCGCCTCTCCCTGATCAAGCTCCACGTTGCTGCATCCCAGCGCCCTGTGGGCGCCTGCTCGGGCTGACTGGTCCCCATGGACCCTGTGCACCCCCGAACTACTTTGAGGCAGCGGGGTGGACGGGCTCTGAGACAACTTGTCTTCATACTACTTCTCCAGATCTCCGCTCCCCCCCCCCCTTTGTCCCGTAGGAAGTGACATTCCTGAGTTCGTCCAAACCCTTGGGTAGAGGATGTCTGGTACCTGGGACACTGTACTTTGGGCCCGTTGGCCTGTTATGGTTCTGTTTTTACTCTGTGTCTTTTTCTCTTTCCTCCTCTCCTCTTTTCCTACTTCTCCCTTGCGCGCCCTTCTCTTCCTGTTCCCTCCCCGTGCTTGCGAAGGGGTGGTATGGTGGGACCTGCGGGGGCTGCTGTGCGGGCGCTGTGCTGACGCTTCTACTGCCCCGCCTGCGAGGGACCTCACTGGGCCAGGACTTGCGCGACCTCCACCTGCCTTAGCGCTATGACAGCAAACCTCCCCACTCCCCTGAAGGTCCTCTCACTCAACGTCAAGGGGCTCAACTCTCCCAATAAGCGTAGGCAGATATGGCGATACCTCCTGCACCACTCCCCTGACATAGTACTCCTCCAGGAGACGCACCTCCTCAGAGGGGACTCCGCGCGCATGGCACACCCTAGGTACCCCACACAGTTCTGGGCATCCTCTGGCGCCAAGACAGCGGGGGTGGCAATCCTCTGTAGGGCTGGCATTAAGCGGGGACCCGGGAAGCCCTTCAAAAGCACTGACGGACGCTTCCTCTGAACCACAGTACAGATAGGCTGTGCACAGCTCACTCTGGGATGTGTGTATGCTCCCAACCAGTCGCAGGACAAATATCTCCAGGCGATACTGCGGGAACACTTCCCGACCGGCGACGCTGCTACAATCCTGGGCGGCGACTTCAACCTTGTCTGGGACCCCGAGCTGGACCGCGCGGGCGGCCCCCTTAACGGCGCAGGGGCGATGTCCTCAACCCTCAAGACGCGGCTCACGGACCTGGGTCTTGCGGACGTGTGGCGCTATCACAATCCAGGGACCCGAGACTACTCCTTCTACTCGCACTCCCATCGGACATACTCCCGTATCGACTATCTGTTCACCTCCCTTGAACTAGCCCGAGACTCCTTGGCTACCGCTATTTCTGACATCTCTCTGTCGGACCACGCCCACGTGGAGCTGTTGCTGCAGGACCCTCAGACCCGTGCCCCTCGCGAACGCCGATGGGTGCTCCCGCCAACGGTTCTTCGCGACCCGGACGACGTCGATAGCATCCGTGACGCCATAGACTCGTACTTCACCGTTAATGACACCCCTGACATGCCCTTCCACACGGTGTGGGATGCCTTCAAAGCCACCATTCGGGGCCACATCACCTCCTTGGCGGCGGCGCGGAAGAAGGAGGCGTACAAGTTGGAAACCGACCTGGCCAGTGAGATCAAGCTGGCTGAGGCCCGAGACCGGGACGCCCCCAATCGGGCGACGAAAAGAACCCTTGCTAACCTCAGGGGGCAACTCCGCGCGCTACGCACTAACAAGGCGGAACTCTCCCTGCTTGCGCTCAAGCAACGGTACTATGAGGGGGGGGACAAGGTAGGTCGCCTGCTGGCTAGTAGGCTGCGGGCGCGCGCCGCTAGGGCCCACATTGCCAATGTCAAACGGCCGGATGGCACCCGAGTCACCTCTGAAAGGGCCAAACAGGCTGCGTTTGTTGATTACTACTCTTCTCTCTATGCTGAGGAACCCACCTCTGCGGAGGCACGGGAGGCCGTACTTGCGAACCTTGGGGGCTCCCCACTGTCCCCGGCATGTGCAGCCTCGCTGGAGGAACCCCTGCGGGAGGAGGAAGTGACAGAGGCGGTGGGGGACCTCCCCGTGGGGAAAACCCCAGGACCGGACGGCCTGCCACTGGCCTTCTATCGCCTGTTCCTGACACAGCTCCGTCCGCATCTGCTGCGCCTCTACAGCTCCTTTTCTGACGCCACTGGCCCATCCCCTGACATGGGCATGGCGGAAATAGCCTTGATCCCCAAACCTGGGAAGGACCCTGAACTGTGTGCCTCCTACCGCCCCATCGCCCTCCTTAACACCGACCTCAAAATTTATACCAAGATCCTGGCCAAACGGCTGGATCCGCATATGCCGGGTTTGGTGAACCCGGACCAAGTGGGCTTCATTCGGGACCGCCAGGGGGCTGACAATGTTCGCAGGTTGGCGCACCTAGTGGGAAAGGTACACCATTGGAAGATCCCGGCCTGCCTCCTCTCGCTAGACGCGGAAAAGGCCTTTGACCGGGTCGACTGGACCTTTCTGAAGGCGGTCCTCGAGAAGCTGGGTCTTGGCCCCACCATGATCTCCAGGTGCATGGCCCCCTACATCGGGCCACAGGCTAGGATCCGGGTCAACGGTCACCTGACACCGCCGCTCTCGATCCACAGGGGCACGAGGCAGGGATGCCCGCTTTCGCCGCTCCTGTTCGCCCTGGCGGTCGAACCACTGGCGGAGTTAATTAGGCGTGCTCCTGACATACATGGCATCCCCCACGGGGGACGTGCCAACAAGGTGGCGCTCTTTGCGGACGACCTGATCCTTACTCTCACGAACCCTCGGGTCTCCCTCCCTGCGGTGCATGACGCCCTCACGCTGTTCGAGCGGGCATCCGGCCTTAAAATTAACCACACCAAATCTTGGGCGCTTAATCTCACTATCCCTGAGGAGGAAGTCTCCTCCCTGAAGGGGGCCACGCCCTACCGCTGGGCGGGCGACCACATCAAGTACTTGGGTCTAGACCTCACCCCCCACCTCGACTCGTGGTCCTCGCGGAACTGGGCTCTCTGCCGTAAGGAAGTACTGGCGGACCTGCGGAAATGGAAGCCCCTGATGGTCTCCTGGCTGGGGCGGCTCAACGCGGTCAAGATGTCAATCCTCCCCCGCATCCTGTATGTCTTCCAGTGTCTCCCCACCCCGATACCGGTCCATTGCATCAAGCACCTCCAACGCGACCTCACGTCTTTCATATGGGGGGGCAAACGGCCCCGGTTCTCACAAAAAGTCCTCATGGAGCCGCGTGACAGGGGCGGCCTCGCCTGTCCGAATCTTCTCCACTACTACTGGGCGGCGCACCTCAGGTTCGTGATCGAGTGGGGCGCACGCGAAAGCGACAAACACTGGTTCCACATGGACCGAGTGGTTACGGGACGCACCATCTGGGACCTGCCCTGGCTGCCGCGGGCGGCGCGCTCCAGAAGTGCGTACATGGCGGTCCCCACGAGGACGGTTCTTGAGGTATGGGACAAAGTGGCAGTGTCCAAAGGTCTGACCACGTTCCCCTCCCCACATACCCCCATTGCAGGTAACCCGCACTTTCCTCCTGCTGCTCAGACCCGGGCGTTTGAGAACTGGACCCAGGGTGACTGTAGAGTTGCAGGTGATCTCTTTCTTGGTGGGTCGCCTAAATCGTGGCCGGACTGCAAGGAAGAATTCAACCTTCCTCGCACCGCCAGCTTGCAGTACGCGCAGCTGCGCCACTGGACCACGGGAGAAGATATGTACCAGGCTGCTTCCAGGGAGCACACTCCATTTGAGAAGCTGGCTCGCACCCTTGGGGGACTGAAGCGGCTCATCTCCCAAATCTACAATATCTTGCAACATCCCACCGCTCCACCTACACATCCATACCAGAGACAGTGGCAGACCGCCACTGGCTCTGACATCACACCGTCTCAATGGTCTAGACTCTGGAACGACATACCCAAATCCTACTGCAGCATCCCGCAGAGGGAGAACGCATACAAGATGTTAACACAATGGTACTACACCCCCCTGCGGCTCAGCAAAATGTTCCCTGCCTCCTCGCCGCTATGCTGGAGGTGTGGCGCTGCGACTGGCGACTTCATACACATCTGGTGGTCGTGCCCTGCCCTGGCTGTCTTTTGGAAGGAGGTCCTCAGTCACATTAAGGAGGTGTTGGGCTTCCCTCTCCCTGAGGAGGTTTGCACACTACTGCTAGGCGTACGACCCCCTGCACTTAAAGCACTCACGCGCAGCGACTGGATCCTCACCCTCCACATGCTAGGTGCTGCCAAACAACTCATTGCCCTGTATTGGAAGAGGGCCGAGCCACCACCGGTAGCCTCCTGGTTTGTGCGTCTCTGGCAGGTCCTGACCATGGAACTCCTTACGGCCCGGATACAATCAAGGGGGGTGCGCTTTAAGGCGGTGTGGGAACCTCTTGTGCGTCACCTGTGCTCCATCAGCTATGCCCGCCACATGCCTCCCAGACTCCGCGCTCTGCAACTGTTCGAGGACGCCCTTATCCCCGCTGATCCAAGCAGGCTTGGCCCATAGTCGCCTCCCCCCCCAGCACTGATTTGCGTCTTAGGCCCCTGGTAGACGAACGCAGGCACACCTCCCTGGCCCCTCTTCACCTCACCCCTGCTCTCCCATTTCCGACTTTCGCTTTCCTCCTACCTTGCCACTCTGGCTTCCGTCCCCCTTCGGGGCAGTTTGGTCCCTGTTGGGCCGTTGAAAATGTGACACCACTGCTCTCCTTTCCATAAGCGCCTCCACCGTACTGTGGCACACTGCCGACACACGGCTACTCCTTGCTTTCTGCTCCCTTAAGCCACGCGGCCGGCCCCCCCAGGGGTTGTAGGCAGGGCGCTGTGTTTAAAACTTCATCTCCCCTGGTTACCTGCTCCTATTGCCAATTTTTTCTCTCTGCGCGGCCGGCCCCGAAGAGGGGTTGTAGGCTTATCGCTGTGTTCACAATAAAAACAGATTTAAACAAAAAAAGGGATTTAGGTCTCGAAAATCAATTGTGATGTGACCCATTCAATTTTATGCATATTCAATTCTGAAAGCTGTTTTAATAGTTCTGATATATGCATTGAGCTATTATGGTTAACTGTAATAGTTACCGAATAAAGAACTTTTGATGAGAAGAGAGAGCTGCATCTTATGGTCTGGTTGGATTGAAAACTACTAAAGGCATGCTACCACAAACAGCCCTTTCTAACCCGAGTGCAACAGCTCACAAATCTGAAAAGAGAATAGCTCATACTTTATGAGATGCTTTTATAAAATGTAATACAATTAGTCTCCCCTGTACCTGCTCTTAGCTTTATGGGTCTGTATTATCAGGGCTCCTAGCTCATGTGGAGGGCTCCGATCAGCTAGTCAGGTTTACCCTTTAATGTTCCAGCCAAAGACCTCCAAGACTTTTAGTTTTCATATGAGCACCCGGTTAATCAGCTAGCAAAGGGCAGAGAACTATCTTTCCAAATATATCTTATCTGCGCAAAGAAGTACTAAAGGACAAGACAGGACAAGTTTTTATCTGGTTGGTTAACAGGAAGCAGTACAAGACCCATGCAGCAGCATCAGAGCTGTGCTGTAAGACAATGTCCAGTGGAGTCCACCACGAGGCCTCAAGAAGCTGTGGCTGCAACGCAATGTTAGCCCAGTAAGCTCCAGTTGTAGGGTCTGACAATTTCCAGCAACTACTGTGTTAGGCCTTAGTTGGATACCCTTATGAAGAGTGCCTTGATGCCATGTATGTGCTGATGATGCTCACCAGGAAGAAATGACGGTCACTAGTTTGCACAAGGCAATTTTAGTACAGAGGTTAAACATGTGGCAGTACTATCTATACTTAAGGACAGGTGTGTGTGGCTCTTCTGTGGTACATTTTCGGATTAGAGCTTAGGCCCCAATATTGTTCCTAGTGGGGTGGGGAAATAATGAAACTAGAAGAATCAGTTAAACATTATGGGCCAGATGTAGGAGCCCAAATACCGGTCGGTAACGACCGAATTCGGCCGTTACCGACCGGTATTTGGTGATTGGGATGTAGGGGCATCATTTTACAGATTCGGTAAATTTACCGAATCGGTAAATTTACCGATTCTGTAAAATACCGAATCAGTAATTTTACCGATTCTGTAAAACCCAGATGTAGGTGGGACTCTTCTGAGTCCCAAAGGCCTTACAGATTCAGTATTTTACCACCCAATCCAATTGGGTGGTAAAATACCGAATTCAGGTGTGCATGCACATATGTGCATGCACACCTGTGCAATGTGACACACAGACATGCCCGTGTGCCACATGGCACACAAGTCCGGAATTGGGGTGCTAGAGGGTGTCAAAGTGACACCCCCTGCACCCTTGCAGGATTCGGTATTTACCGAATCGGTAAATACCATAATGCCCATTGATTCCTATGGGCTTCAATGCCCATAGGAATCAATGGGCATTACCGAATCGGTATTTACAGAATCGGTAAATACCGAATCTTAACGATTCGGTATTTACAGAATCTGTAATACCTACATCTCCCCCCTTCATATTTACCGACTCTTAAATACCGAATCGGTAAAATTCGGTATTTAAGAGTCGGTAAATATGATTTACCTACATCTGGCCCTATATATCTAAAAAATTACCATTACCTGCACCAACCAAGAAAAGCAATTTATGTTGCTCAGTCTGGGGCAAATGTACATTTATCAGACTTCACCGTGCATGAGTCACCAGGGTTAGACTTTCCAGTGCCTTGCAAAAGAACTAAATTAGACCAATGCAATATCGATTTGAGGACCTTCCTTCCTGCTTTGTATTGGGCAGTGCCTCAAAAATGCACATAGCATTTCCTTAATCTTCAAGCTTTCACACTGTGGCGCCTCATCAGCCTGAACCATAGATGTCAACGCTTCATCAACTTGCAAGAAGCATTAAAAGCATCATTTAGCATGCTACATCAGTGCCAGCTTGGTGGTACTTTTTGGAGTGCTCTTCAATGTTTTCCTCTTGAAAGTTGCATAATAGTCACAAATGTTTTGTGCATGTTATGACCGGATTTGTGAATTTAACATTCTATTTTACAGTTGACAACAATAGAGTGCTAAATTTATGAATGAACATAATTAGTGTCTCCTCCTCAGACCATTATTTTGTCTTTTAAACGTCTACAAAGGAAACATCCAGCAGTCTAGCCAAAGGATGTCAACGCTCCATCAGCCTACAAGAAAGACAAAAGGACTCCTTTGGAATATGGTGGGCAGCTTGCTGTCCGTCAGGGTGCTGGAAGTAATTACCTCTACCAACCTTGCCAGACTACCACCCCCCATATTTAGAAATGTCTGTCAGTCATGTGGGGATCTCTGTGGCCTCAGAGGAGCCTCCACCATGATGGCTCATCTGAAGACACAGACATTTTGGTGAGCAGCTGCCATGTTTGAAGCAGCCCCTCAGAAAACATTTTGGTTTTCCAAAAACAAAATCCACATTGAAAGTACATACCTGTCTGCCAGGAGGGTAGTTAAAACCAACGAAATTGCATTTTTGTGTGTATTCACAAATATCCCAATAGTTTTCATATTTAATTTGCCCACCTAAAGTAAGTTCCAGTAAGGATGCACAAGAATGGTGTGGACCATTTGGAAAGATAACATGGGTATGAGAAATGGAATTTCCCACAGACACAAATCTTTTATCAGAATTAGAAGAAAACTAAGTCAAGTGCCTTCACAGCTTTAAGGGAATTAGAAATCAGGCGAACTTTCATTGGTGTAAATGTCACTGATTTCAGGGAAAACATATACATCAAAATGTATTATTTATGTGGATTTCCATAGGTAGTGCTGGTGGCCTTTATGAATTGTGATGTGGGAATCTTTAGAACTCAAACAAAGAAATTTATTTATGGTTGTTTTGCATATGATTGCCAACCTCATTGTTTGTCGAACAAAACTTACGTGATCGATCTCTGAGATGTTCTACTAAATCTCACGCTCCCTCTAGGGGTATGATACCAGACTACTGTAACCAACATATCATCTGTCACAAATAGTATGTCTTAAATATAAACTGCAAAATATCCTTCCATTGGAGTTAATAATAGAAAACATACACGCAAATAAACAATATTTTTGTAAATGATATCTAGCTAACAAAATTTCCGTCAGACTTTTGCTAGCAATATTATGACATACAACCTGTCAAACTATGAAAGGTAGAGCCAAATGTACCCAAGAGACTCTTTCACTTCACTCATGTTTGTGAAAATGATACAGGTTGTTGTGCAAGCTCTTGAGTAGCAAATATAAGATTTACCTATCCTAGGGCATACAGATTCAGTTTCCTTGAACTCAGAAATGAATGGAATTAATAATTTAATCATGCATTGGCACCTATTTATGTATGTTTTCAAAACTATTTCCTCATGTCTTTTGTTGCTATGTCTCAATAAACAGTACAGCGTAGCGTGGATTTTTTTTAAAGTTTGAAAGATGAAGTTTATTTAGCATTTCATATGATATCATAAATGAGAATGCAATCATGTAAAACAAAATTAGAAGAGTATTAGAAGAAACAGTAATAAGAAAAATAATTTACAGGACAGCAGAAGAAAATTGAAAAGGCAAAAGAGCAAATATCCTTTGAGAAAATGACAGATATACAATATCATTGCTAAAACAGAAGAGATAAATGTACATTAGTGAATAAATATGTACCAATTATACATAACAGCAGGGCCGTACTGGCCGTAGCATGCACCGGCTATTTTTCCGGTAGGCCGGAAGGGTGGGTGCCGGTTGTGGAACTGTGGGGGCCGGTTTTGTTACTGGCTGCCGGTTTTGGAGGAGTGTCACTCCTCATCCCACTGCCGCGCTACTGTGGCCGGGTGAGCAGATTGCCAGGGCTGCTTGCAGTTCCCAGTCTGCCCATGCATAACAGTGGTAAAGAGTCATTGAGGTTTTGGTACCTATTCAATCTGAGGATCATGTGAATTTGGCAGATTTTGCAGTAGAGGCCAGGAAAGTTGTCACAGATAGTCATAGATAGCCAAAGGATGTCTCTTTTAATGGCAAGAGATAATGGGTTGACATACATACTGTCAAGTCTGTGATTATAGCAAACATCGTACCACCATGCTTGAAAAGATATATTGGAAGAATCTTTCCATGATTTGGTGATACTTGGAAAGGCAACTGCAAGAAGTAAATCCAATACATCAACCTTTGCAGAATGAGAAAACCAATCCTCTAATATTCTACCTAGAAATATATTTTTGAAGTGAACAGGGACTTGTGCGTGAAAAACAGCATTTATCTGTTTCCAGACTTTCAATCAGAATTGACATGCAGAGGAGCATTCAAAAAGCATATGTTGTTGTCAGAGGGAGTGGTATTGCAAGATCAACAGTAGGAGGAGGTAGGACTAATTCTGTGTAAAGTGATTGGGGTAAGCAACAGCCTGTTATAAATAAAAAGTAAAGCGTGAGTAGTATTAGCTAGAGGATTTCCTTAACTTAAGTCAAATCTTGTTCCATAACGGTATTGAAAAAGAGGTGTCTAAGTCACATTCCCATTGCAAGTCCACATCAGTCTTGTCTCGATCTTCTGGAAGAGCGGTTATTTTATTATAAATTTAGGATGCTAAAGAAAAGAATAACAAGGATGTGGTCAATTGGGGGATAGGAGTAGTAGAAATTATATCATGTGAAATGCATTCCTAGTCAGATTGAATTGCAGATATTAATGAGATATATTTAATAGAGTATTAAGGAGGAAAGGAAAAAATTGTTGAGCTTGTACAAAAGGAAGGTAATAATCATAATCTAAATGTTGATAAAATAATTTCTGATGTTTTCATGCCAGGACTGTCCAAAAATAATTGTATTATTAATTTTCACATATTTATTATGCTAGATTGAGGAATGAAGGAATTGTTCTTTGATACGATAATGGAGGACAAAAACAGGACATAGAAGTTAACGTGCATTTTTTAGGATAGGGAGAAATATAGACAGAGGTTTCTGAATGAAAGCCAGAAATTCACAAAAAGAAAAACGATAAAGAAAAACATTTTCAATGTCAACCCAAAAGGGAGATGTAATAGATTTGTCTTTGGTTAGGGAAAAAGAGGCTTGCTGAAAAACATGCAGTACGATAAGAACAAAAATCTGGAAAATGTACACCTCCCATTTGTTTGGGAAACATACATATTTGAAAGTTGTGTTTTTGAAAGAACATACAGGATTTGTAATTATTCCATACAAAATTGGATAAAATAGACTACAGTTTTTTAAAGACAAGGGATATTTATAGGACTATTAGATAGGTAGAACCGTATTATCTGAACTAACATCTTCAGGGTGACTAGTCGACCCAACGTAGAAAAAAACAGAGGGTTCCATCTAGATGTAAGTGAAGTCAGAGTTGTGGGGACCTGTTTCATTTTAGTAGAAACAGTTTCTTTGAAGGAGGGTGAGAACCAAAGACCAAAGTATTGGATGTTATCTTGATTCCCATTTAAATAAGAGGAACTGACGTTCGCATGAAAGCATAATTTATTTAAAGGGAGTATTTCATATTTATCCTTATTGAATTTATATTTTGTAAGAGAAGCGAAGTTTGTGACTACCGTTAAGAAGGCTGGTAAAGAAGTTTGTGAATGTGACATGAAGAGAAGAATACTGTTAGCATAAATGGAGAATTTTTATTAGTTATCTCCATATTGGAACACCATGAATGTCTGAATTCATACAAAGTTTTATCAGAAAGGGTTCTAGCGCAAGAATAAATAATAGGGGACAGAGAGGGCTACCTTGAACAACACCTCGATGGAGTGAAAATGGTGAGAAGATATTACCATTTGCAATGATGGAGGCTTTGGGAGATGAGTATAACACAGAAAATAAATTAATACCTTTAGCATCAAACCCAAGCCAAGAAAGAGAGTAGAAACTAAATGGCCAATCAAATTGATTAATCACCTTTTCAGCATCTAAAGAAATGGCTGCTAAAGAGTTTCTATATGATTTGGATTTACTTAAGACATTAAAAAATAGTCTAGTGCTATCAGCGATGTGTTGTCCTTAAATGAAGCCAGATTGTTTCTCTGCTATTAATTGAGGAAGTGAAGGATTGAGACGAATGGCAAGAATTTTAGCAAAAATTGTATAACATAAATTAACAGGGGAGATGGGTCTGCAATTTTTATATAGTTTTGAATCTTTATTTTCTTTGGGAAGAAACCATATGATATTACAGCTTCTTGAAAGGAACCTCCAGCAGAGTTAGAGGATATAAAGTACTAAAGAAATTATTTAATGCAGGAGTTAGTAATTTGGAAAAATGTCAATAAGATTCTATAGTAAAACCATCAGGTCCTGGGGCTTTCCCTTTTCTGACTGAAAGCATAGCAGAAAGAATATCTTCAATAAGAATGTCATCATATGGTGAGGAGAAATGTATATCGGGGATAAGAGATGGTTTCATGGAAGATAAATATTGAAGAATATCCTCCTGAGAAGCCTGTAATTTAGGAGTATATAGATTATAGAAGTAATTAGTGAATTCCAATAAGATATCTTTATATTTATTAACAATAGGATTATTAGCAAACAAGATAGATCCTACTTTCATGTTATCTTTTTTATTTTTAAGGTAATTAGCAAGAAGCTTCCCAGCCCTGTTCTGTCCTACCTAATACTCAGCCCTGGATTTAGGGAGATATGAAGTGGTGTTTTCCTTTGAAATCTTATTAGGGCAAATTTGGTTTGAATTAGTTCATCCAAGCATGTTTTAGACTTAGAAGTGTAGTTTGTATGTTCTAATTGTTTAATATGGTGCATAGTTTGTAATAATTTTTTAGAGGATTACTTTTTCTTGCGGGCCACAAAGAAAATGATGAAATCTCCAAAGGCAGCTTTGAAAGTATCACAGATAGTCTGAGGTGTTTTCTTACCAATAAAAAGTCTTTTGCTAAGTTCTCAAAGTGACGAGTAAAATTAGGATCAAGGAGAAGAGAACTAATGAATCTCCACTGCTTGTTTCCACAAGTATGGAGGATGAGATCTAAACCTGGAGTGGTGTGCCTCACTGGTTAGAGGCGGCAGACCCGGAAGCAGAGAACGGCCCGGGACCAGGGTTCAATTCCTGATGCGGCAGGGTCGTGGACCAGGGTCAGCGGACTCGATAATTCTCGCCTCGGTGCCTACTCTAACCAGGGATCACACTCGGCAACTCTGGGCATTAGCTTGGCTCATCTCTACAACGGCCCCCCACATTCGCCGGGGATGCCTGGTTTCACCTTGGAGATACCCAGTAGGGACCATCTCACAGGGATAGCCAGAACGGGTTCCCCAGCGGTCTACAGCGCCACGACGCCTCAGGGCAGCAGTGCGCTTTACAAGACACATACATTTACATTTACAACCTAATGTAACCGGGGCATGGACAGAAATTAATATGGAACCAATTTCTGACTGTATAATGTGTTGCGTAAGAGATTGTGAGACAAATAAATAGTAAATACTAGATTAAGAAAAATGGTCAGGGAAGAAAAAAAAAGTGTTCTTGTATGATAGGGTTACAAAGTCTCTGCACATCAATTAAAGATCTGTGTTTGTAGTAGAAGTGAATTGTGAATGCATGGGTGATGAGATAAACTTAGATTTGGAATAGCGATCAATGAAGGGACTCTTAACCATGCTGCAATCACCTCCAAAAATTAAATAATCATCAGTGCGACTCATTAATTTAGATAACTTTTCAGGCTAAAACGATCTATCTATCTGTATAGGAGCTTTGACCTTCAAGATTGTTATAGGTATCTTATTGATAGGGATGGAAGCAGGAACCCATATGCCCATGGAATCTGAGTCTTGGGAAATAATTTGAATGTCTAAGGATTTATTGCAGGGCATAGCCACTCCATTACATTTCCCTGTACCTGGGGAAGAAATAATATGCCCAATCCACAGCTTTTTTAAAGTTTAACAATTTCTTTTTCTGCCACATGATTTTCTTGTAACATGACAATATTGTCTTTTAGCTTAGAGAGGTATGTTAATACGTTTGATGTTTTATAGGATAACCCAAACTATTAATATTCCATGAAACAATTCTTAAAGTCATTGAAAGTGTAGCAAAAAATCTATAACATTTTGTATATAACAATAACAATCAAAAAGCATTAACAATATAGATATAATCAAGTAATTGGAAAAGAAAGCAATGAGTAGACAATATGAAAGGATATTATAAGAAATGTCAGGAACATCCAGAAGAGAGAAGAGATACAAAAAGAGAGGAAGGGGTAAAAAAAGGAAAGAGAGGAAAATGGACAGCAGATATAATAGAGAAAATAACAAATAGAGCATACCTATATAACAGACCAATAGTTGAGAGTGGTAGAGCCACATAAGGGAATAACACAACCAAACTCCGAAGCAGATGACAAAGGAGGGAAGACCAGACCACATAAAATGATATCAAGGAATTCTTCCAGACATACGGAATGTGCCCAAACGGAGGGAGACAAACAGATTAGCAACAAATTAAAAAATATACAATGTGAAACATTCAACAAGCTACATAACTGGCAGGTAATGGATCATAACAGGGTGATCTCCGACCCTCGGCTATGTCCACTGTCTCCCTGCAGCTCCACTGTGCCGTCTCTTGCCTCCAGACCCTGAATTCCTCCTTGGGAGGTTCGAGGTGCTTGCACGTTCCTGCGCCTGCTGCCCGCTCCAACTGGGACCAGACTGCCTGCAATCACAGTAACCTTTCTCAGGCGTTTTTTCTTCTTAATTTTCCCTGTTGTGCCACTGTTGTGCCCATCTGTGTCTTGCTCTAATTCCACCACTCTTTTTATTTTGTCGTGCCTCCCGGTTCCATTTGCCTTTTGCCGCTGCTGCCCCTGCTGCCCCTTCCCCTGGAATTCCCCCGCTCCCGCCTCCTAGCCTCTCCCCCTCCCACATCCCCTACTTAATGGTGGCAGCTACACGGCCGCGGCGCCAGCCGGTTCAATGCACTCCATAGGCAAGCTTGTCTGCGCCCGTCCGCGACCCGACCGCGACCCGACCGCGGCCAGCCCCAGGAACCCTGGACCTCCTACTACACAATCGCTAAGACACCACTACCATCCTTGCACTCAACCCTGGAAGACTTAGAGAATGCCAACAGGCCTCGCTGAACACGACCCACGGCCAGTTCTCCTGCCTTCACTGCTGCCAGAACCTCACCGCCACCCCGGCCTCCAACACCGCCTATGCCAGCACCGGCAACACCCTAAAATGCATCCTCCTCAACGTACGTTCCGTACACAAACATGCTATGGAAATCTGGAGCCTGACATCACCTTCTTCACAGAGACCTGGGCCAACGCATCCTCTGCCCCGACATCAGCAACGCCATCCCAGATGGATACAGGATACAGAGGAAAGAACGCCCCAACCACCCAGGAGGGGGCCTCACCATCGCCCACAAAAGCACCCTCTGCCTCACCACCTCCAGTCAAACCTTCCCCTCTGCTGAACACCTGCACTTCCAGATCCAGACCACCCCGAAAACCACACTCTGAGAAACCCTCATCTACAGACACCCCGGCCCCCAAACACCCTTCGCCACCACCATCACCGACTTCATTGCACCCCACGCCATTGCCTCAACAAACTACATACTCATTGGAGACCTGAACTTCTACCTAGACAACCCCAGCGACCCCAACTCCCTTCGTGACAACCTCACCAGTATCGGAGTTAAACAACTCGTCAACACACCGACACAGAGAAGGACACACCCTCGACCCATCTTCGTGGCAGGAAACAGAGTCTAACTCAGCCACACAAAGCAGCTGCCATAGACTGACCACCACTGCGTACACTTCTCCATCAACAAACCCAAGGCACCTAAACCAGCCCCACGCCGACCATGAAGGAACTGGAGCAAGGTTACCGACGAGCAACTTAACTCCACCCTCACCCGAGACAACCGCACCTGGGCAACTGACGCAAATGATGCAGCCAGGGAACTCCACACCGGGATCTACGACTGCGCACACGCGCTCGCCCTGCTACACAACCCCGACAGACAATGGTCCAGAAAAGCTGCCTGGATCACCACCGCTCTCCAAGATGCCAGACCCACCTGCAGACGCCTGGAGAAGAACTGGAGAAGCACCAAGACAACCAAAAACCACACCACCCACAAGGACGCCATGACGGACTACCACAACCAGATTAGAGCCACCAAGAGGAACTTAATCCACAACAAAATCCTGGCCAACTCCAAGGAACTTTTCAGTGTCATTCAAGATTTCACCAACCCAAGCAGAGAAGCCACAGCCACCACCCCATCCCAAGACCTCTGCAACAAGCTTGGAACCTATTTCTACCTCAAGATCAAAAACCTATACGGCAACTTCATAGACCATCCACCAAGCGCCACAGACGGCCCATGGCCCCCAGAAACACCAGCCAGCCCACCATCTCCAACTGGACATCAATCACGGCCGAAGACACCGCCTCGGCCATGAAAAGCATCCCCTCGGGGGCACCCACTGCCCCCTCACATCTACCACAGAGCCACGGCCGACATCGCACCCGAACTACAACACACCATCAACACCACCTTCAAAACAGGCACCTTCCCAGATGACTGGAAGTGCACAAAAGTCAGACCCCAGCTCAAGAAGCCCACAGCTGACACCACCGACCTCAAGAACTATCGGCCCATTATGCTTCTCCCCTTCACAGCCAAAGTTGCAGAGAAAACAGTCAACAGGAAACTGACACGATTCATTGAAGAGAACGCCGTCTTCGACCCATCCCAATCCAGATTACGAAGCAATCACGGCACAGAGACCGCCCTACTTGCCGCCACAGACGACATCCGCACCCTCCCGGACCAAGGCCACTCTGTATCCCTCATCCTACTTGACACCGTCTCCCACCGCAAATTAGTCACCAGACTATACAACTCAAGCATACCAGGAACAGCCCTGGACTGGATCCGATCATTCCTCACCGGAAGTAGCCAAAGGATCAGACTCCCACCCTTGCTCTCCGACCCCATGAAAATCACCTGTGGAGTCCCACGGGGTTCACCCCTGATCCCCACCCACTTCAACATCTACATGGCCCCCCTTGCAGCCATCTCTGACAACACGGCCTCAACATCGTATCCTATGCCGACGACACCCATCTCACCCTCTCCCTCACCAAAGATCCCACCACTGTCAAACTCAACTTCCAGAAAGGAATGCAAGACATCGCAGTCTGGATGACCAATAGCTCCCTGAAGCTCAATGCTGAGAAGACAGAAGTCCTCATCCTCGGTACCACCCCTTCTGCATGGGAAAGCACCTGGTGGCCGACCGCCCTCAGAAGCCCACCTACCCCCTCAGACCATGCCATGAACATCGGCATCGTACTTGACACATCACTCACCATGAACCGACAGGTCAACGTCATCACCTCCAGCTGCTTCAACACCCTTTGAATCCTCCGCAAGACCTTCAAGTGGATCCCCCTGAGTCAATGAATACAGTCACCCATGCACACATCACCAGCAGACTGGACTATGGAAACGCACTCTACGCCAGCATCAACACGTCCCTAACCCGCAAACTCCAGACAATGCAGAACACAGCCACCAGACTCGTCCTTGGCTTCCCCCGACACGAACACATCAGTCAACACCTACGAAGTCTCCACTGGCTCCCCATAGAGAAAAGAGTCTCTTTCAAAATCCTCACTCAAATCTACAAATGCCTACACAACAACGGACCTAAATATCTCAATGATAGAATCAACTTCCACATACCCAATAGAAACCTCCGATCTTCCAATCTCGCACTGGCCAAAACCCTGCGCATCCACAGAGCCAGAGCAGGTGGAAGATCCTTCTCTCACATTGCAGCCAAGACCTGGAACGAGCTATCAGCAAACATCAGACGCTCCCCCTTCCTGAACATCTTCAAGGAGACCCTCAAAACCTGGCTCTCCGGCTAAACAGATCTGCGGATCCCCCCTCAGCTCCTTCAGACCCTCACGGGTGAGTAGCGTGCTTACAATTCCCTGAATGATTGATTGATTGATATATCAGTCATAGCTTATAAGGAGAAATAGTTGAACTCAGGAAAATCAAGTAACATTAAATTTTTAGGTGTCCATCGACTCTCCTCTGCAGCACTCAATAAAGTTTTGCAGAAGAGAAGTATTTTCATATGAAGTAGTCTTGTTATTGTAAGTCACAATGAATAAACAAGGGTGAAAAAGATCAAATCTGGCATTTAGAGAGCAAAGAGCTGGTCGCATATCAGGAAATTTCTTCCTTCTGTCTACTGTAGCTTTGGCAAAGTCCTGCACAAAAAATAGATTGGATCCGGCCCATGAAATGCGACCTTTGGTCTTGGCTGCTTTGATAAAATTTAGCAAGTCTAAATATTCTAAGAAATAAATGATAACTCCTCTTGGTTTCTGTGAAGATGGTGGAGAGCAATAGGAGTGACTAAGTTTGTGTGCCCGTTGTATGTTTTAGAGAGAGGAGGTAGGAAGATCTAAGACCTTAGGAAGAACTTATTGGAAAAAAGATGTGGGGTCCGAGCCTTCTACTCCTTCAACCAGACCGTAAATGCATAGGTTGTTTCTTCTGTTACGGTTCTCCATGTCTTTGGCATGTCTTTTTAAACACAACACTTCAGATTGAAATACCTTTACAGTCTGCACAGTATATTCAAGAACCTCACCCTTCGCTCCATCTGAGTAACTCTGTCCTCTATGCGAGTCTATTTATCATCCAGATTTTGACGTTGCTTATAGGTATACTCCATGCAAGGCTTAAACATATTGATTTCCTCAAGAAAAAGCTCCAATTAGATTGCTGTAGTAGGTTTTATGGGGGAGGAGGATCCTTTTATTAGCGGAGAAATTGGAAGTTGAGGAGAAGCTAGGAGGGCATTTTGGAGGCAGACAAGGACGTAGCACCAACTTAATTAGAAGAAGGCAATGATAAATCCTGGCTGCTACCTACAGAGTCCTCCATATTCTCCACAACCAAGAAAAAGGTGAAGGCTGTAACTCTGGTAATAGTGTTGGCAACCACTTGGTGTAGGAGCTTGGAGCTTGAGATTCTTGGTCTTGTGGGGACGCCATAGCATAAAATTAGCAACATGGACACTACAGGAATGTACTGCTGAAGACTGCCAAAATATGAGCAAACCAATAGTCTTTGAAAAAAGCCAGAGTTAATTCGGACAAGCAAACAACACTAACAATGTTATTGAAAATATATTGAAAGAAACACAATGATATTATATTCTTTCCATTGAGTTTCTAGAAGAGATGAGGTTATTAGGTGAGAAAAGCAGTAATATCATCACTGAAGATAAAAACAAAATGGCGTGCGTGACATTCCCGTCACCGCACCCACTGAGGTTTACTAAATGAACTCATGAAGATATATATTAGAGGAAATAAACCCATTGGTATTATAGTCCATCCATGAAGCTTTGTTAAAGAGGCGGTGTTTTGAAATTGGAGAAATGAGAGCACCGAAATTAAATATAAAGAAACAAAACGAAATGGAAGCCATGACCATCCAGTCAGAGCACCCGCCAAATTTCTCAAAACATAGTCATGAAAATAGCAAGGAAACATCCATGCGACACACCTTCAGAGGTAGAAGGAATTCCCTCATCGATATCCAGGAAAAGGTTTTCTTAAACATGTGTGTGGTTCGTCTTCCCACCTCACACAAAGGTGACCATCCCGGTTTGGCGCCTGTATGGTGAAGATTTGAAATAACAGATTAGGTCAAGAGCAGAGCTAGAAGATCCAGTGTACTACTCTGGCATTTTGATGATGGGCTGCAGTTCCAGAGACTTCTTTCAGTTTACGATGGGTTGCTATTCCTCAACATACCTACATGGCCATATTATAGCCAGTGATCAACTTAAAGAGTACCATTTATGGCTGAATCAACGGAACCCCAACATCCAATTCACTTTGGAATCAAGCAACAAATCCATACCCTTTTTGGACATCTCCATTTATGTGGAGAATGATCACCTTTTGACCACACTTTACAGAAAACCGACAGAGCGGAATTCTCTGCTACAATATGGAAGCCACCATCCGAGAGGCCTGAGAGACAACCTACCTGTGGGCCAGTTTCTGAGAATTAGAAGAAACTGTTCTACACGGACCAACTACATCAAGGAGTCTGAGATCCTTAATGAGCGCCTTATATCCCGTGGCTACCCAGCACGAATGGTTAGACGTGCCAGAAAACGAGCTTGGTATAACCCGCGAGGGATTTTGCTGAATCCTGAAGCCCGCGATGCCCGTGAGATGAACCGGATGATCTGTGTCACAACGTTCACCACAAGGAGTAACGAGGTCAAACAAGTTATCAACAAGAATTGGCCGCTTATAGCTGATGAGATTGATCAACCACAGCTCCCCCTCCATTCCTTCAAAAGGTCAAGAAACATTCGAGATATGGTGGTTCAGTCATTTTTGGAACCCGAGACACCTCCCACACTCACTAGCCTATGGAACTTACCACCTGTGATAGGTCACTTCAGATGTGGTACCTGCACAGCTTGTGAGACTACCATTCAGACCAAAACTTTCACACATGGCGAGCAGGTCTTCACATTAAAACATCACACTAACTGCAACACCAACAGTGTGATCTACATAATAACATGTCCATGCAACAAAGTGTATGTTGGACAAACGCAGCAAAAAATAAAAGCTCGGATTTTCTCACATTGCAGCAGGCTACGCTGCAAGCTCCTAGGGGCCCCCCTGGTAGACCATTGGCAGAACACAGGACATACTGTGTCAGACTTAAAGTGGTTGGTAATTGAGAAGGTGTCCCTAGGGAGGAGAGGTGGTAATCTAGCATCTGTCTTGAATTTGCGAGAATGTAAATGGATGTCCCTCCTAGATTCAATTAAAAATGGCTTAAACGAGCAGGATGGCAGCCTTGCCCAATTGGCTGCATTAAGATGATGGATTTGTTTGTACTGTTGTCACTATAGGCTGTACCATGTTACTTATGAGGTGCATGGTTCCTTCTAAATTGTTACATTCATGGTTTACTCGTTTACACCACCATGTTGGTTAGGTGCACGAGTCCAACAATTCTCTGCTGTCCCATAATAAATGATCTGGTTTGCGATGTGCTGGCTCACCTACACTCCCATGTTTGGGTAGTGCGTGAGCGCAATACATTATGAATTCTCATTCTAAATTGTTACATTCATGGGTTACCCGTCTACACCACCATGTTGGTTAGGTGCACGAATCCAACAATTCTCTGCTGTCCCATAATTAAATGATCTGGCTCGCCTACACTCCCATGTTTGGGTAGTGCGTGAGCGCAATACATTATGAATTCTCATTCTACCACCCAGCCTAACATATGTATCAGATTTGTTAAGTTAATCCTGGGGTCGATTTAATCATACACTTTTCTGGCGCATGTGATTTTTCTATATGTGATTTTTCTATATTTGATTTAGTGTCAAGGTTGATACGCTTTGGCTTTTCTGAATACCCTATTTGGGTTCACAGCCTTAAACTTAATCACCCAGCGATACGACGCAATAATTACATTATAGCTTTAACCAAAGTCATATGATGGCTCTGCCCCCACACGCCGCGTAGCGGCTGACGTTGTTCTGCAGAACTGGACGAGGCAGTAACTCTTCTATATCTACCTCCCACGTCAAGTGGCAGGCTCCGCCCCTAAACTCTGCGTAGCGGTTGACGGAGTTCTGTGGAGTCGTTTAATCGGACTGAAGGCTTTCGCCTCGTCTCAATTGCTGCAAGTAAGTGTTTATTTCAGGCGCCCTGACCCCTATCTCTCATAGAAACGAGAACGATTTCCCTCATTGCGATTTCTTCGGTTCACAGGATTCAATCGTGACAGCACCAAGTCGGCCGATTTTTCATGGCGACCGATGTGGGTCCTGGTGGTTTCCTTTCCACCTAAAAGCAGCGTGGACCTACATAAGTTAGTAATCTTTTTGTGACTCACGTATTGTTCCCAGTGGCCCATAACGCTCACATGTGATCATTATTCACTAAATCTTGGTTCTGCATTGAGTGCCCAACTTATGTTTGACTCACGTTTAAACTGCTTCTAGTGGCACATAGCGGTTATATATGCTCATTAATGGCCATTAATTCTCGATCCGGCGCTGAGCCCCTATTTAATGGTTGACATTCTTGCCCATGCTGAACGGACATGCTCATAACATTTGTAGTGTTTCCATTGTGAACCTACATGTCAATCCTTCATCCAAACGTTATGTTTCCATCCAGATTTGCCAGTTAGTTCTGCAGTAGACCAGCACATCGACCACATTGTCGTGGCAACTATCTCCAAGGAGTTAGTTTGACTACATTAAAGGTAATTTGTTCTCATATTTGGGATTCTGGAACTCTTAATTTGTTGGTTTAGCCATTTCATCTTGTCCGTGTAATGGTCATTTACCATTACCCACTTACACATGTATTAATGACCACCTGTGGTTTCATCCACAGTTTACAGTCTTCTCGGAACCAGTTTCCTTCCCATTGGGAGCAGTACATCAATTGGATTATCTACTGCATTGGTTCTTTTCCTATTACAAGTGAGTCTCCCCAGTAGACAATGTATTCTAATTATTTCTTGTTGGCTAGTGTTTCCTTCTGTAATTGAGTGTTCTTTTTGGTAATTTAGATTTATACTACTGAGCTTGAGTATGATATGTCGCGCACTCCGCTCCCAGTTCCCCCTGTCCAGAGGTCCCATCGACCCGGACCCCATGGTGCAATTTTGCCTTGATTAATCAACCTTTATGGTTTACAGGACAGTGACTGTGATGTCAAGCTTAATTTGAAGTTTCTGATATTGGCTTTAATTTTACAGATAGGACGGCCCCACTTCGTCCCTTCCCTCACTATAACGGTCCTGATGAAGACCCCGGCAAAGGACTTAATTTAGCCTACTAATAGGGGTCGAAACGTCGACGACTCTTAACCCTTGGACGTCCGGCACATCCCCTGGATTACACTAAACTGTAAATGTGACCGTAGAATGTCCTCAGATGAACTGTGTGTTCAATAATTGTCTCAATTCATATAGGCTGTTTGGTTTTTGGAATAATTTCCAATTCCTGATTTGACTCTTGTATTTATTTACATCTTGTTTACTTGTGTACTTTCCCTTACCTCTTCACAGCCCTTGAGCACCTTTTCCCTCTTCCCTTCCCTTCCCAACTTGGGGCTTTTTCAACTTTCGAATTTCTCACTCTTCTTAAAGTGATTGTAAAAATGCTTTATTAAATCTAAATGTAGTGTTGTTGAATAAACTACAACTTTCTCTTTAGAATCAACTTCTTATCTTCATTTAAACTTATAAGTGTGTTCTTGTGTGTTTAAACGTTCTCTTCACGGGGACCCCTTCTTTACATTTACTACATATTATAGCCATGGCCTCCTGCAATGTGAGGCTGATTTGAACTTTTTTACATAGCCACTTTTAGTTTAAAATATTATAATGTATAATGTAATGCCAGTAAGAAATATTAATCAATATTCGCTCAAAAGCACCGGAGAGTGTTTTCCTACTTTTCTCAAGCTATTTTCTTATTTGCGGGGTGGATGAAAGCTTAACTAGTAAATCAATGCACTCTCTACACACAGACAAACTAATCCTACGTCAATATAAACATGTGACCAAACACTGCCATGACACAGGCGCAGATATCAGCCTTCCACCTCCTCAATTTGAATCCTAATTAAGTCCCATTGCTCCCTTCACATTTCCAAATTAGCTTCCAGGGTCAACAGTTTGTTGGAGAATATGAACTTTGTAGCGGTATGTCCTTGCTGTGGATCTACACCTTCAGCCATGGGTCAGCATCCTTTCTCATCATCACTATTATTTTGCATAGGCTCTTTTGCATCCCCTCCAAATCTTGGTACAAGCCTTCCTTTCTTCCTTTACACCGAATCCTGCGAGCTGGACTTGAGATCCACTTTTGTCTGAGCCACTTCCTCCTGTCTGGATGCATGTCTGTGTTTAGCGGTTTATGTGGCATTGCTTGAACATGTCGCCTTTATGCTTGCCAGTAAACATTGATGCCTGTGCAGCCTTCTTAGATTTGTTTATTTGGCATTCACCTTCCCTTAAATATGGCCTTAATATGTGAACATCTCAGCCACAAATTCCTCACCTCCTTCTCACCTATTCATGGGCCTTCCCATTACATTTATGTCTAGATTTCTCCATCCTATCCTTTCAAGAGCATTACCTGGCAATGGGTGCTCAAGGCAGGGTGTCCCATTTAGTTGCCTTTGCTACATTCATCCATTCACTTTACAGTTGGTGTCATATTCACTCCCATGGGTCTAAGCCCTTCAGCCCTCTCCCCTCCAATAGCAGCCACTGACTTGCATGACTATGACAACCATTCTGTGCAGGCCTCACTGTAAGTCTTTTCCCAGTGTGCTTAATTTCCTTACTTTGGTCAATCATTGTCTTGAGCTGTAAACCCTTGTGACCTACTCCACGCTTACGAAAAAGCTGTCTCCCCCAGGCTGTTAAATGGGATGAGAAAAGTGGTGGTCTCTAAAAGCAGTGTGGCCTATGTAATTAAGGGTGTGGATCCATAAACTACATTTCTGTGATTCCCATAGTGTGCCACCTGACCCGTATTCTGGTTCCCCTCTGTATTTTCTGTTATTTCATCCAGATATATAACACAACAACTCACATACACCTAAAACCAGCCAGGAATGTCAGCTTTATCAATGGTTGTTAGCTATTTAAGATAAATGAGTAACAACAATGATTTTGTTGTAAATATTATTGAAAATCTTTCAATTTTGAAGCTGAGACTGTGAATTAAGCATTACATTGCACTACATGGAAAGAACACAGATACAGAACATCCAGGAAATAGTCAATACACTAACAAAATGCAATATTAAGTAAAATGTGAAATACAAAGAGGAACTAAATGGCTCACATGGATTTCTTTCACATTTTTTACATTCATGGACCGAAAATAAGCTATGCTTTTACCAGTAAGGTTAGGGACATGAATTCAGGGCCTGATTGGGACCCATTTTAATGTCCATTTTTAATTACTACCAGATTTGAGGTCCACCTCACTCTCTCGCTATTTCTTGGGCATATGAGTAGACAAACAGGACATATGTCCACTCACCACATCTCTCTATTTCCGAGCACAAAGTGGCCCCTCTTTCTGCTTCTCTGCAGTCAATGTATCCTTATGGCATGATCTTGTCTCGCTTCTTGAACTACCCTGTGGCTCGGACTCCCCTGAGACCACTGGATCACCACTGTCCTGGCAGCATCAGCAGTGGCATAATATAAAATGATGGGGGTCCTCTGCAGAATGTGAAGAGAGGCCCCTTTGTTTTCCATATCTCACACATGTACATTGACCTTGGATGGAATGTGGCCCCTCTGGTGGGTTTGGGTACCCCTAAAGGGTGGGGCCCTCTTGGAAACTGGGTTATTGGTTGAGGGGAATGAAACCCTACTCAGACAGGAACCACAATTCCTGTCAGGTGAAGTCACATTAACCTGAGTTAAACCTTCTGGTAGCTTGGCACAAACAAGGCATTCTAAATTTAGAGGCAATGTGTAAATTATGTATGCAGCTCTCTAAACAGCAATAAATTAAAAACACAATGTAAGAAAAATCTCACACCAATTTAGAATAATAGCATAACATTTAATAAAATATTTGAGAACAAAACAACAAACATTCAATCAGTAAAACTGGAGACATGCAATGGTAAAGATTTAACTAAACAGTGCCTAGTCACAACGAGCCAACTGTGGTTATCTAGCCACGCCAGACTGAGGCAATGTCACAAGTTCAGGCTGACCACGATAGAGCACAGGCCGGATACAGCAACCAAATTAAGCTCACTGTCAAAATACCTTAAATCCGTAGTCGAGGGAGCCGCTGACTTGGAGCTTGCGATGCAAAGTAAGGCATCGAGGATGCGTCACGTAGATGCGGTTCCGAGGATGTTGTGGGCTGCGCTGAGAAGCCCTGCATCTGAGATGTATTGCGCAGCAGAGGTTCTGAAGTAACTGCATGTAGATGCATCGTGCTGTGTCAGTTCTGCTCATGAGACCACAGCTGGGCTGACAGAGTCCCTTCAAGCTCACTTCCAAAGGTCTAGGACTGGGGTGGCCCCACCTGGGGGGTAGGACTCACTGCAGACAGTGTCCAGGTGCTGGGTTCAAGAGAGTTGTAGCATTTTCTTTCCCTTAGGCTCTGATCAGGAGGCCAGCCAACAAGCCCTTGGAGTCATTCTGGTGGTCCTGGGATCAAGATGTAGGTCAAGTCCTTCTTATTTAGGCAGCATGGCAGCAGGACAACAGTGTAGCAGTGTTTCTGGCAGGGCAGTACCGCAGGCCTTCTGAGTCTTACACTAATCCAGAGGTGTATGAAGAGTTTGATCTGAGGGTCCAAAATTTGTACATGGTGCCAGCTTTGAAGTAGGAGACTGTTCTGGAGGATTCTACCCCAGAGGTGTTTGGAATTTCCTTCCTCTCTACCTTGACCCCGTGTTGCATTTTGCTCTTCTTTTGTTGTTCTTTGAAATGTTGTTATCTGTGCATTACTTACTGGAACATGGAATGTAATGATGCTTGCCTGCATCTTACATACCAGGTTCCACATTTTACAGTTACTGGATTTCTTCATGCTACCTGACGTGCTGTGATTTTACTCTGTAACTTGGAAATAAATATCCTATTTTTTTTACTTAATCTCCTGGATTACTTTTAATATTGGCGACGAGGGACCCAAATACTTTCCTGCCACGTCTTATTTGAGCACAGGAGCGGAAAATATATCAAATCCATAAAAACAATTATCTTACTATCTATTTTTACCTTGGATGCTTTAGAGGAACTGTGGTTTGCTGCTTTCCACTGATTCCGGCGGATTTCTCATACTCAAGACTGGATTTGTAGATTTTCGACGATTTTCTTGAAGTTTCTGGTGAGATCCTCAGCGTTTCAATTGATGCTGCTTCTAGCATCATTGTGAATGTCATCGCGTATTTCACGCGTCAACATGCTTCGTGACGTCATCGCGCACGCAAAACTGCGTGTAGCCGCCATTTTGTTGTGTTTCCATTGTAACTGCTACATAACAGTTACGGGAGATGGAAATGAGATCGGTATGTCGGCGCCTTGCTTAGGTATGAAAACACGCGCACCTTAAACTCTGATAGGGCTGAGATTTCGATCAATACCTTATCACTATCGATCTAAAACCCCGATCTGGTCGACTGAATCTTTATTGCCTGTCATTGAGAAATAAAGTGCATCTTTACCAAATTAGTTCCCCCATTAAAGGACTCTGCTTCAAAGGATCACAAACAACTTCTAGCTTTCAAAGGTTTATTATAAGTTGTAAGTACAAGCATCTCAAGATGAGATTCACCAAATACACGGGCCCAACTACATACACGTGTTCTCTGAAAGCCCTCAGACGAACAACGGAAACTATCAATACCAGTTCTAAAAACAATAGTGCCGTTAGCATAGACACGTATTGAAATCTATCGCTCATTACAGGCGGAAAGAAATTACAGGTTAGGCTTTCCCTACCCTGCACTAGATGGTATCCCTACTTAACCAGGTCTCTACCTATCAAAGGTGTCAGCAGTGAATGACTCCCATAGGAAGCCACCCACTCTCGAACTCTTGATGAAAACCTATAGTTCTCCAGTCATGACCCCTCTCTGCCTACCCATCCGCTCTCTTAAGGGTCCTCAGGCATCTGCTCTAACTCCACCCAGGGGTGCTGTCCCTAATACAAAATCACAACAACATTTAGGACGCCCCTCGTGAGACGCCCCTCACGTGGTGTAGCTTCTGGCTGTTTCCATGATGAGACCTTGCGGTTAGAGTCGACCTTGCTTTCCAGACGCTTCTCCGGCCCGCTGATACCCCTTAAACATTCCGGAACCCTCCTACATGTCTGGTCCATTTCAAGAACAGGCTTCTATTCATATTTAATAATTGAATACCCCCTTTTCTCTTCCAGACAGACATTTGGAGCCAAGTCCCAAATCTTATGGTTTTCCACCTGCGTCACAACATTCCCCTTTCCAGACTAATACGTGTAAATCAACATTTAAAGCTTTCCAGCCCTACAACAGTTTTATAATATTCGATTTCTTCTTTAATTGTTAGCATGTTAATACTCTTATTCTACTGATTCAGTAAACACATCTGTAAATCAAAAACCCACTCATTAATTCTAAACATTAGTGCAATCCACATTGTATATTTCAGTCGCCTTCCCCCTCCCGCCTTGCTCAGGCCCTGAGGCCTACCACGTTCTACGTTTCCGTATGTCATCTTGCATTTGACAACTGCACAACATAGATTCAAGAATATTCATGTTGAATAAAATCACATAGTATCACATTTTGCGAATTAATAAAAGAACTCACATCTATATAATATAGTCCTTCTGAATAATATAATGTAATCATAACACGAGTGCGGTCCAAGAAATGAAAGGTATACCAGTCTGATTCCTTCTGTCATGGCCATGCATGAGGCCTGTCTCTTTCCGTGCTCACAGCACGCCATCTTCCTATTAGCAGCTACATTTAACATGGACCATGATTAATCACATCTAATAAAGTTATACATTGCACTCATGTCTTCATTAGTTCCACTTCTATATGCATTCTCTAAGTTAACCACATAATTTCAGAATATAGATGTAGTTACTATCAGCACTCATGGCATTTCTCTTCATGGTTTGTGCTTACTACGTATAAGTGTGATGCATTTCTACATTTTGGTTAGTTTGCGCTCTCTCAGTTCCCCCCTTTGATGACCTCTCGGGGTCATCATTAACATTTAAACTGCAGTGATTGCTAGCATAACCCGTTTCTGTGTTTGCAAAGCCCTCAGACTTCGGTACTGACTATCTTGTATGGCAGCCAATCTCTGCAGCTGTTTACTTCGAGCTCTCTCTGACCTTCTTGATCTGTACCATTTGAATACCCTCACCAATCCCCACAACACAATCCCACAGATCAATATTATGATGATAGGTTTCAGTATTTTCCACACAAAGCTTTTGCCTAAGGTGGTGAGCCAACCTCCTGCGTCACTTATCCCCTGGCCCACCTTTTCCCAGACATTTTCTCTGCTCAAGTCTTCGATCTCCTTGTGAATATCAGTTATGTTCCTAATAACTTTATCAAGGGGCTTCGAATTGTCTGGAATGTAGGTGCAACATTCTTGGACCTTCAAAGCCTTACAGACTCCGCCCTCTTTTGCTAATAGGACATCTAAGGCAAGACGGTTCTGAAGAACCATAGCCCTTATCGATTGCATCTCTCCTTCTACCAGCATTAAGGACTGAGCAGTACTGGCAGACAACCTGTCTACGACTGTTGCTAGCCGTCTAATTTTAACATCATTAAGAGCTAATCCCAGAAGTGGGAACACAGCTCCAAAGACATCTCCAACCATTTCTGCACTCACATCTCTCCTTCCTCTCGATGATGTCTTGCCCTCAATTATCTCTAAGTCTTGGGCATGATATATTTTAGGGAAGATAATTGCCAAGTAACATGAGCCATACCAATTATCAGGTAGCTTCACGTAGGCATTTCTCCCACATACAAAATATACGTTAGGAATCACTTGCATTCCTTTCAGGAAGTCTTTGGTGTAATACTCCAAATTGAAAGCATGTTCACAGCTAACCTCTCCCACGTATACATTTTCATAATACGTTTTGGCTCTATGGAGACATAACTTTCCTCTCTTTGTTCTATCTAAAGCTATTGGACCACTACTACCCTTTCTCTTGTGTGCCTTTTCTTCTTCGGTCCAATCCGTTTTCCATTGTCCTGATTTCTTCAAAATCTTTTGTCTCCTATTCCGATCATCCACCTGCCCTATGAACTTCTTCTCGACCTCTGACACCTTACATGTCAGGTTATTTCTGCGGGCATGTGAAGTGTCTAATGTAATCCAAGGAATGAAGAACTTGGCCAATCTGTCTTCACTCTTCCAGTAGTCCCATTTGTTCATTTGCTTATAATTTGGGACTTCTGGTAACACTGAGTCATAATTGGAGAAATAGTATTCAAAACTATCTCTCCCATAAAATATACTAAGCAATAAGCTACATGTAATGCCATAAGTCAGCGGGAGGTGATGATAACGAATGCCTTCATCCACAGATGCCGGCAACTGCATGCAGACATAGCAGTCCTTGACCTCCATGGCATCTACATATTCATACAGTAATTTTGCATAAGCATTTGACCTAAAGTCACCTTGGGACTCATCTACATGTAACCTGCGGGCTTCTGCAGCCAATAACGCTTTCTTGTGTGTGTTTTCCCCTTTCTCACCAGCAATGGTGGGTGTAAGCGCTTCTACAGATGCCACATCAGTTACCTTTGCCTCCTCCTCACGTCCCTTTACATAAGAGACCGTTACCACTAAAGCTATTAGTATTATCACTCCTACTATTAGTGTACCTATTATACATTTCGCTCTGCGGTTCTGAGTACCGGCCTCCATTTCGTCAGATAGTGTGGTTCTCTCTTAACTCAGCACAAAGTTCCTTTCTTTTTCGTTCCTTCACTGTCTCTTTTACTCCTTTTGTCCTGAGAACCACGCAACTGGAAGCTGACAACCCTTTCCGCCAAAGTCCTTTTTAGTTCAAATACAGACAACCCTAGCCCTTCTCCATCATCTCAGGGAGAGTCCCTAAGAATCTCTGCTTCCTAGGCGCTAGGTAATCTTCTTTTCTTCACGCTTATTTACAAAGTCTTTTAAGCATCCACTATCAGGCGCTCGCCTGCAGCTTCGACAGCAAAGTTCAATATTTCCAGACGAAGGTTGTGCTCTTCTGCGGCTGATATCTTTGAACCAAAATCAGGGAATTGCAATTCTGTGAGAAACATGTCCTTTATCTTGCTGAGGCGGGGAGGACGGGGGAGCATGAATGTCAGAGACCCTTCTTGTTCGACACCGGGCACTAACAATCTTATCTCCACTGTCACGATGGGCTCAGAACTGGACACCACCACCGCTCTGATCCTCCCCGTCACCGGTTTCGAAGCCATCTGTCACCAGATATGTCCACTCGGGGGTGGAGTATCTTCTGTTAGGCACACGCACTCTTCTTGACCTCCTCAACTCTGGTGCTTCAGCGCCCTGAGCACCGTCTTCTGGGTCTGAGTCTTCTGATATCGGAGGAAGGGTTCTCTCCAGAGTTGACCTTAGGCTAGAGCTCCTTCTCTGCGGCCAATCAGCTTCTCCGCGTACCCTTCTACTCCTTCTTCTCCTCGTTGGTTCACGCTCCCTGTCAGACCTGTCAGTGTCTGACTCGTACTCCCAGCTACTTTCTCCTTCAGTAGCGTTGTCTGTTTCGCTGTTGTACTGACCGTCCTCAGCTTGGTCAGACTCGTTCCCTGCTTCCTCTGGCACCTCTACAGCTTGGCTAGCCCCCTCTATGGCTTCTCGGTCCGCCTCTGGACGTCTATCCGAGAGAGGAGCTGTTTCTATCAGAGGTGCTGGAACTCTCCGCGTATGCGACGCGTGGATCCAATTGGGCAGGCCTCCCACTTTCACGGCTGTGTTTGTGGTCAGGATGATCTGGAAGGGCCCACGCCAACGAACATCCAAGCAGCTGCTTCTTACGTGCTTCTTCACCAGGACCCAATCCCCAGGAAGCAAGTCATGACAAGGGTCCTGGCACGATGGTACCTCGGCAGCCTGCACCTGAAGGGACACAGAATGAATGGCGTCAGACAGTCCCTTACAATAGTCCAGGATCATATCATCTGTGATGCTAATCAATGCAGCAGTTGGGACAGAAGGTAACCTCATTGCTCTTCCCATCAGTACCTCATGAGGAGACAAACCAGTTCTCCTATCCGGGGTACTACGGAGGCTCATAAGGACCAATGGCAACGCATCAGGCCAACTCAAGGATGTTGATGAACACACCTTTGCAATTCTGGCCTTGATGGTGCCATTAATCTGTTCCACAATTCCTGAAGCTTCCGGTCGGTAGCTGCAATGTAGTTTTTGATCAATATTTAAAGCTGCGCAAATCATTTTCACAAGCGAGCTGTTGAAATGCGTTCCCCTATCCGATTCCAAAGAGGCCGGCACCCCGAAGCGCGGGATAAGCTCCCTGAGCAATATCTTAGCTACTGTGAGGGTGTCGCACCTGCGTGTAGGATATGCCTCAACCCATCTAGAGAAAACGCAAACAACCACCAGGATATAACGGAGGCGGCTGCACCTTGGCATTTCGATGAAATCTATCTGTATTCGGTTGAATGGACCTCCTGACCTCCCTATGTGGCTCAGTGCAACTGGTGTCTTCTTCCCTACATTCAACTGCTGGCACGTCACACAACGCTGGCACACTGCTTCAGCGGCTACTCTGAACTTGGGGTTAAACCAGGTCTGTCTAAACACTCTCAGCATAGCATCTCTTCCTAAGTGGACAGGACCATGTATTTGTCGGGCCATTGGGCTCACCATCTCATTGGGCAACACTGCTCTGCCATCTGCTGAAACCCAGAAATGGGCCTCCCCCACCACACATCCTGCTTTTTGCCATGTTTCTTTTTCACAGTCAGGAGCATTTTCTTGCATTTCCTTCAGTTCGTCCCAAGTATCAACAGTTTCCAATATCATCGCTAATTCGGTCCTTACACTTATTCCACCCACTTCCACCTCTGTGAAAGAGTATCCTGTCTCCGCGCAATACCGTGCGACTTCGTCGGCATATCTATTGCCTTGTGACACGAAGTCCATGTTTCTGGTATGCGCGGTACACTTTACAACAGCAATACCTGCTGGACATTGCAATGCTTCTAACAACAGGCGCACAAACTCTCCATTGCGAATGGGAGAGCCTGAAGAAGTCATGAAACCTCTTTGAGACCACAACTGCCCGTAATCATGAACTACCCCGTAACCATATTGACTGTCAGTGTATATGGTGACTCGGATTTGATTGCTTGCCAGGCAAGCACGCGTCAGGGCAATAATCTCGGCCACCTGAGCGGAGTGTACTCCTTCCAGGCATCCAGCTTCCACTACTCCAGTAATTGTGCAAACAGCATAAGCTGCTCTTAACTGCCCAACTTCGTCTCTTACACATGAGCCATCGACAAAGAAAATTTCATCTGGGTCGGTCAGTGGCTCATCTACGATGTCGGGTCTTGGTTTGGTGCATAGTTCAGTCACATCGAGGCAGTCATGGTCTGTACATTCTTCATCATCTTCGATATCATTTGGAAGTGGCATTAAGGTAGCAGGATTTAAAACAGAGCATCTCCTGAGGGTCACATTCTCTGCAGCCAGAATGACTTGTTCATAGCGCGTGAGCCTGCTATTCGTCAGATGCTGAGTTTTAGTCCTGGTCATCAACAATTCCACTGAATGGGGCACATGTACCTCTAACGGGTGCCCCATCACTATATTTTCACATCTCTCAATGCTGACACCTGTTGCAGCAACGGATTTGAGACATCCGGGCAACGCTGCGGCTACTGGGTCTAAAGTAGCCGAGAAGTAAGCGACTGGTCTACGGGCATTCCCATGGATTTGGACTAACACAGACAGCGCGCATCCCTCTCTCTCGCAGCAGTAGAGCAAGAATGGTTTATCGTAATCTGGCATTCCCAGAGCCGGAGCACGACACAAGTCCTCTCTCAGCTGCAGGAACGCCATCAAACAGTCTTTGTCCCATGGTACCGGATCACTCACTTCCTTGTGCGTCAGTTTTTGCAAGGGCTTTGCTTTCAGTGAAAAGTTTGCAATCCACTGTCGGCAATATCCCACCATTCCTAGGAACATTCTGACTTCTCTCTGTGTTTTAGGCGCATTCATCTTCATGATGGCCTCTATCCGGTCTGGTGACACCTTCCGTTTCCCTTTCTCAATTCTGTGTCCCAAGTACTGCACCTCTGTCAGGCAGTACTGCAATTTCCCCGGGGACACCTTATGCCCATTTTCGGCTAGATGGTTTAACAAAGCAATAGAGTCCACCCTGCAAGCTTCCTCTGTCTCTGACGCCACAAGGAGGTCGTCTATGTACTGGACCAGAACTGACCTCTGGGGCAGTACTAGACTTTCAAGATTTTTCTTCAGGAGCTGGTTGAAGATCGATGGGCTCTCTGTATACCCCTGAGGAATACGACACCATGTTAGGACGCGACCTTCCAGCTTAAATGCGAAAAGAAAATGGCTTTCTTCGTCCAAAGGGATCGAAAAGAAAGCCTGGCAAAGATCAATCACAGTGAACCATTCTGCTTGGAACGGTATCTGAAACAGTATCACTGATGGATTCGGTACCACTGGACAACATGAAACGACTATGTTATTAATCTTTCTAAGGTCCTGCACTATCCGAAATTTCCCATTAGGTTTCTGCAGACCCATAATCGGGGAGTTACATGGACTACCCACGATTTCCTTCAGTATTCCCTGCTTAATCATGGACTCAATCACGGGTTGTATACCTGCGATCGTTTCTGGTGTCAATTTATACTGAGGTGTTCTTGGGAACTCAGCATGAGGTTTCACTACAATTTTCACTGGGTCTACTCCTTTCACCAACCCAATCTCTTCCCCAGTGAAATCCCACACTTCTGGAGCGACTGTCTCCCTCAAGTCCCAGGGGAGCTCGTCTACTGTCAGAGTGGGATACAGCTCCACACATATTCTGGAATTCGCGACTTTAAAGTCTGCATCATCATCATTTGTCAGTACCTCCACTCCTTGCGGAGTACAGTATATAGTGCAGTTCAATTTGCACAAAAGGTCTCTTCCTAGCAGACATACAGGACTAGAATCGCAAACCACAAACTGGTGCTCCTCACTGTACTTCCCTATTTTCACCTGCACGGGCTCAGTCAAGGGACTGGTCATTCTCTTGTTAGCGACCCCCACCACTTGTATGGTCTCCCCCGACATGGGCAGGCCTGGGACTGCGGCTGATCTGATCGTGGATCGAGTGGCTCCTGTGTCCACTAGAAATGTCGTGGGGAACCCTGCCACTTCGGCCTCAACATAGGGTCCCCTTTGGTCTACTTCCAGGGCTGCCCCGAGGATGCAGTCATCTCTTTCCACTCTCTGTCCCGTTAGTGGGTCCACATAATAGCATTCCTCTCCTCCTACAAACAGGGGCATCTGTCTATATGTCTTACCCATAGTCCCTACTCTGGGTGCCTGCGGGAACTGGGCTCGGGGAGGAGGCCCCCCTTTGAGCACCTTTCCCTGGAATTGCGTTATCCCTCTTGTAGGCGCACCCTGAGTCTCTTCCTCTTCCACCTCTTGGTCTCCTATCTCAATATTATAGGGACACTCGCGTTTCCAATGCCCCAGCTCGTTACACTGGTGGCACCTAGTCGTTTTCTTTAAGGTAGCTACATCTATCCTAGGTCTAAAGGTGGAGTTCTCCTCATTGCCCTTGTTCTGGCTGTATTGTTTCCTTCCTCCAGTACCGGTTCCTGGTTGCTGTTGCTGCTGTCCTCCCTTTCCTGCTGCCTGCATCTGTACCACCATCAGTTTCTCCTTTAGTTTCTTAGCCTTAGAATCTATCTCATCACAGCAGTACCTGGCATACCTCAGTATTTCATCTAGGGGTTTGTTTTGCCAACAAATCAAGTGCTGCTGGATCATTAAACTAATATCCGGTCTCAGGCCTAGGACAAACTTGGACACAAACTGCCCTATGTCCCTCGGATCCATGACATCCAGACCGCTATACTGTTTAAACGCCTTCAGCAATCTCTCATAGTATTCGTGTACTGTCTCTTTGGGTTCCTGTCTCGTTCGGTCAATTTTTACCCAATCTATGTCTTGCATTGGCACTTTCTCTTTCAGCCACGTCATTACTCTTTCGAATTTTGCCATCACACTCTCAGCCGGCCCATTAGTCCTAGCGTCTCTCTCTGGCTCTATGATGGGCCACTCAGCGCTAACCTTGCATGCGGTCCACAAATCTCCTGGCACCACTATGTCAAACAGTGTGTTCAAATCTATCCATAGGACCTTTGAGATTTTTACGAACCTCTCAACTTGCTTATACCACTCCACAGGGTTTTCCCGCAGTTTGGGGAAAGAGGTGGTAAAAGCAGCTAAATCCCCCCTACTCCAAGGGACGTGGACGTAGGTCCCATTTGCGACTTCCCTCAAAGGGTATGTCTCTACTCCCTGCTGTCCTCCTGGGGTCATCATAAGTGTACTTCTCCTAACGGTCCCTCTCTTGGACCACCTCTCTTCCCACTTATCTAGGGCCCTCCATGTCCTTATTCCAGTGATCAGTTCCTTTATGTGTGTTTTCAATCCGATGGTTCGCCTCTCATCTAGGTCTCGGTCTGTGTAATGTAGCCTGTGGTTGCCTTGTAAGGCTTTGGTTCTTGACAGGTCTACCATATACTTGCCTGCTAGTTCCACTAATTTCTCATGGGTTGCTCTCGCCTTTCGAGTTACGTCCTTTGCTATGAACAGAATTTCATCCTGCTCATACATGTCTATTCTTTCTAGGGGCAGGGTACCATCTACCATGTCATCCAGATCTGACTTTAAGCTGGAGACATCGAGTCTTTTGGCTTTTATTTCTGCTCGCAATAATTCCTTCGAGGGAGGTTGACAGGTGTCTCTCCCATCCCAACTCCGGGCCCTACGTTTGGGTTCTGGAGAGTTGGGGAGTGCTCTCTCTTGTTCCCATCTCTCCAGATCCCAGGCTCGGCCATCCGACCTTGGAAGGTGATGGAACACGGGCCTGTTACCCCCCTTCTCACCTTGCCCATTCTCTCCTCTCTTCTCACAGTAAGTTTCTCTACTACTCTCCTTTCGGTCTCCATTCTCCCTTGGCCTCGTATCACTCAGTATCTGATACGATCCCTCCTGGTTTCCCATATTCCCTGGGCTGCGCTCATGTCCGTCGTCGCAAGGACTATGGTACGGCCTCTCGCAACTCCCACTCTGTTCCCTCCTGCTGGGCTCACAGTGGATACACTTAAAGCTATCCCTGTACTCCCGAGCCCTCCTGTCTTCTTCATTATGTATCGGGGGAGACACCCCCCCGTTCTCTGGGCCCCCATTTTCCAGCTTTGATCTACCTCCACTCCGGGCCCAATGGGTGAATCCCCTACTGTCTTTCTCCCTTCCGTCCCACTCCGGACTGCTCTCTTCAGCCCCGCAGTGAGTCCGGGCTCTGCTGTCCTGACTTTCCCTTTCAGCTTCTGCCGCTATAATGTTCTTTTGAGCCTCAACTGCCTCATCCCATTTCTTCATGTACTCGTTGAACTCCTGAAAAGATTTCCGTCCTGGTCCCCTCATATCCTCTGGCCATCTAATATCCCCCAGATCGCCTGTTGTGTGTGCTGGGGTGCTCCAATCTCTTGGTATCGGCAACTGACTTGGGGAATTGATCGTATCCTTCCTTCTTGCCATCTCTGCTCTTTCTCTGTCCCTTCGTACCCGCTCTTCCCCTCTAGCCCTGTCTGGGTCATATACCGACACTATAGGACCTATGGTAACAGGTACCTGTAGTGCATCAGGTAATGCGTAGGATGTGGCACACGCCGTTTCTGGCGCTCTTTGCACCACAAACCTCCCGACCACCTGTTGCACTTGGCTAGGCTGGGACAGTTCTTTCTTTGCAGCGGGATCCCAATCGGAACTGGGAAGCGGCCCATGCTCTCCTGCATTGCCCCCCCCTTTCTCGGCATCTCCTTCTGCTCTGTTATACGGAGGCGGCCTGTCTGTCAATAATCTGTTTATCAGGCTGTCCTCCGTCTCGCTCTCGTCATCCTCCTCTAGGGGGCTTTTATTTCCGGGCATCTCTAACACTGGATACAATTTGTTTACTTCCATGTTATGCGCCCTCCATCTTTTAGCATCCTCATCCCACTTAGCATCCTGTACTGCTCTTACCGAGCGTTTCACTCTTTCCTGTCGTCTGTTCATGTTCTTTTCATGCGCTGCCCTAATCCATGCATTAAGGGCTTCAAACTGTGTTGGTCTAGGCAAGGGTCTCGTAGCGGTCATAACTGCTTTTAGTCTGTGTAGCACCTCTAATCTATACGTCCCGTACTTCGGGAACGTGAGTTCCTCATTTCCATCTGTCATCTTACTCCACTCTGAAATCCACAGAATCGTGTGCAGCCCAACATTTACCCCCATGTAATGAGCTGGCGTACCCTCCGGCGGGGCTTCTTCCCCCTCGTACGATCCCCTGCGCTCTCTTTTAAACAGCGCTCTTAACCATTTAAAACACTTCATAATTATGCGCAAGATTTCCAGCTTGAATACTTTGTTTACTTCCTGATGACAATCCACCAATCCTAGCGCGACTTCGCTAGCTGGCCTATCGCAGCGCGGTCTTTCACCGGCCGACCAATCCCAGCGCGGCACCTTCTGACGTCACTAGTCTCCGCTTCGCAGCAGCACCCCTCCTTTCTCAACTCTCCTCGCGGTCATGCATGCGTCCCATTCACACACCGAAAAATGACTACTTCCGACCAAGCGGTCACTTCTCTCGACTGTACGTCCACAGTCTATCTGTAATTATTAACACAACTGACGAGATGTCTGTCGTCTCTCTGATAGGTTCTTTACGCACACAGTAACTTCCGACCAGCGTCTGTTACTCGCGCACTCACTCCCCCTATCTGGTCCTTCGAGTGGTCACTGGTACCTCATGACCCCCTTCACCCTGGTTAATAATTACTTCTGGGTGTCCGATACACCCGAACCACTTAAGCTCTCCTTGAGCCTAAGATTTCCACCGGTTGCGCGCGCTCACAACCTGTTCCACAGTCTCTCTACAGTCATTCAACTCCGCCAGACATTACAACATAGATACAATACAAGACACCGCAATCTTAACACGCATGACCCTTTATACTCACTCTCGACCGATACTGCTGCTTTTCTGTCTCACGTCATCCGGTCCTTCTTCCGCGGGCGGTTCTTCCGATCATCAATCTCTAGGGGCCTGGGGGTAATCTAACCTGGCCTAGATCACCTTCCTCAAGAAGGCAACCATTCTCTATAGCTACCAACTGATAGGGCTGAGATTTCGATCAATACCTTATCACTATCGATCTAAAACCCCGATCTGGTCGACTGAATCTTTATTGCCTGTCATTGAGAAATAAAGTGCATCTTTACCAAATTAGTTCCCCCATTAAAGGACTCTGCTTCAAAGGATCACAAACAACTTCTAGCTTTCAAAGGTTTATTATAAGTTGTAAGTACAAGCATCTCAAGATGAGATTCACCAAATACACGGGCCCAACTACATACACGTGTTCTCTGAAAGCCCTCAGACGAACAACGGAAACTATCAATACCAGTTCTAAAAACAATAGTGCCGTTAGCATAGACACGTATTGAAATCTATCGCTCATTACAGGCGGAAAGAAATTACAGGTTAGGCTTTCCCTACCCTGCACTAGATGGTATCCCTACTTAACCAGGTCTCTACCTATCAAAGGTGTCAGCAGTGAATGACTCCCATAGGAAGCCACCCACTCTCGAACTCTTGATGAAAACCTATAGTTCTCCAGTCATGACCCCTCTCTGCCTACCCATCCGCTCTCTTAAGGGTCCTCAGGCATCTGCTCTAACTCCACCCAGGGGTGCTGTCCCTAATACAAAATCACAACAACATTTAGGACGCCCCTCGTGAGACGCCCCTCACGTGGTGTAGCTTCTGGCTGTTTCCATGATGAGACCTTGCGGTTAGAGTCGACCTTGCTTTCCAGACGCTTCTCCGGCCCGCTGATACCCCTTAAACATTCCGGAACCCTCCTACATGTCTGGTCCATTTCAAGAACAGGCTTCTATTCATATTTAATAATTGAATACCCCCTTTTCTCTTCCAGACAGACATTTGGAGCCAAGTCCCAAATCTTATGGTTTTCCACCTGCGTCACAACATTCCCCTTTCCAGACTAATACGTGTAAATCAACATTTAAAGCTTTCCAGCCCTACAACAGTTTTATAATATTCGATTTCTTCTTTAATTGTTAGCATGTTAATACTCTTATTCTACTGATTCAGTAAACACATCTGTAAATCAAAAACCCACTCATTAATTCTAAACATTAGTGCAATCCACATTGTATATTTCAGTCGCCTTCCCCCTCCCGCCTTGCTCAGGCCCTGAGGCCTACCACGTTCTACGTTTCCGTATGTCATCTTGCATTTGACAACTGCACAACATAGATTCAAGAATATTCATGTTGAATAAAATCACATAGTATCACATTTTGCGAATTAATAAAAGAACTCACATCTATATAATATAGTCCTTCTGAATAATATAATGTAATCATAACACGAGTGCGGTCCAAGAAATGAAAGGTATACCAGTCTGATTCCTTCTGTCATGGCCATGCATGAGGCCTGTCTCTTTCCGTGCTCACAGCACGCCATCTTCCTATTAGCAGCTACATTTAACATGGACCATGATTAATCACATCTAATAAAGTTATACATTGCACTCATGTCTTCATTAGTTCCACTTCTATATGCATTCTCTAAGTTAACCACATAATTTCAGAATATAGATGTAGTTACTATCAGCACTCATGGCATTTCTCTTCATGGTTTGTGCTTACTACGTATAAGTGTGATGCATTTCTACATTTTGGTTAGTTTGCGCTCTCTCAACTCCTTGCGCATTAGATTTTCACATTTAGATTGGCGCTATGGTAGTGTGAGCATAATTACCTTGGAGCCACCCCTTCGCTTGGACTAAGTACAATATTTTGTTTAAGCACAATAACTTGGGCGTGTGTTTCAGTTGATTACTACAACAATACTCTCTTGCTGCCACCTACTGGATTTTTTTTATAAACATTACATCCACTTTATTGAAATAACTTTGGAAATTACTCCTTGTACTGACAGCATATTTCTTCTGAAAAAAAAGAACAATTTACTTCTAGTTCAACACAATTGTACAAGGAAGTTTATAAAGGAACAGATTTTGTTTTAAATCCTCTTATTTCACCTCTATTCATTTGGATTTATTATTATCTTATTTTATTTTTATTGATTTTGAAAATGCAATTTGATCCTCCATCCAAATTTCTGCAAAGCAAAGGTGAGCCATCTATACCGTGGACAAGATGGGATGAGGAATTCTTTGCTTACCTCAAAGCTATGGATGGAGTCGTTATGACTTATACAAGAGGCAAGAAGGAGACCTCGCCCCTTCTTGCCTCTTCTATAAGTCATAACTATTCATTAGTGTGAGGCTATTCAGCTCTTGTGTTTCCTTCCAATCAAGATGCCATATGCTGGTTGTTCCATATTGTTATTATTATGGTTTTTGTTGTCTAATTGTAATTTATAATTTCATTGTTGTCTGTATATCTCCAGCTGGAAAATCTGTCTAGAAATCATTACTATTTTTGTCACATTTCTCTTGTCAACATTTGAATGTATTTTCGTAAATGTCATTTATTATATGCACTTGTAAAGAAATGTGTTATATTTATGTGGCTGAGAATATAAAATATTCATTAATTTTTGTATGACATTGTATGTCTAGGTGTACTATTTATACATATCTTCTTAATCTGCCCACTGTATATTATTGACTGTCACTCAATTTTTAATTTGTAGTGCATTAGACGGTTACCTGATGAAGGCCCAGAAGCCAAAACGCGCGTAGTCTTATCTACCGCTTTGCTTCCATCGTTTTCTTGTCTACATGCTTTGTCTATGTTTGTCATGTTTTTTAGGAGTTTTTATGATGTTGTTGTATAAATAGTCTTATCGCTCCTCTACAGTCAAAGAATCATGTATATGGATTTCATCAAAGATATTTTCATATATTATCAATAACTGATCAATAAAATGTATAAATATTTTCTACCCATGTGGTAATTAAATTTTTCTATGTGGGTTTTCTCTATTTCATTTTGGTTAGTCACCTAGCTTTATTATATTTTTTTCACTCTTATTTCCATTGTATATTTTGCTGCTGTTCCACTTTGATGTTGATTCTAATACTTTACTTGTTCCCACTGATTTTTCCTAAAATTTTCCAAATGTGTTTTCCGATACTTTGGGAAAACTAAAAGGATTCAGTCACAGAATCAAAGTGAAACCCAATGCTAATCCCATTAGACAAAAATTAAGAGGAGTTCCCATAAGTATTAGAAATGAACTCAGAGACATGCTACATTCTATGGTTAAAGACGATATAATTGAGGAGGTAGCTTCCTCTGAATGGGTTTCTCTTATTGTTTTAGCACTCAAACAGGATAAAAGTATCAGATTATGTGTGGATTTTAGGGCACTTAACTCGAATTTAGTTGCTGATTGTCATCCACTCCCTAACATTAATGAGATGGTTTGCATGTTGGATGGTGCTTGTGTGTTTTCCACATTAAAATTGATATCTGCATATCCCCAGATCGAGCTTACTGAAGATTCTAAACAATTCACTGCTTTTATCACCCCTCATGGCCTATTCCAATTCAAAGGGATGCCTTTTGGATTGGCTTTGGCCGCTTCGGTCTTTCAAAGAGCTATGTACCATATTTTTAAAGATGTAGGATTGTATGTGAAATGCTTTCAAGATGATATCCTTGTTTTTTCTAAAAATGACTCAGAGCATCACATTCATTTTAAGGAGGTATGTTCCAGATTAGAACAGTTCGGCTTAACACGCAAAGCTAGTAAATGTAAATTATTTTGTAAGTCAGTAGAATATTTGGGTCATACTCTTTCTGGGAATGGTGTTGTACCTAAGAAAGCCTTAGTTGATGCCATTATGAAGGCTCCTGCCCCTGACAATAAGGAAAAGTTGTTGTCTTTCGCAGGTTTATGCGAATATTATAGCAAGTTTATTCAAGATTTCGCCACGAAAATGGAACCCCTTAGAGAATTGACCAGAAGTTCGACGAATTTTGTTTGGTCTGACAGACAGGATCTTGCTTTTAGACAGATTAAGGATGAGATTGTTAATGCACCCACTCTTAAATCGTTTTGCATTAATAAAAAGTGCATTATCACTGTGGATGCCAGACAATATGGCTTGGGAGGTGTTCTTAGTCAACATTCGGGTAAGGGGGAGTGGTGTGTTGCATTTGCGTCCAGAACATTGTCCTCCACAGAAAGGAGGTATTCCGTGATAGAAAGAGAACTTCTGGCTTGCATTTGGGCAGTTGAGTACTTTCCCAATTATGTGTGGGGAAATAGGTTCATTTTTCGACAAGATCACAAGCCTCTTGTGGGAATTTTATCTCCTGGAGGTGGATGGAATTCCACTGTACGCATAGCCCGTTTGACTTCCCGTCTTCAAGAATATGATTATGAAGTTGTTTACGTACCAGGAAAAACTAATGTCATGGCTGACTTCCTGTCGAGGTTACCTTGTAATGATAATAACATTTCAGTTATTGAACAAGATGAAGATATTCTGTCTTCAATTAATGATTGTGTTTCTCATGAGTTTATGTCTTTGAATGAGGAAGAATGGTTTGAAGAATTGAGCAAAGATGTTTAGTGCCAGCAGATTCTTGGATTTGTAAAGCAAGGATGGCCTAAAGAAAGAAATATTTCGGTAGAATTAGCCCCATTTTGCCATGTACATTCTGAAATTGAGGAGTTTGGTGGTTTGTTATTCAAAGCTGGGAAGATTATTCCTCCAGTTTCTTTACCGAAGAAAATGTTGTCATTGTCTCATCAAGGACACATAGGAATTTCCTCTATGAAACGTCTTATTAGGTCAAATTTTTGGTGGCCAGGAATTGATAAAATGGTTGACAGAATGGTAAGGGAGTGTTCTCAATGCATAAATAGTAATAAGATGCTACATGTGTCTTCAGCTCCTCTCAAACCAGTGCCTTGGCCTGGTTTTGCTTGGCAGAAAGTAGCCTTTGATATTTCAGGTCCCTTCAAACATCTTCCCCTTAATGCTCGTTTTGCCTTCGTCATGGTATATTACATTCTAAGTGGCCTGAAGTGAAGTTTGTTGGGAGTGCTTTTTCTCAAGCAATAATTATTTTTTTGAAAGAGATTTTTGCCCGGGAGGGAGTCCCAGAAACTTTTGTAACGGATAATGGTTCTCAACTTATGTCTTCTGATTTAGAGGAATTTCTTAATAGTTGCAATATCAAACATTTTACTACATCTTTAAATGAACCTAGGGAGAATGGTCAGGTACGAGCGTTTTAATCGCGTTCTTAAGGAATGTATTCATTGTGCTATTTTAGAGGGAGAATATTGGTTGGAAGTTGTAAGAAAAAGGTTATGGACATATCGTATTACTCCTCATTCAGTTACAGGTGTGAGTTCTTTTATGCTTCTTAGAGGTAGGGAACCTTCCTCTGATATTTGTCCCTGGTGGATCAAAAATTTAATAAAAGCAATGATAAAGTTAATCTTGAAGACGTAGCTAAGCGTATTGAAGATAAACAACATAAAATGAAAACATTTTTTGATTCTAAAATGAATGTCAAATGACCTGACTTTGTAGTGGGAGAGTGGGTAAGGATCAGGAAACCTGGATTCTAGTCAAAGGATTTTCTAAATTTTATCCTCCCCTTAAAGTAGTAAAAGTCTTCAGAAAAAGTGTTGTCACGCAAGATGGAAGAATTTGGAATGTTCGCAGAGTTGCGAAGTGTAGTGATCCCAACATGATACAAAAGTCACAGTTTTCTCCTTCAAACAATAACCAGGAAAATCTTGTGAATGATTTAAAGATGTTTCCTCACAATATTGTACATAATAATTGTTCTATTGCTTCCAGAGTCAAAAGTAATTTTAGACCCAAAAGACTACTCAGTAGATTTTTAAATTAATTGTTTATTTGTATAGGGATAAGATGTGTTGCATTCTGCTCTTCTTTTGTTGTTCTTTGAAATGTTGTTATCTGTGCATCACTCACTGGAACATGGAATGTAATGATGCTTGCCTGCATCTTACATACCAGGTTCCAGGTTCCACATTTTACAGTTACTGGATTTCTTCATGCTACCTGACGTGCTGTGCTTTTACTCTGTCACTTGGAAATAAATATCCTATTTTTTTTACTTAATCTCCTGGATTACTGTGGTAGGTGGCAGCTCCTCCCCAGCAATTGAGAGATAGCCCATCATGTCAACACCTATTCCTCCTTTGTCACACTGTCTGAGATCAATAGGCAAAGACCAACCGCTAGCTATACCTAGTCATGTGACCCAGGATATAGACTACAGGCACCAAATGGTTGGGATAAGAAAATGCTACCTTTCTGAAAGTGCCATTTTCATAATTGTGACTAAGAATCTGGCTTTACCATTAAAGAGGGTTTTTAATTGCAGTTCGTTTAGATACCAAACTCAACATTCCACCGTGCTCTAAAGTTGTCTCTGATTAAATGTAATAAGGTAAACCAAAGTTATCTTGAAGGAGAGATAGGCCTTGAAGTAGTGAAAAACATATTTAAGAGTAATGTAAAACTTAAATGAATCTGTAAAACTTTTCAAATACAATGGGCTGTTTAGGGCCTGCTGTAGGGGTACCTTATATGTATTAAAAAGAAGGTTTAGGCCTGGCAAGAGGTTTACCTTGCCTGGTTGAGATGGCCGTTTTAAAACTGCACTCACAGTGTGCAATGACAGGCCTACAACATGTTTAAAAGGCTACCTAAGTGGACACACTTGAGTGTTGCAGGTCCACTAGCCACTAGTAGCATTTAGTTTACAGGCCCTGACAACATGTAGAACCACTTTACTAGGGACAAACAAGTAAATCAAATATGCCAATCAGGAGTAAGTGAATTTCACTACATTTAAAGGAGAGAGCACCGGTACTAAAGCACTGGTTAGCAGTGGTAAAGTGTGCTGAGTCCTAAAAGTCAACAAAAACGCATTCTTAAAACAAGAGGGTGAAGGCAAAAAGTTTGGGGATGACCCTGCAGAAGGGGCCAAGTCCAACAGCTTCCCTGCACCGCAAGGGCTTAATTTACACCACTGGCATCACGACACTCTGTAACTTCTCCTGAATCGGTCACCTGTTTTCCCCAATAGGCAGCTCATCTAGAAGCTCCGGGGAGCACATCCAACATGATACCTTGCGCCCCCCCCCCCCAGTTTTGTATTTTTTCAAGATAACTTTCACATAGTAAACACTAAAGAACAAATGTCGCTGGTTCAATATTGTGCATGAATAAAGGTCTTTATTATCTTCCTATTTATGCACACTGTTGGGTATTCTGTTGTGTTTTCTCTCAATTCGTGTTATCCATAAACATTCTGCCATTCTATCCCAACTCCTCTACCCTGTCTGTGCCCCACATAACACTACCACTCCTGCTTCTTTCACATTGACTGGCAAGAGCATGCTGGGCAATCTTTCACCCTAGCAAAAGTTTATTCAAGTGAAGAGTCATCACTTGACGAACAGAGGTGTAATATCACAATCTGTTAATCTGTATTGTTTTCTGGACTGCTGTCATTGCTGTATTACAAGGGTGCAATACACCAGGCCACTACTAGGTGGTGTCCTGCAATATTGTTCGATTGCAAAAATGCAGTGCCATCATCTCTAACAAAGTGGTGTTTTGGTTAAATACATAACCACATTTCAAGAACGTATAAGGTAATATATCGCAGCATGGAGTCATAGCTGCAGCACAGTGGTGGTAGCACCATCAGGGTTGTTCCTAGTTTGGGCTCTGAAGTTTGCAGCCATTTTGAGCTACTGTATACCACAATTCTTCACTGACATAGCTAAACATGCAAACATTGCTGCAGTCTGGTTGTTTTGCGTATTTAGTATATTTTGAGGTATTTATACAGTAACAACTACATAAGGAATGAAGTGGTTAATTACTGCCTTTATGCTGTGCAAATCCCTTTTTGTGCCTGGCAGAATTGGCCTTCTTGTAAATCTTTGGGATTTTGAGCGTCTTAAATTGTCATGTGCTGCTGTTTTCACCTACCAGGCTTTATAATCACTGTTCTTTGCTTAGTTTGTAGGCATTTATATATAATTGCAACATTTCTGAAAAAAGAGAGTTTCACCTTCTGTGAGAACAACATTGCATTATTTACAGATCTGCCTTAAGTGGGTTTCCAGTTCCTTTTCTGTCTACAGCGTGTGGTCATTTACACTGTATTTGCTCATTGTGGTGAGATGCAGAAAACGCGTTTTTGTGGTAAAAAATGCTGCAGTTTGCAGTTTGTGATCAGAAAAATACATTTTTCACAGCACTAAAACCACTTAAGAATTCAGAAACATTTTTTTTTTTTGAATTTTTGGTAAACCTTTATTGTTACGTCAATCAGGTACAGTCACGGGCCTACAACCATCACGGCCGGCCGCTAGTTCGGTAACGGTCAAATCAAGTCAATTATGCCAAGAAAAACAACAGTCCGCCACCCGAAGGCCATTTATTAAAGCTGGATAACATTTGTCCCCAAGCATATCATGTGTGTATCAGGATTAAAGAAGGTTTCTTTTTTAAAAATTATAAAAAGAACAGGATCTGGTATCGTATAATCAATCAATAACAAATTAAGGGATTTCCATAGTACAGGATATTCACAAGCAGGATTACTGTAGTTGGAATATTGGCGCCGGTGCGCATTAATCAGGATAATCAATAAAAACATTACACTTTTGCACCGATGCAGCATCCGTCCGCCATACCTAAGAACATCGTAGAAACATCCACCCTAGTTGAATAGACTAG